>NC_136425.1:157677500-158197500 GCF_052625555.1 Lactuca saligna | reverse complement strand
ACTTGTAAAATGAAATTCATAGTTTATATATGTATGTATGTGTAGGAAAATATGAAAAAAAAAACATGAAAAATATAAAAACCGGTTCACCCGGCGGTCGAACCGGTTGAATCGGGAACCGATCATACCGGTTCAACCAGAATAAATGGCATACGACTTGATACTATGTTAGTTTGTGAAAATACCTATTAGGTTTCTATTGTATTTCATTCATTCAAATAGTACAATCATTATAATATATTTACACAGAAGATCCTATACTATATGCGTATATAAATACTTGCACTGTACAATAAGGAAACGTGTTCAACAAGAACGATTAAAATTGGTTAAAAACAGGCCGCATCCATACACATTTGTTGTTTCGCGAATAAAAGAGCGCACATATATAGTTAGAATCGATTCTTTGTAATGGATTAGTATCGATTCTTTATAATGGTTTTTTTATATTCGTAAACTAAATCTGCGATTGTATTCTCGAATCTCATTTGACACTTTAATATTTTTTGCTCACTTTCAAGTCTTATCCTTCTAACAATATTCACGAAATATGACTTGCATTTTAGGAAGGATCTGTTAAATCATGTGAGAATGCTAAACTTTATATTGAGCATCAAATGATATAATCCATAAGAAACCAAGATTCGACGCTTTAGCCTTTTAGCTACTCTCTTATTTTCGTATAATTACTTTTATGCCTTTGCATGCATGTGTCCATTTAGAACCAACTTGGTTTGTTGTTAAAAACCTTGGAGAAAAAAAATGCGAGTCTTCATTAGCATGTTTACTCCGAAAGTTTTTTTTTGTTGTTAAGACTAATAATTATAGCCCGTCAAAAGACCAAAAAAATAAATAAACAAATTGATTTATTTCTTATTACATATGATCCTATTTGTATGCTTGCATTTCTTGTAAAAAAAAATTGTATTGAATTGGTGGACAAATCTAAACCACAAAATCTCTGTTATTCTCCATCAAAATCTCAAATTAGTATATACCCATTCAATAACTAACCAAAACGATAATACCTACAGATCCTTTTTCTCTTCATACATCATTTTCCATTATCGTCTCAAAATGAGAAAAATGGCTAGTCATTTTGTGTTTCTGATCATTTCGATTTTGACCTTAGCTCAGTCTGTAATGTCATCATCCATGGACTTGCAGGGTGAGTTGGATTGGGTTATCCCTGGTCGACTAGCAAGAGACTTTATCGATCCGGAGGAAGAGGTGATGATGGAGTCTAAAAATGTTCGACGTGTCCTAGGGGGACGTGGTTACATCAGTTATGGTGCCATGCAGAAGAACAACGTTCCATGCAGCCAACGTGGGCAATCGTATTACGACTGTAATAGCAAAGGTCAAGCTAACCCATACAGTCGAGGTTGCAACATTATTACTCGGTGTGGTGGCCGTTGAGACACATAGCACAATTAAAAAATAATATTACATTTTTGTATTTGCAGTGAGATTCTTTCTTACGCGGTTTTTTGTTGTTTAAGTGTCGTAATGTACTTTTTGGTACAAAGAAATCGGGAAAAAAGGTCATTTTTGATAAGAGAGTCTCGCGAACTTAATTTAGGTTGTTTAATAGGAGTGTTCAATTCAAAATGAATTGTGTTGGTTTACAAACAAAACTTTAAGGGTTGGTTCACTGGATATAATTGGTTGTACATTTATACTGTTTTGCTAGTTTTATTAGTTTCATAATGATAATTATGCCATTTAAAAAAGCCATTAAAATTGTATTTTACGATATACTTCTAGTACGAGTTTTAGATTTTAAATCAATTTATATGCTCTTAAAAAATGGTAAAGTTGGTTCCATATATACTCCTTTTGATTTTATTTTAGAAATAGGACAAGTCTTTAATAAATTTATTAATTAGTCTATTTAATTTTTTTTTTTTAAAATGATAGAATAACCTAATTTATTAAGTTATGTCGAAATTGACCGAAAATTAAGATTTTTTTTACAAAATAAATATTGCTAGAAACTCTGTGAAATGATCGTTCTACCTATGAAATAGCAAAAATGGTATCGTTTGGTCCTTTCCCAGTGGCCCCAACAAAATTCATCGGTATAAAAAGCCATATTTTCAAGCTTTCTTTAACACTATTTTCAACTCCGATATGGGTTCAAAATTCCAATTTCATATTCTATGGGTAATGATTTTTGCTTTATATTTAAGTTAATTTAACATACAGTGAGTCTCGTATACAAAATTAGTAAATTTATGGTTTTTATTAAGGTTGCAAAGACTAAGATTCTACCTAGGATCGTTTTTTAGTTTGCAAGATTGGAACCGTAAAACTAGGATGGGGATCCAAAAATCCCACAAAATAAAACATAATTTTAATTTAAAATTTTACGCGCGATCATATCCTAAATACGACCCGTTTAAGATCCAACTCGTATTTCATACCTAGAATCGTACAATCCTACAATCAGTATCGTGATTTTGACAACCATAACTTTTATTATATTTTCTTAATAACCATTTCTTGATGGATATGTGGCCATTTCTTAGTGCTTATAAGAACCAATTTCAATACTAAGAAATAAAGCTATTTTCATACTGAGAAATAACCATATTTTGATAGTTTTATATCTTAGTATGAAAATCCATTTTTTACATTGAGAAATGGCCCCATTTTTGTAGTGTGGAAAATTGTTATTTTTCGCACTAAAAATAAAACATCTTTTATAATAATCGTTTCTCAGTCTACAAAATAGGTACTTCACAGTACCTTTTACTACCAAGTGGTCATTTTTGGCAATGGAAATAGCCCTTTTTGGCAATGACCTCATTTCTCAGTACCAAGTTGTTATGTTCTGTTTCGTAGATTATGACTATTCAATTATTAGCAAACTAAGAAAAAAATTCTCACTTATGGAAGGCACACATTCTGTTGGGTGATTAAGTGAGGATGAGTTAGTAATTTGCGGTGGTTTCTACTGCGAAAGTTCATAAGCATATAAAACAAATAGACATGAACAAAATGGTTCATCAAGACTACTACTAGAAATCCTTAAAATATGAAGTAACCAACACCGTATGAACATTGACGGTCCTACCTTAATATACAGGACTAGAAAGATATTTGTAATTTGTGGAATTTTGCATGAGTATATTTTTGCTTAAATATGAACACATAACATTGATATAAATCAATTTAACTAACTCCGACCAAAAAAACAACTATTTACGAATCCACCACCTATCTAAACTTTATATAAACAATATAAAGATAAAACATTTTCACGTAAAAGCTAGTAACTGTTGATCTTAAATTTCTCTTTCATTTCATAAATCTCTTCATCTTCCTCTTCCAATCGATCAAAAAATGCACCAAAATTTGAATGCTCTTCAACCTCAGGGTTATCAACTTACACACAAAATGATGCACCATATGATTGAAAAGGGTTACATTCTCAAAAGAAGCAAAAGTTGACAATCTAATTGAGTATATCGAGCAAATTAGGAAACAAATATTGCACTGTTATTTTTAGTTATAATCATACAACAAATAAGAAGGGCAAGCGGGCAACAAGTTGTGTCGTTAAGTCCTTTTGTATGGTAAAGTTAATTCTTTTGAAAACTACATCCATAAATCTAGGAAATATAACATTGCTATGCATGATCCGTTGTAGTATACTAAGAAGCTCTACCGCATCCGGTGCAAGGAAACCAAACTTATCAAATGCAAATGATATGAACACGTGTTGATTTTCCATGCACGGTTTCTCATGTTTGGTGACCTTGCATGTAGCAGTTTTAATGCAGCTTATCTCTCCGTGAAACCCCCGACCCTGAAGTTTACGAGAGGGGATACCCCTGTAAGGTCCACACATGCATGTTTCCCTCCAACCCATCCAAAAATCAAAACGTCAGTCGGCCTAAGGGTTGACCTTCATTTTGTCAGGTCAATCAGGAAATTCACAGGAGCCTCTTTCTTGGCGGAAACCCCGGCACGCTTACTGCTTACATATGTCGACCAAAACATCCCTAACCATATCTTGCCTGTATTTGAACCCCGGGAGTTCTTTGCAATGAACTGCATGCTCGCCAAAAGAGTCCAAACATGCCTTGCAACACCGGACACATCCCATCGGCTCGGAGTATTGGAATCATGAATCGATATTTAAGGATTGTACGATACTCCACCAGAGACATATGTTGGCCAAGTCCATCTATAGGGATAGCTAGAAGAAAATATTGAGCATGTGGTGCACGTAAACACTAGAAAACTGCTTTCTGCCGAGCCGTCATATCTTGGATAATTTTACTTAAAAGGGCACTCGCCAGTGTATTCTAGGATTTAAGGGGGCAGTGTCCTTAGTAGTAAAACTGCTAATGTCAATGTCTGGAAGCTTGTTACGAAGAGAATCTAAGTCACAAGCATAATCAGAATCCATACCATAAATGTCATTATCCCGTAAGATGTTGTCTTGCAATACCCAAGATTGAAAAAGAATAGTACATTCAGGAGGATAGAAGAGTAGTATGGTCTTCGGGGGTTGCTCTATATGGGGATGCTACCACGAAGGCATTGGAGGATAAGCATCCACACAAGCCACCACCATCCATGCCGAGTACCATGTGTTCAGTGCCTCCCCTTTTGGTTGATATTGGCAATGTCCTTGGGGGAATTAAATCATTCCCTAAAGGAACCTGATGTTGGAAAGATGGGTTGAGAGCTCAACATATTTTAGATTCTCTTTGTGGAGAAGGTTCAGCAATTGCCAAAGACCTCTTATGTTCTATCACATGTGTGATTAATTTATGGCTTAAGGAGATGCCCTTCGAGTTTGGCGGAATTTGTTTTCTCTGCTCCTATTACACTGCTTCTAAAACTTGACAAGGGAATACGACCTATTGCAGTAGGAACTATATGGAGACATTTGGTTTCCAAGCTAGCTACGAAAGGTTTTGGTAAAGAAATGCCCAAGTATTACAATGATTTTCAGTTCGGGGTCGGGTTGTCGGGTGGCACTGAAGCCGTATTACATAGCGCCAATAGGGTGTTGAGTGAACGTCACAATGACGTGTCTCTTTCCATGCTTACTATGGACTTCTCCAATGCCTTTAACCTTGTTGACAAATTTGCATTACTTCATGAGGTCAGATTGAGGTGCCCTTCTATATCCTTGTGGGTAGAATTTCTATATGGTCAAGCAGCAAGGTTATATCTAGGGGACACGCATATTTGGTCTTCTATTGGAGTTTAACAAAGAGACCCATTGGGACCACTTCTCTTTGTACTTGTGTTGCACCCGCTCTTGCATAATATTAGAGGCAGTTAAAATCTTCTTCTCCATGCATGGTACCTTAATGATGGCACACTTATTGGAGATTCTAAGGAGGTGGCCAAATCCATAGACATCATTAAGGCTATTGGCCCAAAATTGGGCCTTCAATTCAATATCAATAAAACCGAGCTCTTTTAGCCCTCGTTTGACGGAGGCTGCCATTGGGGGGGTGAAACTTCTCGGGGGAGCTATTAGCAAAAATGCTAGTTTCATTAGCAACTTAGCCATAAAGAGAGTTGAAGGCGTTGTGAAATTGATGCGCCTTCTTCCACAATTTCCTGACCCACAGAGTGAGCTCCTTCTACTTCGGTCTTCTATGGGTATTGATAAACTTTTCTTTGGGCTGAGGACGTGCCAACCCATTCACCTGGAGGAGGCGGCGTTGTTATTCGATAATGGATTACACGGGGAGATTGAGGACATTGTGGTTTGTTTTGGCCCTTTCTTTGGCGAATTACAGTGGCGACTTGCTTCCCTACCCATTCGGTTTGGTGGTTTGTATTTATATTCGATAGTAGAGGCTACCTCATATGCTTTTATTGCCTCAAGAGCCCAATCTTGGGTATTGCAAGACCACATCTTACGGGATAGCGGCATTAGGAAAAGAATAGATAATAAAATAACTAGAATATAAGAGAAGAAGAGATGAATAAGAAGCACAAAAAACAATGACGTCGAAATGTGCATATGAAACCCCGAATATGAAATGGAAATAGTCATGGATTAGTAGGGAAAAGGAAAATTAGTATATGATTTTCAAGAATTGTAGTTTAAAGAAAATGGTGTGTAATATATAAAGAGAAAAGAAACAGCAATAGTAACAGGAAGATCATGAAAATTGAATTGTCAAAACTCACTTCTAATTTTTATTAAAGAAACATAACTCGAAAACGTCAACTGATAATCAATTCCAGAAACCTATCAAACTATATATACAAAAAACAATCAACTTAGTATACAATAAGGATTCTTGAAAACCTAGACTTTCCTTATAAATCAAGGCGTCTAGAATTACTTGACCATCACACCAAGGCTTGGACAACACTCCAAGAAAGGGATGATCTGGACAGACCAAGCACACATGTCATATCTGTCACAGAAATACGTCAACAATCACCCCCTAAATTTCTGAGTCGAGGGTAATTCTTGCATGCCAAGCAACGCTCTCGTCTTTGCGAACCTTATCTGAGCTAAGGCATTCATAAGTGGATTTTCTCGTTTCTTATCTCCCAAAATATGGTTAATAATTACTTGCTCGTTTTCCACACGCTCTCGAATGAGGTGGAATCGAGTCTAAATATGTTTGCTTCTTCCATGAAAGACAAGTTTTTTTGACAGTGCAATTACTAATTTGTTGTCTATGCAAATCAGCACCTTCTGTTTCTTCATTCTTGTCAGCTCAACTAACAACTCCCTTAACCATACTGCCTAACATGCAGTTGTAGTAGCTGCCATGAAATCAATTCACACGAGGACAAAGCTATTGTATCTTGCTTCTGGGAACACCAAGTAATAGGTAAGTCACCAAGGTAGAAAACATGCCTTGTTGTACTTCTATCATCATCAACATCTACATTGTGATTGCTATCACTATAACCTAGCAAGCTTAAGTTTTTTATTCATTTATATACTATCCCAAAAGATGGAGTACCACGCAAGTTGTAACATCCTGTTTTCAAGTTTTTTACATTTTAGAATAGTGATCAAGGATTGGGTATTAGCGAGGTTACAATCCTTGAAGAAGTTAGTTATTGGGCTCATTTGGAGGTGGATGCTATATTGGATGTTTCGGGTATTTAGTTGTGACTTGGAGAAAAAAGGGTATTTTGATGACTTCAGTCAGGCTTTATGGGAAAATGGATTTTAGATTTGGGATATCTATGGAGAGTATGAATTGACAAAAGTGTTGAGTGTCTCGATGCCTTTCTTTGAATATATGGATGGTCGAGATTGGAGTTGTATCGAGTGAGTTATGGCATTCGGAAAAGTTAGGGTTTAGGAGAAAACCCTAATATGTGGGGTGTACCACGTGATACGTAGGGTGTACCAAGGAGAAAAGGTCTACACGAGGCGTAGCTGGGAAGAACACACAACGTAGGTGCGAGGTTTGGGTTGGGGTGCACGGCTTCGTATGCGGGGCGTACAAGAAGGTACGCGAGGCGTACGAGGGTCGGAATGAAACCCTTAATTTTAGGGATGAACACTATATAAATAACATAATGCCTCAAATATCAACCTCCTTCTCACCCTTAGACAACTTTCACGAAACCCTAATCCTTCTTGTGTGTTGTTGGAGCTTAGAAGACCATTAGAAGAGTGTTTTGGTGATTTTGAAGAAGGTACTCACTCTTGAAGATTCATTGAAGAAGCTAGAGCTTTTAAATTCAGAACCTAATCAGCTTTTGGCTCTCATTTGAGGTATAAAGTCTCAAACTTAGTGATTATTTTCTTAGATCTCTTTTAGGTTGAGTTTATGGATTTTTTTGGTCCCATTGATGAAGTCCCTTGAGTCCATGTAATTTTTGGAGCTTAGAGATGCCCCTCTTGGTGTTATTTGGGACCTAGAATCATAAAGTTGTCATCTTGAAAGTCTTAATGGGTTCGTGCAAGAGTTAAGACCATTTTCATTGAAGTAGAATGCCATTTTTTGGAGTTTAGGCTTATGTGGGGCATGCAAAGTCACCAAGCCAACGACTTTATGGGTTAAAATGTTATTTGGGACTCATATCTATAGTTTGGACTTATGGATTAAAGCATTAAATGATTAATGGAAATGTGGGATTAAGAGGGAAGTACGATGGGCATACAAGCCAGTACGCGCAACGTCCAAGCCATTAAGCAAGCACGCACAACGTACCGCTTAGTGCGCCCAATGTACTGTGTCTGAGTAGGTTTACATATTTGGGCTTCGGTTTGGGATGTCTTCTTGGGGCCGATTACATGGTGCCAGGTTGGGCAATCTGACAAAGGGTGTTCTGGATTATAGTTAAGTTGTGGGCTTTAGGGTAAGGCCCAAGTAAGGGTTTGGGCCCAATTTGGAAAATTGGGCCATTAGTAGACCTTTGTGGACCTTTTTGGTCTTGGTGTTGGTAAGCCCAATGATTTAGGTCGGTAGTAGGTTTGGTTAGTTGAGCCATCTATGGGACACAGTGTTGGGGTGTAGCCTTGTATAGTTTTCGGTTATAGTGTTGGGTAATTTTGGCTCCGTTCAGGAGTTAGTGCGCAACAACAATGATAGTGTAGGGTTTCTCACATAGCAGTTGAGGTGAGTCTCCTCACTATACTTACCAGTGTGGTGATTTATGTGTGACCATAGGGTCTTACTTGTGTTATTTAATGGATGTTCATACCCATGCAATTTCATTGGAGGGTCGTATTCGTATTATTAACCGGAGGGTCTTAATTGCTAATGTGCTTATAATGAGATATGTGATATTATGTATTCTGTCTTTGTGATTTATTTTGTATATTATTATGTGCATTTATTGATATAGGACCAAAGGATCCAAGCTGAGTTGTGAGACCATAGTGTCTTCACTGAGACACAGGACTAGAGGGTCCAACCCGAGCCATGAGACCAGAGGGTCTTCAGTGTGACACCTGACCGGAGGGTCCTTAACGAGATATAGCTATGAGAGGCTATTGATTTGTGTGTGTGGTATTTGGGTAAATCACTAAGCTTCATGCTTACCGTGTTGAGTTAAATGTATTTCAGGTACTTCTGTAGATTCCGAGAAAGTAGAGGCATGATTGTACACATCCGTCGGCTTATGGAGATTTAAGGATTTTAGGATACTCTGATATTGTTTCGATAATAACTTATAATTTTTATGATGACTTGAATTTATGAGTAATATTTTGAGAAATAAAAATGAAAATTTTGTTTGAAAATATAGAGTGTTACAGTAACGAAGAATTTTCTTAATAGCGCATGTACGAGATTCTCTCGGAATTTGCATATAACGGCTAACTACTCCAACCGAATATGTTAAATTTGGGCGAGTGTGTAAAAGATATTGTAAGCAACCCACTAGTTTTTAATATTGGGTAGCTTCAGCTTCACGCTCATCTTCAGCTTTAGTTTTAGTCCCAACTCCATTGGACATTGAGTTGCATTACACTCTTGCATGCCCGCCTCTTTTAGAATATTCATAGCATAAATCTTTTCTTTCACCTTTACACAACCATTTTCTTGCAATACTTCAATACCCAAGTATAAGTTGGTTCACCAAGATCCGACATTTCAAATTGCAATGTCATAAATTTCTTGCAAGGTTCGAAAAGGCGTGAGGGGTGGCGTGACGACAAGGCTAAGCCTCACACTTAACAAGCCATGGCGTTTTTCAAGGCATGATGTAAGGTGGTGACTTTTTATTAATTTATAATTATGTTACCACATAAATATAAATTTATATCAAATATAACAAGTTTTTAGAAGTGTTATATCAACAACTAACAACAAAAAGTTAACAAAAAACACAATACTTGTATGTCCGATTAGAAAAGGCATAAAAAAGCAAAAAAATGTGTCTCAAACGAAAAAAACATGCGTTGTAACACGCCATAACGCACCATGGCACAGCATATCATGCCTTGCCACATATCACGCCTAATAGCAACATTATGAAGCTTTTCGTAATGGCAAAGCCAGGCCTCATGCTATGGCATGCCTTGATGCACATCGTGGCATGCCTTTTAGAACTCTCATTTCTTGAATTGGTTTATGAACTTCAGATTTGTTCCCGTCACAAATAAATCATCTATATAAACAACAACAATATTATATTCTCCATTTGAAACCTTTCTATAAACCAAATTTTCCTACATGCATCTTTTAAAACCCATATTTTTCATCGTATTATTAAGCTTCAAATTCCATGCTCTTGGAGACTGTCGAAGACTGTATAATGCTTTTTCCAATTTGTAGATTTTTGCTTCTTTACTTTGCTTCACTAAACCTTCTGATTGGCATACGTACACTTCTTCTTTTAAATCTCCATATGAAAATGTCATTTTAACGTCTAAGTGATGAATATTCCATCCATTCCCGTCCGCGAGAGCAATCAAGAGTCTTATTGTCTCGAATTGAGCTACCGGCATTAATACTTTATCAAAATCAATGCCTTGGTCTAGTACATAGCCTTTAGCTACTAGACACACTTTGAACCTTGTAATTGATCCATTCATATATATATATATTTTTATTTTATACAGCCATCTTTAGGTGGAGGAACTAGTTTCCAAGTGTCATTCCTTTCAATGGAGTTAATTTTCGCCTTTATTGCATCAAGCCAATTCTTGTTCATTTTGGCTTCCTTATAATTCTTCGGTTCTTCATGAATGTCAACATTAAATGATCCATGTTTAGCTTGTAGTCATTTAATCTTCTTGCAACACTGAAGTTCGAGTAGATCAACAGTGTGGGATGGAACTTGCATCGTTATTATGATCACCAACGGGTTGCGAAGGGCTAATATCATCGTGAGAAGTGTCATCGATTTGGTCTTGGGCCGGATCCGTGAATTGTTCAATTTCGGTTGTATTTGGAAACGAACCACCATTATATTGTTGTTTGTTCACTACTCTACAAGACCGTAAATGTACCCGGTTCATTTCCATCTTCATTTTCGGTTTCATTATTCCATTGCCACGTCTTATTTTTATCACAAATTGCATAGGCACTTATAATGATTTTACTTTCCCACGGCTTACATACCCGAATTGGGATCCTTTCAAAAGTATACCAACGGTCGGGATTTATCATCAAGCTTCTCTAAATGTTTTGAAATTACTCTTTCATATGTAACACAACAAAATACTTTCAAGTCTTCAAGGTTTGGCTTTTCACCATAAAATTTATCGACTGGTGTAGAACTTATTAATGCTCGATTTGGTGTATGACTTATGATGAACATTGTATAACGTATTGCGTCGCCCCAAAAGTGATTTGGAATATCTTTTGCTTTTATTAAGATCCATGTCATCTCGAGTAGAATTTGATTTCTTCGTTTGACTATACTGTTTTGTTGCGGTGCATAAGGAGCCGTCAACATATGTGAAATCCCTTCTTCGTCAAACAAAAAAAATAATCCAGCTCATGTGATGTGAATTATCCACCTCTATATGTATGGAATGTCGTGATCTCTTTACCGGTTTGTTTTTCAATCGATGTCTTGAATCTTATAATAATTCCGGATGTGTCACTTTTATGCTTCAAAAGTAAGCACCAAATGTATCTATAATAATCATTAATAAGAACTAAAATATAAATATTATCCGTTTGGGTGGGGGATCAACTGGTCCACAAATATCTCCATGCACCATCTCGAGAATATTTGTAGCTCTAAACTTGGCTTTCTTTGAAAATGACTGCTTCGTTTGTTTTCCACCCATGCAAGATTCATAAAGTTGGTATTGATGTTGGATTGTTAGTACCCCTTTAGCTAGCTTGTGCATCAAGTTTACCACGCCAAAATTAATGTGGCTAAGTCTTGCGTGCCATAACCAAGCTTCTTCATTAAAATTGGCTTGCAAGTATTGTAGTTTTCCAACTTTTAACTTTATTTTGTAGAGTCGGTTTGCACTTCACGAGACTTCCATAAGCAATCTTCCATCTCCATCTCGCATGGTTAGAAAGTCACCTCATATTAGAATATCATAACCAACTAATTTAGATTTCCTAAGACTAGTAACATTGCTACAAAGTGACGGGATACAATAAATATCCTTCATTAGCTTTTTCTCGCCACTTTTCCCTTCAAACAGAATTGACCCTTTTCCTTTAAGCCTAACACATGATCCATCTCTAGATCTCACATTCTTGTTATGTTCCTATTTAATTTATAAAAATAAGAGTAGTTTATGGTCATGTGGTTGCTCACACCATTATCTAAGTACCAAATTTTGTCTTCATTGGCATTTGCTTCAACTTTTGGAGATATATATATATATATATTTGTTCAAAAACAATATTTCTTGGATTGTATTCATCATAAAGAACTTCCATTGTTCATGATTTGTATCTCCTTCATGAGTCTGATTAAGGTTAGCCTCATATTTTGGATTTAGTGTGGGGATCTTAAACCAAAGTGACGATACTTGTCACACTGGTAACATTGAATATTTGAGAGATCCCTTTGTTCATATTGTTTTCCCTTTTATTTTTTATCATCACAAGTTTAGCGGATTCCGAGTGATTGTGATTTTGGATGTTACCCTGAACACATCCACCGCCACGTCCTTTGGTTTGGTTATGTGAACCCCGACCTCTACCTCTTAATGATTCAGTGTATATGTTAGATGATTCAGTTTTGGAATAAAGTAACTTATTATAAGCCTCGATTATGTTGTCTTCACCTTTAATCCTCTCTTGATAGGTTTTTAGGCGACCGGCCACATCTTCAAATGCTATTGTCTTCAGGTCCAAAACTAGTTCAAAGGCTGCAACAATGTTAATGAATTTCTCATGAAGGCTTGTAAAAAACTTCTTTTCAAGCTTGTGTTCAGTCATGTCCTCTCCTAATGAAGCAGATTTCGAGGCATTTCCAAATAACTTTGTTGCGAATTCATTTATGGTGCTTGTATCACTCATCTTTAGATTTTCAAAATCTGTGATTAGGATTTGGAGTCTCGCTTCCTTCACTCATTCGGCTCTAAGGTTGTAGTTTTTAATTGCATCCCACATCTCTTTTCTATTTTTTATTTACAAATTTAAAGGATTAAATCCTCTGCAATCGAATGAAACAACAGTCCTTTCACGATGTTGTTTTTCTTCATGGCATCTAGTCCGAGATCGATCACATCCCAGATTTCATGAATCCTGAGTAGCACTTCCATGTGAATCCTCCAAATTAACGGGATATAATAAATATCCTTCATTAGTTCTTGGTCACTACTTTTGCCTTCGAGCGGAATTGACCCTTTTCCTTTAATGCTAACACATGATCCATCTCTAAATATCACCTTTCCCATTGTGTTCTTATTCAAGTCATAAAAATAAGAGTAGTTTCTGGTCTTGTGGTTCCTCGGACCATTGTCAAAGTACCAAATTCCATCCTCATTGACATTTGCATCAACTTTTGGAGGGATATATTGTTCTTCTTTCAAGAGCACTATTTCTTGAATTGTATTCATCATAAAGAACATCCCTTCTTCATGATTTGTAACTCCTTCGTGTGTCTGATTAAGGTTAGCCTCATGATTTTCGATTCGGTTCAGGCATCTTGAAGCAAAGTGACTATACGTGTCACACCGGTAACATTGAATACTTGAGAGATCCCTTTATTCATGTTATGTTCCTTTTTGTTTTTTATCATCATGAGTTTTAGTGGATTCCGTGTGATTGTAATTTTGGGTGTTACCCCAACCACGTCCACCACCATGTCCTCTTCCTCGGTTATTTGAACCCTCGCCTCTAGCTCCTGATGATACAGTGTTTCAGTTGGATGATTCAGTTTTGGAATAAAGTAATTTATTATGTGTCTCAATTACTTTGTCTTCACATGTGATCCTCTCTTCATAGGTTTTTAGGCGACCAACCACATCTTCAAAGCCTATTGTCTTGAGGTCCAAAATTGTTCAAGGGCTACAACAATGTGAACAAATCATCTAGGAAGGCTCGTAAGAAACTTCTTCGCAAGCTTCTATTCAGTCATGAACTCTCCTAGTCAAGCGGATTTCGAGGAAATTTCGGGTAATTTTGTTGTGAAGTCGTATATGGTACGTATATCACTCATCTTTAGATTTTCAAAATTTGTGATTAGGGTTTAGAGTCTCACTTCCTTCACTCGATCGGTTCCAAGGTTGCGAGTTTTAATTGCATCCAACATCTCTTTTCTAGATTTTAGATTACTAATTTGAAGGCTTAAATCCTCTAGAATCGACGAAAACAACAATGCTTTGACGATGTTGTTTTTCTTGATGTCATCTAGTCCAGGATCCATCATGTCCCAGACGTCATGAATCCCAAGTAACACCTCCTTCTGCATCCTCCAAATTGTGTAATTTGTCGATATCAAATTTGTGCATTGGAATGTTAACGATGTGTGTTCTGTAGCCGGTGGTGGGGCGATTCTACTCCCGACATCGCGGTTCAATTTCTGATTCCTCGAGAATCAGAAAACAAAACTATTTGGTTTTTTTCTTCAAAACAAAAATAATGATTAATATGTCTTAATGATTTGTTTTGTCTTCAAAGGCCAATAAAAGCACGTCTTTTTTGCTTCAAATATTTTTTTTCTGTCATACGTTTCTTTAGGGAAAAAACAAGTTTCAGATCTGTCGTAGGTGATTTTTCTAAACAAATCACAATTTCTGTACAGATCACGAGTTCAGATTCCGCAATTAAAACAGGAGGGCTTCAAACAATTAGTGGTGATGTTACCGATTTCACTTGATGCACAAAAAATCGCACCAAATAAATAGAAGGCTTTCTGCTCAAGTTCTCCACACCGGTTCCTTCTATCGCAGGAGACCCCACTACAGCAGAAACACATAAATCTGCAACACAAAATCTCTGATTATGTGTAACAATTTTTCTCTGATACCAATTAAAGAGAAAAGAAACAACAACTGTAACAGCAAAATCATAAAATTGAATTGCCAAAACTCACTTCTAACTTTTATTGAAGAAGCATAACTCAAAAACTTCAATTGATAATCAATTACAGAACCTATCAAAATATATATGCTAAACACAATCAAATAACTATACAATAAGGATTCCTAAAAGCCAAGACTTTCCTTATAACTTAAGGCTTCTAGAATTACTTAGACATCACACCAAGGCTTGGACAACACTCCAAGAAAGGGATAATCTGGACAGACCACGCACACATGTCATATATGTTACCAAAATTCGCCAATAATGTAGTGTCTTTTATGTTCTACTGATATGTAAATGACATTTCTATTAATGAAATCAATACACAATTTAAAGTTTATTAAATCAACCATGATTATATGCATGTCTTCAAATATTATAAATCAACAATGATATGGGTGAGTTAGGTGATAGTTACTTGGGTAATAAGTGGTTGGATTTTTGTGCAATTTGGAAATATATAGCCCTATATAGATAGTATAAAGATATGATGGATGAAATTTTTAATCCACACCAAAATTAGAAAGTCTATGCCTTCTAAGTATCCTGAGACATCTCAGAATCATCAATAAATTTAAATGGCCTTCTAGTTTATCTAATGAATGGAATGAAGGTTTGTATTAAACGATGGATGATATCACAAAAGTCGGGCTTCTATGACTAATCATTGTTTGATGGTGTAAAATAATAACGGGGACAATAGGCATACACCTTGCCTAGCTTTTGAGACCAACTCTACTTAAGTAGTTCCATTTATTTGGTCTACAGGAGCATGGCTTTACATATATTTCTTCAACATGTGATAGGCATAGCAAACCTACCAAAACAAAATTCTAGTTTTCTAATATTTATTATAATCAGCTCATAAGTTTTATAGAAGATGACTACCACAAATTACATGACGGGCATTCTGGAAAATATTGGCAGTTGGTACGATAATCAATGTTGCATTATCATATATGATGTAACAACGCAAATTTTCAAATAAAATTTTCATTTAAAATAAAGTGATTTCATTCAACCAAAAGTATTTATTCCATGTTCCATATCAAATACATATATAAAAATCCCCAAGATCTCAAATAGCAGCAGTGTGTATGCATCATGCCGGCGCCTTCCCACGGTCCTCGCTAGTACCTGAAACACATACATAACAACTTGTAAGCATAAATGCTTAGTGAGTTCCCCAGTATACGACTTACACATATACGCCTTTCCAGGCCCTGACCTTCCGGTCCACAACACTTCGCCTTCCGGCCCGTAACATAATCGCCTTCCGGCCCATAACATATTGCCTTCCGGCCCATAGTATATTGCCTTCCGGCCCATAACATTTACAACATATAATACATTTAATATAACACACATAGCACATATATCATACATCATACCTGACCTTTCTGTCACATAACATATCGCCTTCCGGCCCGTATAAACATACATATCATGCATAGCAACTACCTTTCTATTTATAGCATAAATAACACGTATCATATATGACCTTCCGGTCTCACAGTCAAACCCTTCTGGGTGAAGTATAGTGAGAAGACTCACCTCGTGGTAATGTAAACTATCAACTCTTGAAACTACTCGCACTCGATCCGCCGATCTGCAGACTCCCTATAATACCATATACCCTTATTAATACTCTTATCATTCAAGACAACCGACCCTAAGAATTTACATGCAGGTCAACTCTGGTCAACGGTCAACTTGACCGGACTCGTCGAGTGCAAAGGCGACTCGGCGAGTCTAGACGTCCTCCCCAACTTTCCCTGTTGTTCCCCTTTCTACTCGTCGAGTATCCCTCTTGACTCGACGAGATCCTCGTGGAAGAATCGCGGGGCCACCCCGACTCCACTCGCCGAGTCTGAAGAACAACTCGGCGAGTCCTAGTGAATCTTCAAGCTACTCGTCGAGTCTGAAGAACAACTCGGCGAGTCCTAGTGGATCTTCAAGCTACTCGCCGAGTTTGATCATTGGACTCGGCGAGTCCATGCCATGCAGTCGATCAACTGCTTCCTGAAATACGCATGGTCCCGAAATACGCAATCATGGGACTTTCTGGACCTCTAAACATCCTATTACTGGGGTATAAACGTTTGGGTAACAACATTATAATCTATCTAATCACCAAATGGGTTTCATAAACCCTAGATTCGTGTACACATCAAAATAACAGAAATGGTCCGAGTATTACCTGAAAACGCACTCTCTGTGTCTCCAAACCTCAGGACTCGATCCTCCTTGATATTCCTTTGGCCAAAACTCTTCTTCTTCTTGCCTAACGAATTCCTCAAAGTTCCAATAGCTTTCCCTCCTGCTCTAGACGTCCACAAACGATTAGGGTTCTTCTCAATCGGCCAAAAGACGAACAATGACGGCCTAAGAGGCGTTATATACGATCCAAACCAAACGGCTAGGGTTTCTGCTGAACAGCGTCGACTCGCCGAGTCCATATCTGGACTCGTCGAGTCCAGTCGCGAACCCGCGACCAAGCCTGTGGTCCTACTCGGCGAGTCAGGCACCAACTCGCCGAGTCCCTTCCTAAAATGCCCCAAAAATAGTTTTAAAGCAATACCTGAAATTCCGGGCTGTTACAACTCTCCCCCACTAGAACTAGACTTCGCCCTCGAAGTCTCACTCTGCGAATAACTCCGGATGTTGCTCCCGCATCTCACGCTCCGGCTCCCAAGTCATCTCCGATCCCTTCCGGTGTTGCCACTGAACCAACACCAGAGGTACCTCCTTGTTCCGCAGAACCTTGATCTTCTGATCCCTGATAGCTACTGGTCTCTCGGCGTAATTCAGGCTTGCATCCACCTGAATATCCTCTAACGGAACCACTGCCGATTCATCGGCTATACACTTCCTCAACTGTGATACGTGAAAGGTATTGTGAATCTGTCCCAACTCTGCTGGCAACTCCAACCGATAAGCTACCCGACCTACCCTTGCAATTACACAAAATGGACCTATGAACCGGGGCCCCAACTTGCCCCTCTTTCTAAACCGGATCACTCCTTTCCAAGGAGAAACCTTTAGGAGAACGAAGTCGCCAACCTGGAATTCGAGCTCGGACCGGCGTCTGTCCGCATAACTCTTCTGTCGGCTCTGGGCGGTCAATAACCTCTGCCTAACCTGCTGAATCTGCTCGGTCGTCTGAAGTACGATCTCTGTACTGCCCATCACTCTCTGTCCCACCTCTCCCCAACAAATGGGAGTCCGACACCTCCTACCATACAACAACTCAAGAGGTGGCATACCAATGCTCGAATGATGGCTGTTGTTGTAGGAAAACTCAGCCAAGGGTAAATGCGCATCCCAACTACCCCCAAAGTCTAACACACACGCTCTAAGCATGTCTTCGAGTGTCTGAATCGTCCGCTCGCTCTGACCGTCTGTCTGGGGGTGATATGCGGTACTAAAATGTAGTTTAGTACCTAGCTCTTCATGGAATTTCTTCCAGAACCTGGAAGTGAAGCGTACATCACGGTCTGAAACAATCGAGATCGGCACTCCATGCCGAGATACTACCTCTCTCACGTATAACTCCGCCAACCTCTCCGCTGACGAACTCTCGCTAATGGCAAGGAAGTGTGCACTCTTCGTCAATCTATCCACAATCACCCAAATTGCATCGACTCCCCTGGCAGTTCTCGGCAATTTGGTGATGAAATCCATAGTAATCTGTTCCCACTTCCACTCAGGAATCTCCAAGGGCTGCAACTTACCATGCGGTCTCTGGTGCTCGGCCTTAACCCTACGGCAAGTCAAACACCTCTCAACGAACCAAGCGACGTCTCTCTTCATGCAAGGCCACCAATATTCCTTCCTCAAGTCCAAATACATCTTCGTAGCACCGGGATGGATCGAGAATTTCGATCTATGAGCCTCCTCCATCAAAATAGTACGCGTACCGCCCACGAATGGTACCCAAATCCGACCCTGAAACGTCAGAAGTCCTTGTCCATCCTTAACGAACTCTGAAATTAACCCAACGACCCTATCTTTCTTCTGCATCTCGGATCTCACAACCTCGGCCTGCCCCACGAATAGCATCCAATACCGGGGTCATCACCGTCAGTCTCAGACATACATCTCGCAATGGAATGCTCTCCCCCCTACGACTCAATGCATCGGCTACCACATTAGCCTTGCCTGGGTGATATAGGATCTCACAGTCATAATCCTTAACCACGTCCAACCATCTCCTCTGACGCATATTTAGGTTGGGTTGATCCATCAAATACTTCAAACTCTTATGGTCCGTGTATATAGTACAACGAACCCCGTACAGGTAGTGACGCCAAATCTTGAGAGCGAACACTACTGCCCGCAACTCTAAGTCATGCGTGGGATATCTCGCCTCGTGAGGCTTTAGCTGCCTCGATGCATAAGCTATCACATGGCCCCTCTGCATCAACACTGCACCCAGTCCCGAAATCGATGCGTCGCAATATACGACGAAGTCCTCCATCCCTTCCGGGAGAGCTAATACCTGGGCTTCGCACAGTCTCTGACGAAGTGTCTCGAAGGAAGTCTGCTGCTCAGGTCCCCATGAGAGTGTAACACCCTTCCGGGTCAATCTGGTGAGCGGTACCGCGATCTTGGAGAAGTCCCTAATAAACCTCCGATAGTACCCCGCCAACCCAAGGAAACTCCTGATCTAGGAAGGTGACTTCGGTGCCTCCCAACTCATCACTGCTTCCACCTTGGCCGGATCGACCAATATCCCTGCCTGATTAACAACATGTCCAAGAAATTGGACCTCCCGCAACCAGAAGTCACATTTGGAGAATTTTGCATATAGCTTCTCCGACCTCAGTACCTCAAGGACCTCCCTCAAATGTCCCTCATGCTGCTCTCTAGTTCGCGAATACACTAGGATGTCGTCGATAAATACAATCACAGACCGATCCAGCATCGGCCTGCATACCCTGTTCATGAGGTCCATGAACACTGCCGGGGCATTGGTGAGCCCGAAAGGCATCACCACGAACTCGTAATGCCCATACCGCGTCCTAAATGCTGTCTTCTGGATATCCTCATCCCGCACTCTTACCTGATGGTACCCTGATCTCAAATCGATCTTGGAAAACCAAGATGCCCCTTGCAACTGATCGAATAGATCATCGATCCTCGGTAACGGATAGCGGTTCTTGACCGTCACCTTGTTCAACTC
Source organism: Lactuca saligna (assembly GCF_052625555.1). Taxonomy (NCBI): domain Eukaryota; kingdom Viridiplantae; phylum Streptophyta; class Magnoliopsida; order Asterales; family Asteraceae; genus Lactuca; species Lactuca saligna. The sequence goes on along the minus strand of NC_136425.1, from coordinate 158,177,400 downwards.
CCGGTAATCAATACACATCCGATGTGAACCATCCTTCTTCTTGACGAACAGAATCGGTGCTCCCCACGGCGAGCTACTCGGCCGAATAAATCCCTTCCCCAGCAACTCCTGGAGTTGCGAGGACAACTCTTGCATCTCTGGAGGTGCAAGACGATAAGGCACCTTCGCAATAGGCGCAGCCCCCGGAATCAGGTTGATACCAAACTCTACTTGCCTCGCAGGAGGTACTCCCGGCAACTCCTCGGGAAAAACATCTGGAAACTCGCGCACCACTGGAACCTCCTCCACTATCCTCGGTCTCTCGGAAGCCTCCCGCGTATCCATCACATACGCCACAAAACCTTTACATCCCTGCTGTAGACATTGCCTCGCCCTAGCGGCCGAACAAAAAGCTGATCCCGAACGGGTAGCCTCGCCGTATACCGTAAGAACTCCCCCACTAGGGTCTCGTATAGTCACCAGTTGACGCTCGCAGTCGATGACAGCGTTGAATTGGCTCAACCAGTCCATGCCCACGATGACACAGACATCCCCCATCGCAATAGGAATTAGGTCAATCGGAAACGCAACCCCGAAAATCTCTAGTACGCATCCCCGAAGAACCTCCGTGGCACAAACCACCCTCTCGGCCGCTATAGAAACGCTCAGAGGCCGACTTAACGGCTCACGACTAATGCTGATATGCTGACTAAAAGCTAAAGATACAAAGGATCTACTCGCACCCGAATCAAATAACACTAGAGCAGGCATAGAGTTCACAAGAAAAGTACCTACACATACATTAACATAAGCATAACATTTCGACTTTAAAGTAAATACGTGAATTACAGCATACCTGCCACAACATCGGGCGCAGCGCGGACCTCCTCCACAGTCAGCTGAAAGGCTCTCCCGCGAGCCCTCGGGGCCTCGACCTTCGCCGGTCGGGTCTCAGTAGTCCTGGTAGTAGGTGTAGATCCCTGACGAAGCTGCGGGCACTCGGCCTTCCGATGGCCTGTCTGGTTGCAGTGAAAGCAAACCATAAACCCCTTAGGGCAATCCCTGGCAATGTGTCCCTCCTTGCCACACTTGTAGCAACCACCAACTCGACACGCCCCCTCATGACCCTTGCCGCACTTTCCGCAAGTGCGGCCCTTCGGACCTCCTATCGTCGAATCAGCGAACTTGATCCGCTTGGCTGCCGGCTGAGACTGAGCCGGCCGCCGATCCACCTGCCGAGACTCGGCCTCCTCCCTGGCCTGGGTCTCCAACTCGATCTCGCGCTTCCTGGTGTTCGCCTGAAGCTCAGTGAAAGTACGATAGGTGGAGTTTGACACAAACTCCCGGATATCCCTCCTCAGAACGCCCAAATACCGGCTCATCCGTGACTGCTCTGTAGATACCAGCTCGGGGCAGAACATCGCCCTCTCATGAAACTTCCGTGTGACCACTGCAATGGAATCAGTACCCTGCTTAAGGGTCAAGAACTCCTGAATCAATCGTTCCCTCTCCACTGGGGGAACGTACTCATCCCTGAACATCTCGGTAAACCTCTCCCATGTCACTGCTGTAATCTCCGCTAGAGTGAAGTTCGCCATCACGAACTTCCACCAATCCTTCGCTCCCAGACGGAGCTGGTTCAAGGCGAATTGTACCCTCAAGTGCTCCGGGCATGAGCAAGTGTAGAAGCACCCCTCAATGTCGGCGATCCACCTCATCGCAGCAATCGGATCCTGCGTCCCATCAAACTCAGGGGGTTTCGTGTTGTTGAATTCCCGGAACAACAACGAATTGCCCCCTTGCGGCCTGGCAGCGGCCACAGCTGCGGTAGCGGCAGCGGCTGCAGCATCAGTCAGTGCGGCGTACCGCTCCTCGAACGTCTCCATCAGTGTGGTCTTAATAGACCCAAACATCTCCGGGATCTCAGCCCGGATCGCTGCAGCTACCTCCTTCTGGATCATCTGACGAATATCCTCGTCACTCACACTGCTCGAACTCGCCCCATGATGGGTGGTAACCATGATGTCTCTGAAATACAACATAAAACTATCAGAGACTCCATCAAGTACAATTGTACTCGATAACGCAACCTTACTCAGTCTCCGATATCCAGGGATTCTTACTTGGGTCTCCCACCGACCCGGTGTCTTCGGTAGTACGGGCCCAATACTACCGACCACACCGTGTCAGTATTCGTCCCAAATCTTCCTCCCCAAACCCCGAATAGTGAGTACTCTACTTCTCGTATGCACTATCTACCTGCACGCTACCGAATATCTCATACAAGCCACCTCCCTAGACTAAGGCATCACAAAACAGGCCATTCTAGTCCTATCATGAATACCTAGTCTTTTAGCATGCATAACAATTCATAACTCAGTGCATATCGTAACATTGTAAGGTATTCTGGGGATCTTTACCGTTCGGGCGCTGGCTGATTGTACACACTGCTCCGTTCTTGTTTACCACTTTACCCTTTATAAAAATCTAGGGCACGGGTCGATGTGTTCGACGGGGACGTCGAACCCTATAATGGGGGGTGAAGGTGGGTTGCACCTGAACCTACATCGGTTTGGAAGGAGAAAGAAACATCTCCTTATAAGGGGTGTGGATACCTTCCTTGTCACAACGCGTTTTAAAGCCGTGAGGGCAGCAGATCCCATAAGAACTCTGCAGTTAAGCGTGCTCGGGCGGGAGTAGTACCGGGATGGGTGACCCCCTGGGAAGTCCTCGTGCCGAGTGGCCCAAAGCGGACAATATTGTGATACGTGACAGAGGGGAGTGTTACATATGAAGCTTAACTTATTAAAGTTTTCGATTCATCTTTGCAGTTTCTATAAGAACCAGGTCAAGGAATTCATTGTTTTGTCCTTGCATACTCTATATCAAGCTATCAAGATTTATTTGTTCATATACATTCCACCACAAGTGTTGGATTAGTGTCTAAGTCCATAACTATTTTGGTATGTACTTGACCCGATGGTGCATGGTCCTTTTGGGTTGCCTTCACCAAAGCAACTTGATAGGATGAATTATGGAGAGAAAGGATTAAATATGATTTATTAATATATTATGAGAATAATATATTAAAGGAGAAATCATATTGTTTAATTAATATTAGTCAATAATTAATGGGTAATTAGTTTTGTGACTAAAAGAGATTAATTAAACTTAAGGGACTGGAATTGTAATTATAAGATAATTGCAATTTGGGCTATGGATTGTCTTAAATTAAGGAGTGGACGAATTTTATGGGGAAGCCCATAAGGAAATCGTCCAAGGCCTTAATTAAAGGAGTCTATGGGTTGCTTAGGGCTTAAGCATCCAATTTAGGGTTTCCTTGTTAGATAGCCCTAATAGCCTCACTATATATAGAACCCTTAAGGCTCAAAAACGTGGGGAACTTCTCTTCTAGGGTTTCACAAGTTTTAGGGCAGCCTCCATCCTCTCTCCTCTTCATCCTCTTGCTCTTGGTGTTTGTGAACCATTAGAGGAGTGACATTTGTGACTCTAAGCTTTCTAAAGTCAATACAAGGAGGAATTGGATTCTTATTGCTAGATAACAATCAAGGTAATGTCTTAAACCCATTCTTATGTTAATATGATTACTTGTATGCTAGAATTACGGTTTATAGTCTTGGATAACTTGCATGTACAATAGAGAAACCTAGATCCAAGCATTAGGGTTTGTATGAGCACATAGGATGTTCTTATGAACAAAACCCAACAACAAGTACATCGTATAGTTGGTGTTGTCTATTATGATGGTTCGCCTATAAAATCTATGGAATGAGCATAGTTACAAAGTATTGGAAAGAGATTAAAAATATATTAATAGGGAAATATATATGGTATTGTTAAATGTGACTTGAGCATTTGGAGCATTTGGATCATGTTCATGAAGAATTTGGAGTACTTGGACCTCAATGGAGCACTTGGGACTCATGGAGCATGTGACAAAGGAACGGGTATTCTGATAGAGGAATGGATCATTAGACAAAGGAATTGATCAAGTGCCAAATGAATGTATCGTTTTCAAGGGGGTTTGGAGCACCTGGAAGGAGTTTGGATCACTTGGAAGAGGTTTGGAGCACTTAAAAGGGATATGGAGCAACAAGGGGTCCTTGTTGTGCCACATGATGAAGAGATGGGTCAAGAAGGATTCTCTTGCACCATCTTGTTCTCCTCTTGTGACATCTTGTTTTCTTGTTGAGCCATGCATGGCCTTATTGATCCATGTATGTGCCTATTGCTCATGGTGATGTTGTTTCTCCAAGATTGATGTTGTGTGCCATACTTGATGCTCTTGAACCATTTAGATCCTTGTTGCTCCAATCATGTACCATCATGGACCATCTTGGTACATGATGCGCCATATTAATTCATTTCCTGTGCCATGTTGATCCAAGTGTGCCTAGAAGATGATAATGATGAGGAATGTTCCAGAAGATGATGCATGGCGGATTATGATTCATTGACACCCTTCATGGGCCTATGGGCCAATGGGCTTGGCCCATTAGGGGTTTAGGTCTGATCCCTGAAGTATAAATAGGGATGCATGATAGGTCATTTTGTATCTTAAATTATAGAGTGATAGGTGAATGTTTGTGTAATTGTACTTGTTGATGGGTTTTATACAAAAGAACAATCCCATGTGCTCATACAAAACCCTAAACCTTGGATCAAGGTTTCTCTATTGTACATGAAACTCATCCAAGACTTGAAACCCTAATCTACCATACTATTAAAAACGAGATCTACAATATAACTAGTTTAGATGATACCTTTCAATAGTTGCAAGAGTCTTTAATCATCAAGAAGCTTAGTGTCACAAGTGTAACACCTCTAATGGCTTACAAATACCAAGGCAGGAGGATGATGTTTAGGAGAGAGGGAGAGAGGCCAAAAAATCGGCTCCAAGCTTCAAAGGAATCAAGTGGCCGATTTTGCTATCCCTAAGGGTCTTTATATACTTATGTTGCTAGGGTTTCCGTCAAAACCCTAATTGAATAGCTTAGGCCTTAAGCAGTCCAAAGAACCTTCCAGAATATGGCCCCTTTGGATGAATTCAAGATGGACTCCACCCTAAAATTCGTCCATGCCTTAATGCTTATGGATTCTCAGCCCAAAATCAATTATCTTATAATTGCAGTTCCAGTCCCTTTTAATTAATAATCTCTTTTAGTCACAATAATTAATTCTTAATTAATTATTTAACTAACATTAATTAATCAATATGATTTCTCATTTAATATATTATTCTTATAATATATTAATAAATCATAATAACCTCTTTCTTTATAAATTATCATGTCAAGTTGCTTTGGTGAAGGCAACCCAAAAGGACCATGCACAACCGGTTCAAGTACATACCAAATATAGTTACAGGCTTAGACACTAATCCAATAGTCTCCCACTTGGATAAGTCTAGTAACTATAAATGCAAGTACTATCCGATTAGCAATCGTAGCTCTCAAAGACGCTGTCGAACTCTGATCTTATCAGTAACATGTCCTTTAGATAAAGGATCATATAGTCCTTTGTTCTAGATATCGTGTGGACAATTACATGGAACATAGTCATACTTATTGTCCAACAGTTTGTTTCTCGATCTGTGATTTGTCTGATATAGAACTTAATTGAAAACATCAATTCAGTCCTAACCGAGGCCGACACATAAGTCAAACCAAATCATCGAGGGCCCAGATATAGCTTTTACCATCATAGGATAAAAGGAACAGATAAAGTTCGACTTATATGTATTTACCATTCACTCATCGAATCATGCACAACAATGTGTTTTATAACATCAAGTTACTGATGCGTTTACGCATTGTCAATGCACAACCACCTTGCAAACAATAAACCATATATCTAGGTTTCAAGACCATATGATATTATCATCTTGCGATCACTCGTGATAAATTCCATGAAGTGATACCAGCAAGCGTGGGTTTATTCCAATGCTCAAATCTTATTCATAAGCATTCATGAACTTTGCAGCAAACTTTTGCTATGTCTAATACACTTTAGACAGTATACAGACCAATTCATGACAATCTTCTCTCATACCTACTTCTAAAGTATGAGCGACTGTGGACAGTTCAAATAATCTTATTATTCAGGAAGTCAAAACATGCAAAATGAAAGAATAGGTATATAATTAACATAAGACAGTAACTTTACTCATAAATAATACTCCTTTATTTAATCATCAAATATTAATTAGAATTTATCTATTACACGTTTCGAAGCTATCTAATATAAACTAATATCGTCCTTCAGCCCAATGCTCTTAGCATGCTGCAAGTGCTTTACCCTACTCAGTCCCTTCGTGAGGGGATATGTTAGGTTATCCTATGACAATACGCTCTTCACTATGAGGATTCCCTCTTCCACCCGATGTCCAATAAAATGATATTTCCTATCGATATGTCGAGATCGACCATGGTCCCTCGTTTCCTTGGTCATATCAATCACTCCTTCATTTTCGTAGAAAATATCCATAGGCTCCTTTATGGCTGGTACAACTCCAAGGTCTCCGATGAAGTTCTTCAACCATATTACCTCCTTTGATGCTTCACTCGCCGCTATGTACTCTGATTCGCACGTTGAATCAGCTACAGTCGGTTGCTTGGAACTTTTCCAAGTCATTGCTCCTCTATTCAGAGTAAAGACCCAGTCCGACTGAGAATGGTAGTTGTCTCGGTCAGTCTGAAAACTGGCATCACTATACCCTCTCACTTTTAAGTCATCACTCCTACCGAGGACTAGAAACCATTCTGTGACATCCCCAAAATCACGGCCAGAAAAGACCGATTTTGTTTATGTTTTATAAAAATCAGAGTACTTCATTTTATAAAAAGGTTGCGGAATTTGTTCCCAGAAAAACACGATAAATACGTTATTAAAACATTTTTGAAGAAACGTATTTTTATTCATCTTAAAACGTTTGGGATGTCATCGTTAATACATAAACATAAGCATAAACAGAACTTACAATTATTTACACTAGTGATCTACATCTCTTTAAATCTCTCAGTGTAATGTAACTTCATATCGTCACCTGTGATGTAAATAAACTGAGCGGGTCAGGTTGGGAAACCTGGTGAGTACATAGGGTTTTCAACCCACAATAATATAATTGTTATGTTCAATCATCAAACAATTAACCCAATTACCCATCCCCGTTATCTTCTTTACTCCTAAGAGTCATCTATTCTGCATTCGTTTATTCCAAAGTCCCTTACTTCCAGGGTTATAGGACTGGCACTAAATCCATAGCTGTCGATATTCGTTCGTAAAGCACTAATTCCATAGCTGCTATATCTTACTTATCGGGTACTAAATTCATAGCTACCAGTTCTCAACAGGTACTAACTCCATAGCTACCAATTCCTACAATTACTAAACCCATAGCTACCAGTGTCTAACTAATAGGTACTAAGTCCATAGCTACCAATTCCCAACAGGTACTAAATCCATAGCTACCAACGTCTAACAGGTACTAAGTCCATAGCTACCGGTGTTTGTCCCATAGGCACTAAGTCTATAGCTGCCAATGTATACTCACGTCATCTTCTATCTCTCATCATTCATCTACCCATCATCATACCCAACATATTCGTGTATATAAAATACGTATACAGTTTAAATCCTTTAAAACATGTATAAAACGTTCATCCAGCATAGACAACAAGTATTCAGATAATATGCACACATAGCACGTAGTTTATATAAAATACTTCATATCTATGTGTAAGATGAAAGGGACTATGCACTCACCTGATTAGGTGGTGATTCTGAACTCAGACAGCACTTCGTTATCTCAAAACAATTTTCCTCGACAAAACAACGAGTTTTTATTAAAAACTGCGCTTTGCTGGAGCAGCGTTTCCAAGCCGAAAGCTTTTCTTCTCGGAGCCGTCGGGCGCTCCGGGGCTTTCTTCTCGTGCTAGGGAGGTTCCGTAGACTTGGGAGGGGTTTAGGGAGGCTAGAGAGAAGTTAGAGAGAGAAAGAGAGGCTTATGGTGTGAAGAAAATATGAGGAGTTCACCCTTGTATTTATAGGAGTTTTATAGTAAAGTAGTCTCTAAGCTTTGTCCGTAACTTTTGCATACGAGCTCCGTTTTTGTCTGTCTTTTTACCGTTGAGTTCCTATTAATGAGATCTTCAACTTTCATTTAGACCTCGTTGGCTAATTCTCATTCTATCTCGGATTTACAAAACTGTATCGAATTCGCTGCGCTCGAAAAGTAGGGACTAAGCTTCGTCCATAACTTTCGCATACGAGCCCCATTTTTGTCTGTCTTTTTACCGTTGAATTCCTATTAATGAGATCTCCAACTCTCATTTAGACCTCGTTGGCTAATTCTCATTCTATCTCCGATTTACAAAACTGTATCGAATTCCCCGCGCTCGAAAAGTAGCGACTAAGCTTTGTCTATATCTATCTCATACTATCTCCGTTTTCGACGTTCTTTATATTCATGCGTAGGTAAAAATAATATCTACAACTTTCATTTTGGCTCCGTCGGCTAATTCTCGACCGATCATAAATTTAACAGTAGGAGGCGTTTAGACTGTTAAATGACTACGAAGAATTCGTAACTCTTTCATACGAACTCCATTTTCGTCCATATTTTTACTGTTGAGTTCCTATTAATGAGATCTTTAACTCTCATTTAGGTCGCGTAAGCCAAAAACTGCTCGAACTAAAATTCGAGTTTCGGGCTGTACACTACTAAGCTGAAACTTTGAAAAATCATAACTTCCTCATACGAAGTCAGATTTGGGCGTTCTTTTTACGGATTTTCTCATTTTAACATACTCTACGACTTTGGTTTAGATAACTAAGGCTAAAAAGTCTTCTATCATAAATTCACTTTTTACGCTTCCCGGTGCCGTGCTGGTTTTGCCATAAAACTTCGACGGGCCATAACTTCTTCGTTATAACTCAGATTTCGGCGTTCTTTGTATGTACGGAAACCTTGTGACATATAATATAACTTGGTTAAAATTATTTATTCTATATAATCTTTTGCCGAAAAGTCGTTTTCGACCCATATTGCCTCTAAATTGACTAGCCCGGATCTACGGGCGTTACAATTATCTCCCCCTTAGGATGATTACGTCCCGGAATCATCAACGAAACAAGGATCGTATAATGACTCCATATGTCATCTCTTCATCCTAGGTAATAATTATAACTTCTTTATTCCTTCAAGTCTATCTCTTAGACTTATTGATTGTAAGCAATACTTGATCGTGCACCTGCTCTCTACCTCAGATTAGACTCCAAATTATGGCCTATCATCATGTGATGCACATTTAGACTCAGGTCTCTTAAATTCTAAAACAGACTAAGCCTTCCTTCATGTTCTAATGTGATATAATCATACTTTAACATGTAGTATTTCTAGCTGCCAACGACCGCGATACTTCTATTGATCGCTTTGATTTTAATCGTTTGGTTTAAGTCGGACGCTATATCAAACTTGGTTCTCTGAACCACGTAACCTACTCATCGTAGTCGGACTCAATGTGATATGACCACTAGGGTCGGGATAACAACAATCTTCTTAGTCATTACCGAAACAATGGTAACGACATACTTGAATAAAACAAAATCAATTACTGGCTTCTTGGTAACCTTGTGACTTTCCCTGATCCAAGTGTGAGTCCTGTGCTTCCGGTAGTATAGGCCTCTACTACCATTCACACCTACTCATACTCATTCCAAGTATTGTCTCACAGTTTCCCAAGTCACCATGCAACAAATCACACAACAATTTCACACACCAGATAACAAAACGAAGATTTTATTATTTCTCGAAACTATTACATAGGTGTTCAAGTTCACCCTAGACTATGCCTCTACTAGGCTACATCATACGAAACTATGGCTACTGCATAATCCAATCTTCGGGTAAGAAGTCCTCATTCTTTATTCCTTGCATGGTTCTCTGCCTCGTTAAGGATCATGTGAAATGCCCTCGGCCTTGGTGGCGTTTCTGGTCTTGCTGCTTTATTTTTCCTTGGGCAGTCTCTGGACATGTGCCCCTTGCCTCCACATCCGTAGCATACTTTGTCATTATGCGTGCAGTCTTTGGAATAGTGACCAGTCCTCCCACACTTGTAACAAGTCACTTCTTCGTTGCACTTTCCACCATGCTTCTTCTTGCATCTATCACACCATCTTGCTTCACCTCCATCTGCTCCTCCAAGCTTTGAGAATTTGCTTTCCTTGTTCGGCCTCGAAGATCCTTCAAACTTCCGCTTCTCTCCTACCTTATATTTTTCTAGACCCTTTTCTCTTATCTGGGCCTCTACGTTCTTAGCTGCCCTAACAGCTGCTTTCAAAGTACTTGCCATTTTGACCATTGGGCCAAAGTCAGTGGGCAGTCCATTAGCAAACCTATCAATCTTGGAGAGTTCAGTAGGCACCAAGTAGGGGAATAGCTTCATCCTTTCAGTGAATGCGGTGGCATACTCATCAACACTCATCTTCCCTTTCTTCAGGTTCTGAAACTCGTTGTTTAGGTCTATCAGATCTATCTCCGAGCAATATTGCATTTTCAACTGTTCCAAAAACTCTTCCCACGACATCCTTAAGGCTTCTCCTCGTGGCATCGTATCTGCCAATAGCTTCCACCAGCTCAAGACTCTAGTTTTCAGTTGTCTTACTGTGAAGACAGTCTTCTGTTTCTCGTTACAGCTGTAGCTCTCAAACACCATCTCCATCTCAGAGATCCAATCCATAATCTCAACCGGCTTCGGGCTTCCTGAGAGGCTTGGTGGTTTCGCACCCAAGAAATTCTTGTTCATTCGCCCATCCTTGTTGTTTCTCCCTTCTGGGCCATCCCTTTGCTCACCTTGAGTCCCTACTCGGCTCACTTGGCGGCTGTAGTTCCCTTCCTCAGATTGCTCGGGAATTGGCTCCATCGGTTCAACATGTACGGTAGGTTCGTCCCTATTCAACATCTGTCTCATTTCTTCCCTTTGTTCAGCTAACATAGCCCGAATCATGGCTTGAACTCCAGCCATGGTGACTGGCTCAGGCGCAACTTCTTCAATAACAGGTATTTGCTGAACCACTGGGGGTAGGTTCCTGTTCCCATTTGCGTTTACGTTTCCGCTACGGGTCCTTACCATCTCGATCTATACACCGAATAAGGTGAATTTAGACCTTTACTTGACGTTTAAATCATCCTTATCGCTCCGAAACGTTTACATGCTAGTTCTAATACCGTAGTCGTACGTTTAGAATCCTAAACACATAAGGTTTCCAGATCCGGTCGGCAACAGACCATAAATCCGAACAATTAACAACATATCATGCACAAAGCATTTAGCACATAAAAAGCAATTTAGGCATCATTCCTAAAATAAGCTAGTGCTCACACCTCACAATCATCGCTTAGCATTCTAAGTTTAAGTCTAGAAATAAATCCATATTCCAAGTTCGCTTAAACTAATGCTCTGATACCAACTGTGACATCCCCAAAATCATGGCCAGAAAAGACCGATTTTGTTTATGCTTTATAAAAATCAGAGTACTTCATTTTATAAAAAGGTTGCGGAATTTGTTCCCAGAAAAACACGATAAATACGTTATTAAAACATTTTCGAAGAAACGTATTTTTATTCATCTTAAAACGTTTGGGATGTCATCGTTAATACAAAAATATAAGCATAAACAAAACTTACAATTATTTACACTAGTGATCTACATCTCTTTAAATCTCTCAGTGTAATGTCACTTCATATCGCCACCTGTGATGTAAATAAACTGAGCGGGTCAGGTTGGGAAACCTGGTGAGTACATAGGGTTTTCAACCCACAATAATATAATTGTTATGTTCAATCATCAAACAATTAACCCAATTACCCATCCCCGTTATCTTCTTTACTCCTAAGAGTCATCTATTCTGCATTCGTTTATTCCAAAGTCCTTTACTTCCAGGGTTATAGGACTGGCACTAAATCCATAGCTGTCGATATTCGTTCGTAAAGCACTAATTCCATAGCTGATATATCTTACTTATCGGGTACTAAATTCATGGCTACCAGTTCTCAACAGGTACTAAGTCCATAGCTACCAATTCCTACAGTTACTAAATCCATAGCTACCAGTGTCTAACTAATAGGTACTAAGTCCATAGCTACCAATTCCCAACAGGTACTAAATCCATAGCTACCAACGTCTAACAGGTACTAAGTCCATAGCTACCGGTGTTTGTCCCATAGGCACTAAGTCTATAGCTGCCAATGTATACTCACGTCATCTTCTATCTCTCATCATTCATCTACCCATCATCATACCCAACATATTCGTGTATATAAAATATGTATACAGTTTAAATCCTTTAAAACATGTATAAAACGTTCATCCAGCATAGACAACAAGTATTCAGATAATATGCACACATAGCACGTAGTTTATATAAAATACTTCATATCTATGTGTAAGATGAAAGGGACTATGCACTCACCTGATTAGGTGGTGATTCTGAACTCAGACAGCACTTCGTTATCTCAAAACAATTTTCCTCGACAAAACAGCGAGTTTTTATTAAAAATTGGGCTTTGCTGGAGTAGCGTTTCCAAGCCGAAAGCTTTTCTTCTCGGAGCCGTCGGGCGCTTCGGGGCTTTCTTCTCGTGCTAGGGAGGTTCCGTAGACTTGGGAGGGGTTTAGGGAGGCTAGATAGAAGTTAGAGAGAGAAAGAGAGGCTTATGGTGTGAAGAAAATATGAGGAGTTCACCCTTGTATTTATAGGAGTTTTATAGTAAAGTAGTCTCTAAGCTTTGTCCGTAACTTTTGCATACGAGCTCCGTTTTTGTCTATCTTTTTACCGTTGAGTTCCTATTAATGAGATCTTCAACTTTCATTTAGACCTCGTTGGCTAATTCTCATTCTATCTCGGATTTACAAAACTGTATCGAATTCGCTGCGCTCGAAAAGTAGGGACTAAGCTTCGTCCATAACTTTCGCATACGAGCCCCATTTTTGTCTGTCATTTTACCGTTGAGTTCCTATTAATGAGATCTTCAACTCTCATTTAGACCTCGTTGGCTAATTCTCATTCTATCTCGGATTTACAAAACTGTATCGAATTCGCCGCGCTCGAAAAGTAGCGACTAAGCTTCGTCTATATCTATCTCATACTATCTCCGTTTTCGACATTCTTTATATCCATGCGTAGTTAAAAATAATATCTACAACTTTCATTTTGGCTCTGTCGGCTAATTCTCGACCTATCATAAATTTAACAGTAGGAGGCGTTTAGACTGTTAAATGACCGCGAAGAATTCGTAACTCTTTCATACGAACTCCGTTTTCATCCATATTTTTACTGTTGACTTCCTATTAATGAGATCTTTAACTCTTATTTAGGTCGCGTAAGCCAAAAACCGCTCGGACTAAAATTCGAGTTTCGGGCTGTACACTACTAAGCTGAAACTTTGAAAAATCATAACTTCCTCATACGAAGTCAGATTTGGGCGTTCTTTTTACGGATTTTCTCATTTTAACATACTCTACGACTTTGTTTTAGATAACTAAGGCTAAAAATTCTTCTATCATAAATTCACTTTTTACGCTTCCCGGTGTCATGCCGGTTTTGCCATAAAACTTCGACGGGCCATAACTTCTTCGTTATAACTCAGATTTCGGCGTTCTTTGTATGTACGGAAACCTTGTGACATATAATATAACTTGGTTAAAATTATTTATTCTAAATAATCTTTTGCCGAAAAGTCGTTTTCGACCCATATTGCCTCTAAATTGACTAGCTCGGATCTACGGGCGTTACACATTCCTTGGTCCTCCAAAGGTACTTAGGAGTATTCTTGGCTGCGGTCCAATGTGCTTTTCCAGGGTTCCCTTGATATCTACTGACCATGCTCAAAGAGAAGGCCACATCAGGGCGAGTGCAAGTCATAGCATAAATGATCGAGCCAACTACGGAAGCGTAAGGTACTCGACTCATCTCTACTATCTCAACTTCAGTACTCAGACTTAGAGTCTTACTCAACCTGGGATTACTTTGGATTGCTAACTCCCCCTTCTTGGAATTCTCCATACTAAAATGTTTTAGTACCTTGTCCAAGTAAGTAATATGACTAAGTCCTCATAGCCTTTTACTCCTGTTTCTCACTATCCTTATTCCCAAAATATAGGTAGCCTCTCCGAGGTCCTTCATAGAGAAACACTTCCCAAGCCAGGACTTGACTTCCTGTAGGGTAAGGATGTCGTTTCCTATGTTTGGTTATTTATGGAAGCCTTTTTAGGGTTTTATATTTTTGGTAGATATTTTATGTTCCCTATAAATAATCATTAGGTTAGCTTTTGATGGAAGCTTTTTCCAGATTAGGGCTTTTTTTGTACATTCAGATCCATATCAATATACACAAAACCTTTATCAGATTATTTGAATATGATGGCGATTGATTCTTGATTGTTCTTGATATTTTTTATTCGTCATCTCGAATTTATTTCTAACAAGTGGTATCTGAGCGGGTTCTTGTAGATCTCAATGATTATTACAAGAATCGATCAGATTTGGTGAAATTTTTTCGTGAATCTCACCTTGTTCTTCGAGTTTTGTAATTTTTCTGAAAATAAAAAGTGAAATATCTTGTTTTGTTGCAAAACTCATCTCAGATATGTTATTTTCTAATCATTCTTTTGTTGGGTTTTGGTCATAAGACATCCTATGTGCTCATACAAACCCTAATGCTTGGATCTAGGTTAATCTATTGTACATGCTTTGAATCCAAGATTATAAACCGTAATTCTAGCATATGGAAATCGATATTAACATATAATTAGGTTTAAGATATTACCTTGATTGTTATGTAGCAATAACAATCCCAATTCCTCCTTGAATTGGCTTTGGAATGCTTAGAGTCACAAGTGTCACTCCTCTAATGGCTTACAAACACCAAGAGCAAATGGAGAAGGTATAAAGAGAGAAGAAAGAGGTAGGAATTCGTCCTTAGGACTTCTTGGGAAGGCTTAGACGAATTCATGAGCCTTAAGGGGTTTATATAGGTGTAAAGATTAGGGTTTTAGTCCTTATCCTTATCTAGTTGCTTGCCCACCAAGTAACCATAAGATAAGTCTTAGAAACCCTTATCCTAGTCGAATTCTAAGGCATTATCTCCTTAAATTCGTTCACCCTATATTTAAGATAATCCTTACCTTATTTTGTAACTATCACATAATTACAAATCAACCCATCTAGTTTAATTAATTACACTTGATCACAAAATTAATTCCTAATTAATTATTGACCAATATCAATTAAACAAATATGATTTCTCCTTTAATATATTATTCTTATAACATATTAATAAATCATAATAACCTCTCTCTCTCTCTCTCTTTATTTATTTCTCCAATCAAGTTGCTTTGGTGAAGGCAACCCAAAAGGACCATGCACCATCGGGTCAAGTACATACCAAAATAGTTATGGACTTAGACACTAATGCAATAGTCTCCCACTTGGATAAGTCTAATAACTATTATGCGTATGACTTCAGATCCTGATCTGCAATCGTAGCTTTCCAAAGCCGCTGTCAACTTTGATCCTATCAGATACGCGTGTCCTTAAGATAAGGGATCATATATTCCTCCATTCTAGATATTGTATGAGACATGATTTCTAATCATTCTCTTTGTACTATTTCTCGATTCCCGATCTATGACGACTGACTAATTGAACAAATCAAATTAGCCCTAACCCGGTCGAGCATTTACGTTTGTCATCACTAAATCATCGAGGGGCCCAAAGATATCGCTTTTATCCTTCTTTGGATAAAAGGAACGGATAAACTTTGATACAACGTTCGCTTACACTTACTCACCGAATCACACACAATAATATGTTTTATAACACCAAGTTACTAGTGCGTTTTCATATTATCAATATGCAACCGATTAGCAAGATACAACTCACACATCTCGGTTTCAAGAATATAAGATGTTATCGTCTCACCAATCACTCGTGATACAATTCATGGAGTGATCCAAGTGAGCGTGGGTTTAATCCAATGCTCAAATTCATATTCATAAGCACTCATGAACGTTGCAGCAAACATTTGCTTATGTCTAATACTCTTTTAGACAATCCACACACCAATTCACAACAGTCTTCATTCATATATACTTCCAACATATGAACGACTGTGGCCCGTTCGAATAATTTGACTGTTCTAAACCAGTTAAATTATTCAGGAAGTCAAAACATGCAAAGTGAAACACAAGAATAATACTAATCCCATTTGGCCTCAAACCTTTGAGTATAAATAAAACTCCTTTTATTCATCACCATATTGATTACTCAGTATTTGTCGTTTCGGGTAATCAACTTCTTACTTGAATTATTACACTTGTCCCATGCTCCCAGCATGCACACAATGTTTACTTATGGTTCTTACCTTGTGAAATAGATCAAATTGTACACATTTCCGATCATTCTCATTTCACAACTCCAAATCCTTTTTTATAAGTGTAAGAATATCAAATTCTTGCTACTTATAGAATATGCTAGATTCTAACATTCTATGCAATCATCCTTTCATAATATTACTGCACCAAAGTCACAAAGACTATTTCCAATGATATTACAAAGTCCTCTATCGGAGATTGTTACAAGACAATTCCTTAGATACGATGTCTCTCACTCAAAGTACATTCCTTTAAACATCCTTTTGCATAAAGGTTTCTAATCTAGTCCTAGATTTTTCAATATTCAATTTCCAATATGGACACGCTTCCATATTTTCCATATGACAACTTATTCTTAATAGAATCTTATCTATTCATAATAATGTCGATATGGTCCATTCAATACCATGCTTCCAACTACTCACAAACAACCAATCCTCGTCGAAGTTTGGATTGTCCTTTGATAGTTGTTTAATTATTTTAGTCAAAACCAATTATAGTCCCTTTTTCCTCTAAATGCGCTAGACATTTGGAAAATTTTAGAATGGTAAAATATTAAAGCATTTGCAATCGATCCTATACCCGAAGCGTATGGGACACGACGCATAATGTTTTATTTGCTATGTTCTCAAAATTCGAATTGTGAAGAGGAATGCCTTAATCATAATCGAAATTTTAAGAACACACTATGTACCTTTGACTAAATTTATTAACATTTCTCAACGTAAGCCTTTATATTTGAAATGAAGCATAATATTCTCTCCCTTAATTATAGCAAAACAACTATTCCATCCTTATAACTTTGCAAAGAATGACTCTTGTTTTCTATAATTAATATTGCCAACTTGCAAAACTTTCCATAATAATCATACAATCATAACGTTTATGCTCCCACTATCATGATGATTATTATAAAAAACATAACACTTATGCTCCCACTAGCTTCGACATGTATTGATAAACATCTTAACTTTCAGAAAACAATACCTATTGAATTTCTTAAGTCAATGTTTCTAATACTTAGTACTTTGATAATCCTTTATCGAAGTTCCTTGAACTTATACACCTTTGCCTTAGATAGTTCATATGTCTAAACAATTAAGACTAATTGTCAAACCTCACAATTCAAATTATGGAAAGGGATACCGTAACCATAATCAAATTCGAAAATGCAATTTTACAATCACTATCTTCTTAAAATCTTTCTTAGTGAAAGCATTTCCTCACAATCATTTTCATGAAGGAGGAAATATTATGACACTTATATTTAAACGGTGTATTTGTTTCTATCCATGTGAATTTTTCAAAACAAAAGTTTACGAGAAATTCAAACTCATATGGATCGAACTTTCTTAATCTTGATTTCTTGCCTTATGGTAGCACAGCTGCCCACCATGTCTTCCAAGTAGTTAAGCAACTCACATTTTCCTATCAATGTACCTTTCATTGATCAAGGTGCCTTGCCTTTTATGCGTTCAAAATGAGAACTCATAGGACTCACATGCATAATTAACTCAATTGGAATGCCATAGAAAACAAAGGTTGTAAACCTCAACTCGTGTGCTAGTGATGATTGATAAGGTTTATTTGATTTGTTCTTGAAACCTTTCAAGACCATTAAGACTCCCACTGACTCCTTGACATATAAGATTCTCTTGTCAATAAACATTTCTTGACAAACAAATATTCAAGATTTAGTGTAGCTTTTATCAAAACACTTCATAAATTGGTCCTAGTTGGCCTTTGTCTTATGCAAGACATCACAAATTTCCACATTTGATGAATGTTATAAACCTTCTTAATACTTTTCACTCATTGTCACAATCTTAACTTTAAGACTTGTTATTGGAACGAAGTATGATTGACTTTTTGATTTAACCATTTCTTTAATTCTTGATTCCTCTTCTTAGACATACAATTGTACTAAGACTCACTTAGAGGATCAATTGAGATATGGTTCTTAATCATTAAGATCTATCATAAAGCATAAAAGCTACTCTCCCTTCTTCTTAGAATGGAGAAACTTTTATTTTTTTTGCATACTTGATTCTTCTTATTCGTTCTACTATTGACCTAAACCCTTTAATCAATTCAGAATTACACTTAATCCTGTAAGTATAATCATATTTACTAAACCTTTATTAAATCATGACGAATATCTTTGTTACTCTTATGGTGAACTTGATCAACACACAACTTTGTGTACTCGATCTCCTAGTCCTTCACTTGACACTTTGTCAACGAATTTGTCTAATTTCCAAATATGAAATTTCTCATTCATCATGCAACCAAGTTGCGTGATTCCAAATTTCAGTCCAATTGAAATGTAACACCCCAAAGTTTGGAAAGCCAAGAAAAGAAAGAAAACCTCAAGTTTAAGGGAGACTCGGCGAGTCCATGGAGGGACTCGGCGAGTCCAAGCGGGATCCGGGTTGTGGTGAAAGCGACCGACTCGGCGAGTCGGCCAGGGAGACTCGGTGAGTTGGGTCTGAACGGGGAAAACCCTAAACTCGGGAACTTGGAGCCTATTTAAGTGTCTCATTCTCCTTCCTAGGGTTCATTTATTGCCTCTCTACCCCAGAACATCAAACCCTAGCCGCCATTTCCGTTTTTGGAGCTAGATCTTGCCTTGAAGAATGCATTAAGCTTGGAGGAGGAAGGAAGACCTTGGAGGTGCAAGAAGGGATTGTAGATCTAGATTGTGGAGTCATTTCAGACCAAGTGGAGGTAATAAGTTGTTGCTTGGACTCTCTTTTTCATCTAGATCTACTCTTATGTGTGGGTTTTGGCCATTGTTGGTATGATATGTAACCAATTCGAGTTGGAGGTTCAGATCTGAGGTTGCTACCTCAGATCCATGTTGGTTTTGGTCTAGAATCCCCTAAAGTATCAGCCTTTGGTATGTTGAAGAAGCATGTTTGCCATAAACCCGAATTTAGTGTGTTTTGAGCTTAGATCTCTCAATCTACATGTAAAGTTTGCCACTTTACGTGGGGAATAGGCCCTAAAAGTATGGATCTAGGAGTTGGAAGTTCAGTTTGGCTCGAAAAGCCACTGCATGGATTGAGGAATGGATAGACTCGGCGAGTCCTTCGAGTGGACTCGGCGAGTAGCTTGAAGGTGAGGAGGAACTCGACGAGTAGGATAAACAACTCGTCGAGTCGGATGAAGATAGGCATGGCCTCGGCGAGTTGGATGAACAACTCGACGAGTTGGTTGAAGATTGTCTAGGACTCGGCGAGTCTGTTCTTGGACTCGGCGAGTCAGATCGCGAAACCCTAAAACCCTTCGAGTCGAGACCCGAATCAGTGAGTCGGGTGGTGACTCAGCGAGTTGGACAGGACAGGAATCGGACCTAGTTGGACTCGGCGAGTCATGGATTGACTCGGCGAGTCGAGTCGCGAATAAGAAAGACTCAGGGCATATGAACTCGGCGAGTCAGTAGATAGACTCGGCGAGTAGGGTTGACCCGGAAGGTTGACTTTGACCAGGATTTTGACCTTGACCAGATTTGACCTAGTAACCTTTGGAGGTCAGTCGGACTAAGTGTTATATTGATATTGGTCGCTTGAGGAGCTAGTGGAGCAGCAGTTCGGAGTCAGAGGTCAAGTAGCAGTCAAGAGGATTAGCAGCATCAGTTCAGCAGTCTCAGGTGAGTTTCCTTCCAGTAGGGACGGGTCTAAGGCCACAATACCGGCCCGTCCAGTTAGCAGTAGTTTCCGGACTTCGGCCCGATGCAGTAGTTAGTATGTTTGATGCCTTCGTGGCTCAGACAGGATTTATGTGCTATGTTTTATGTGTTATGTGTTATGTGTTCCGGGCTACGGCCCGATGTAGTATGCAGTATATGTGTTCATGCTAGTTGATATGTTATGCTATGCTATGTTCAGTCAGTTAGCCCGGACTTCGGTCTGATGCAGGGGACAAGGTCCCAGTCAGTTTCCGGACTTCGGTCCGATGCATGGGGCAAGGCCCCAGTTAGCCCGGACTTCGGTCCGATGCAGGGGACAAGGTCCCAGTCAGTTTCCGGACTTCGGTCCGATGCAGGGGCAAGGCCCTAGTTAGTCCGGACTTCGGTCCGATGCAGGGGACAAGGTCCCAGTCAGTTTCCGGACTTCGGTCCGATGTAGGGGGCAAGGCCCCAGTTAGTCCCGACATTGGCCCGATGCAGTGGGCAAGGCCCAGTATGTGCTTTATATGTTTTTGTATGGTATGTGTTAGATTGGGGGAGCTCACTAAGCTTCGTGCTTACGGTTTTCAGTTTTGGTTTCAGGTACCCAGTTTTCAAAAGAGGAGCTCGGGGAGATTGCAGTGCACACACCGTAGTCAGTTAGCCTGGGAATGTTCGACTCTGATAATGATATTATGTTTTGAATTAATACTCGAGAATTTATGTTATGACTTATGATACAGTTTTTATAAATATGATTCTAGTAATGCTTTTAAAGAAATTTTTGGTCGTGATTTTTGGGTCGTTACATGAAATTTGGGCGATGAGAAACTCTCCCTATTTGGTAAATTCTTGACATTTTCATAAATAACATAACTAAGAATCATATCCATTCGTTGTAGAAATATACAAACATCAATTTTCATAACGATTTCATTGCAAGGAAGTAAACAAATAAATAAGTCAAACCAAAATTTATTTTATTTATGAAAGCAGCGGAAAACATTTGTCCTTACAATGCAAAATCCATTGAAAACTATGTATTTCAAAAGGAAAATTTCTAACAACTCTATCATAACTATCTAAGCTCAAAATCTAATCTTCAAGTCCATGCGATCAAGATCCATTTCTTGTGATTAGATTCATCTTGCTCTTTCACCAAGCTTCCTTTCTTTTCACTGATCCTACAAAACATTCAAATGCAATCTTATCACATCATGTATTAAGAATCAACGAATAGGAACTTAATTTAGATGGTGGATTTTACCTGAAGCACAGTCATACTCTTTGACTCTCCCATCTTTGGAATTTTCAGGCTCTTGGGGCAGACTTCTATCCAACTCCCTTTCTCTTGGCAGCAAACTCAGGTCGCTTCTCTTAGAACGTCCTCGGAAGCATGGTCGGTTGATTTTCCTAACAAATATGCTCCATTGCTTCGCCAAATCATTTCTGATTCAACAACAATGAGCATGTAAGTTAGGTCAATGAGGTTGTCGTCATGATCCATCATATAATACTTTCTTTTGAACTCATTATATGATTCAGGAAGTGACTGCAAAATCCAATTTACAGCTAACTCATTCGGAAATGACACACCCAACATTATCAACCTATCAATGTGTGATTTCATTCCTAGAACGTGGGCACACACGGGCTTACCATCTTCATGTTTCATTTCCAATAGGGCTTTAGTGATATTGAACCTTTCAATTCTTCGATCTTGTGGGTTAGGGAGAACAATTGGGGGAGGTGGAGGAAGTGAAGAATGATTTCTTGTTCCTCGATCGAATCGTGGAATACCATTTTCATATGGAATTCTTGTTCCACGGGATTTGGGAAGACCATAGTTGTCGAACTTTGACATCTACAAAACGGGAGAAAACAAATGCAAGTTAGTTGATCGACTGAGTCCTTAGTAAATCACCCAAATGAGATACTAAGGCTAGGACCCAACACAATACGCTACAACCTAGAAAAGGGATGTCGTAATCTAGTTGCAGAATATTTGAAGGTAAGTGAATGACGATTCACTAATTTCCACCATGAAAAACCGAAAAAGAAATTTAAGTTTTAAATCTATGAAAACTCCTAGATCCTTTGAGATTCATTGAACATTTCAATGGCATGTTTAAATCTCGATATGCCTCTCTTGTTTGTGACTGGGATGCTGAGGATCACAAAGAGGGTGTGAATAACCATGCAAACTTACATGGTGCCCTCACATGTTACAATCACCTATTTGATGTGCCGGTAAACCACACACGCTCCACCGAACTATGACAAACATTGAGTCACCCTTTGCTACCTTTGCTTAGAACCATTTAGTGTGCCGGTAAACCACACATGCTCCACTAACATCTTTGCAAGGGCACAAAGTGTAATTTCATGGAATTGCATCAATTCACTTTTGCCTAAGTAACTAAGATTGGGAATTTGAAAAACATTTAGTTACTTTTTATTTCATTATACTTATAATGGAAGGTTTCGTCCTATCCTACCCGTTCGGCTAACGACCCTCCACTAGTCAAGAGTTCAGTGGGTAAGAGTGGATACCCATTCAATCGCCATATTATAGGCAATTTCCTTAAACACCCCTTATAGACCAGCTTCGTGAATGAGGCCTACTAACGGTAAGACTAACTTTTACTCATACATATATATTATGTTAGACTTTTAATGTTATATATATAGTATAAGGTGTATTTTACACTTTTAAAATACTGGGTGGTTAAATTTAACAATTATACTTTTAATTCAATTAAATTGTAAACCTAAACTTTTATGGATTTATTAAACCTCTTTTAATTATACACCTTAATTAATTAATAAAACCACAAGGGTGTAAATTGAACTTTTCAAAACATTACTAGGGTTTTAGAATTTAACATTCCTAATTAAACTTTTAATCCACTTTTAAATTCCAAAACTTGAGGGCAAGTTTTGAAACCTTTTTCAAAACATTAGGGTTTTAACTATTTTAATTTCAAAACTTCAAAACTTTTTGGTTTAAATTTAAACTATAAAACCTAAAGGGGAAAATATGAAACTTTTCATAACAACAAGGATCAAATAAAAAATAATTTTAAATTAACATTTAATCACATAATTATCCATATTTGATTTATTTAATGATTTCTTGCAAAACAATTTATCAATTTACTCAAAATAATTAATCAATTATCTTATAAGGAAACAATTATCTTATTAATTGATAAATGTCTTCATTTAGATCAAAAATATAGTCAAATATATCATATAATCGGATTAATATTGATCTAACATGCTAAGGTAACTATCCATATGCAAAAACAGCAAGAAATCCCGAGATAAGCACTATCTGACGAGTTGACTCGTCGAGTCAAGCCTGGACTCGTCGAGTCACCCTAGACTCGGCAAGTTCAGCTATGGACTCAACGAGTCCAGCCTCCAAAACACTAAAAATCGAATTTTTTGAACATGTAATGCATCAATACAATAGAAACCAACCTGTCTCTGATACCATTGTTGGGTTTTGGTCATAAGACATCCTATGTGCTCATACAAACCCTAATGCTTGGATCTAGGTTTCTCTATTGTACATGCTTTGAATCCAAGACTATAAACCCTAATTCTAGCATATGGAAATCGATATTAACATATAATTAGGTTTAAGATATTACCTTGATTGTTATGTAGCAATAACAATCCCAATTCCTCCTTGAATTGGCTTTGGAATGCTTAGAGTCACAAGTGTCACTCCTCTAATGGCTTACAAACACCAAGAGCAAATGGAGAAGGTATAAAGAGAGAAGAAAGAGGTAGGAATTCGTCCTTAGGACTTCTTGGGAAGGCTTAGACGAATTCATGAGCCTTAAGGGGTTTATATAGGTGTAAAGATTAGGGTTTTAGTCCTTATCCTTATCTAGTTGCTTGCCCACCAAGTAACCATAAGATAAGTCTTAGAAACCCTTATCCTAGTCGAATTCTAAGGCATTATCTCCTTAAATTCGTTCACCCTATATTTAAGATAATCCTTACCTTATTTTGTAACTATCACATAATTACAAATCAACCCCTCTAGTTTAATTAATTACACTTGATCACAAAATTAATTCCTAATTAATTATTGACCAATATTAATTAAACAAATATGATTTCTCCTTTAATATATTATTCTTATAACATATTAATAAATCATAATAACCTCTCTCTCTTTATTTATTTCTCCAATCAAGTTGCTTTGGTGAAGGCAACCCAAAAGGACCATGCACCATCGGGTCAAGTACATACCAAAATAGTTATCTTAGACACTAATCCAACATCTTTCACTTAATTTGTTCTTGATTCGTGTTCTGGAAGAGAAATAGAAGAAGAATTTCATGTTCATTCTCATATTTGTGTTCAGATCTAGTTTATCTCTCTAAAAACCATCTCAGGCCCATTGATCTCTCTAGAAATCTTATCAGATCTTCTTTCTCTCTTTTCTTGTAGTCACTTGTTAAAGATCTAATGGTTTCACCAAACTCATTGTTTTTTTTCTGTTTTTGATCTTGGATTAAAGATCACTTATCCAAATTTTCGTCTGGAATTAAGAAAATATTGTCGTTTGTACAATAAATATGTGGATCAAGATGCTATTGGGATGTATAATCTCTTTGTTGATGGGGAGATAGAAAATTTCACAAGTTGTAATCGATATGGAAGTTGTGTCTTAGCAAATGATGAAGTTTTCAGAGATCAGTTTTGTATTATTAAACAAAATTTAGATATGAAAACTGAACAACTGTGACAACCGTCAAAATTTTCTGGTCAAGTCAAAGTTAAACAAAGTCAACGGGTCAAATTGGTCAACTCAGATAGTGCTTATATGTTTGGACTGACTCTATGGTTACTAATGTACAACTCAAAATCTTAACGCAAAGTATCACTTGGAAGTTTCAAATGTTCAGAAATTCTAAACCCAAATCAGATTGAGGGATGTAACGACTCTATAAAACACTATTACGTGCCCTTCGGGGTGTATAACACTCAAAATAGGGTGTAACAAAGTCTACGGTCCATTCACTACGAATAAAAATGCTAATAAAGGCCCCCGGCAATGTCTCTCTCAATCTATCCCACTGTATCTCTCTCCCAAATCTCTCCATGTATCTCAAACTCTCCCAAATCTCTCCATGTATCTCAAATCTCTCCATGTGTCTAAAATCTCTCCCAAATCTCTCCATGTATCTCAAACTCTCCCAAATCTCTCCATGTATCTCAAATCTCTCCATGTGTCTAAAATCTCTCCCAAATCTCTCTATGTATCTCCCTTAGTCGAAAACAACTCAAAACCGAAGGAGAAAACCCAAAAGGACCCTCTTGGTCCGGAACCCTCTTAGTTGGGATTACCTTCTAAGGAACCGAGAAGATTCGCATCTCGGAACCCCCCTACTTCGGACAATCTCGCAGCTCTGAAAGGTTGAGCTCCGGAAGATCTTGGCTAGGAAGGAATCGACTCCGGAAGATCTCTCCTTGGCTCGCTTCAGAATTTCTAGCCGAATTTTGCACCCTCGGTCTAGACCTGCTGACTTGGTATCTGACTCCGGAACCTCTTGAATCCATTCCAGAACTTGAGTTAAGCTTCAGAATTTATGGCTTGACTCCGGAACTCACTATTTGGCCCTGGATTTTTGCCCATTCTAAAACTTTTCTTCATTTTAAGGTATTTTGACGTCGGGAATCCCACCAAACTCATATTTTTCATAATTTAGACCCCCTAAACCTCTATTTTATGCTAAATTTGAGTATTTAAAACATATTTTCATAAAATAATAATTAATATTTATAAAAGTATTGTATTAAATAAAGTGATAAAGGGTCTGACTTTATGATGGGATGTAATTCCCATTTCCCATGCAATTCACAGTAACCCATGATTTACACACCAAATATCAATGCTTTAACCTCCAGATTACCAAGCAAGCACCCACTCATTTCACCCTTCCATCTTAGATACATGCACTTTAAAACACCCCACCATCTCTTCATTTTCTACATATAACTTATCTTTATCTCTAAAAAACTCCCTCTCCCAACTTTCAAAGAAGGCTAAGCACTAGTTCATCCTGAGAAATTTTAGTAAGTATTTTCATAATCACCCATAAAAGTTCCTTAACTCATCCAAACGTTTAGACTTGAGATCTTCACTCCATCACTCCAGTCATCCCAGAAACCAAATCAAAATGAGCTTCATACCCCTACTTTTTCGAGTTTTTATTGTTTTTGGGGGAGAATACAAGTCAAAAACCTTGTTTTAATCCTTGATTAATTTTTTTATGCTTGTATGCTAAGTTATATGTGCTAAAGTTAGGAGAACTCCAAGAACTCGAATCTTGAGCAAATCTAAAGAGTTTGAATCATATTTCACAAATTATGTAAAGAAACAAGAACTAGTATGTTACAAAATGTAAGTTACAAATTTTTATGACAAAAACCATAAGTATTTACTTCAAAAATTGCTTAAACAAGTATTTTAGGAGGGAAGGGACCACTTTCAATAATTCACATAGCTTGGAGTCACCTTTTGACAAATATGAGCCTTATTTGACAAATTATAAAATGAAGGACCATTTTGCCAACATCACAAATATTCGGTTATTTTGGCAAACCTGATTTAAAAAGGGAATATTTACTACAAACGAAAACGAAATATCTAGTCAACGAGTACACCGTTGTTATTTACATAATAAACAACAGATTACAATGATTTTGATACAAACACCTGTTAGTATTCTAGTCAGACACATCTTCATACTATTATATATATATATATATATATATATATATATATATATATATATATATATAATAGTGTACGCTTTAAATCCTGTAAGAGTTATAACCAGAGTCTCCTGGAGGGGGAGTAGGAATTTGTGTATAGATCTATATGGGCTTGACACCCCGCACCTTCGTTGTTTGCTACAGCTAGACTGGCCAATCTAGGATGACAAATGTCTTAAACGAAACAGACACCTAAATAACATCATAACAGGCACTCCATCACATTAGTATGGTTATAACAACTCACTAAGAATATAATAGTTATCAAATAGAACTTTACACGAGTTACACCTTTTTTATTATAGACAGCTAGTGTTTGGATACATTAAACGAAACATTTTCTTTTTATTACACAAGTCTTACAGTTTAGTACTATTATTTCATACATCAGAAAATATAGGATTTTCTGGGGAAACGATTTCATACGATTTCAAAAACGATAAACGCACACGCAACTATACTTGATTGGAATCAGGACTTACAAGAATTTTGATAAGAAAATATGGGATTTTCTTGTTTTCCAAACTAACACACAGGTTTTATACAACATGCTTATGGACTCACCAACATATTTTATGTTGATGATTTTCAAACGACTTGTATTCTCAGGAAATCAATAAGCAGGTTAATGGAGTGCGGATTCAAGATTATTTTGATGTAGTTTGGAATTTACTTAATATTGTCTCTTTTGTGTATTTCAAGAACATAAACACGATGTAGAAACAATGTAAGTTTGTTATATTGATGTATGATGTTTGGATTTGCTATGTTTCATTTATATGCAATTGTTATGATACTATACAATGAAGTCACCCGCCTCCGGACGTTTCCGCCGCCTAGTCCGGGGGTGTGACAACAGCTGTTGGAGTTAGAAAGAAAAAGAAAAGAATATGCTATGAGAGAAAGAAAAAGAAAAGAATATTCTATGAGAAAATAAGAAGATGTTCTTGCTGGAGTTCATAATGATTTCCATGTTTCTAAAGAAAAGGTGGCTCTAGATGCTTTTGTTGAGGAGTCAGATGTTTATACAAAGTTTTGTGATTCAGAAGTCATTAACTCCGAATCTGGTGTTTCAAACAGTGAATCGCAAATCAGGTCTTCTGAAATAGTGAAAATAAAGATGTTTTGTTCTATTGGAACCCAAACAGATGATTTTTCTAGTTCTGATGATGTTTTTAAAGGATTGGTTCCTTACAAAAAGCCAATAATTCAAGACGTTTACATTTACCAAACTCTTAAGGATTGTGTTCACAAGTCATCAATTGTTCAGATTCAGAAAGGTGAAGAGGTTGTTCAAATCCAAAATTCTTTTCTGAAGCCTAGAAAGCAAAAAAGAAAGAAGAAGAATAAGAACAAGAGTAAAATGAAGAAGGTTTAGATGCCCAAGGTTCAAGTCCTTCTTGCACGTGAAAAGGTTCAAAAAGTTGAAGTCAAGAATGTTCAAAGAAAATTCAATTTTTGTTTAGATGAAGATGTTAGAAGTTGGAGAAAAGAGAAAAAGGTTTTTAGTTGGGTCAATAAGATTTTTGGAGATTTTTTTTTTCCAACTAAAAACCAGGTATTATATTAAGAAGATGATCGATTTTCCTCAAATAAATGGATATGCATGAAACCAACTTCAATTTTGAATCTTAAATGGGTCCCAAAAGGTTTCATAAACCTTTAGCAAAAAAAAAATGGGAGGGGGGTTGGGGCAAAAGCTGACAATTTCTGTAAAAATGGTGAAGTTGTGTTGAAGAAATCAACTTTTATTGATTTTTCTTGATTGAAAATGGCAAAAGGTGAAAAGTTGAAAAAGTGGGTGAAAAGAGACTTTTTCTGCAAAAATAGGGCTGCAATCTGACACATTTCAACAAAAGGGGTGCAAGTTGTCAGTGTACTATAACAGGAGGGTTATATTCAGAATAATTGACAAAAAGGGGTGAGTTTCGGAACTTTGAAGAAATAAAGGGTTAAATTTACAATTAAAGACAAAAATGGGTAACTTTCCGAACTCTTGGTACAAATTGCAATTTCATTAAAACAAAAAGGGTTCATACCGAAACTATTGTCAAAATGGCTTAATTTATTTCCTGCAATCGGAAGTCTCACGCTGTAAAACAAAATCGCAATCGGATTCAAATGCTATCAATCGAAATTTCAAAATCAAACCGGAACTGATTTTGCTTCGGAGTATCATTGTTTGTAAGTTGTTTCTGGTTCGCAGGTTTGGCGTTCGGAATTGGGACTCGTATTCAAAACAATCTCTGAATCGCTCCGAACGCTCGCAGTTGTTCCGAGTTCTGGAATCGGAGTTTGCAATCCTTGGTCTCGGAATCGGAATTTCTAGTCTCAAAATTGAATTCAGAGTTCCTGGTTTCGGAATTTGCCGTTCATCTCCGAATCGTTCCGAGCGCTCGAAGTCGTTCGGAGTTCTAGGTCGGACGTTGCAATCGATTCGGAGTTCTGTGATTAAATATTGCAATTGGGACTTCTAGACTTTGTTCGGAACTACAATTGGTTCGGAACTAACATCAAAATTGTTTAGTCGATGAAACCGAAACTGGGAATCGGAACGAAACATCAATCGGAGTCATTATTCAGAATCGGAATTGGAGTTAATCGGGATTCAGATCTTTTTAACTGGCAATCGGACTTTCAAAGCTTCAAGAACGGATTCGGATTTTGCTGTTCGTTGGAACAGTCATTCGATATTTGAACTTGTTGAAATCGGAAGTCAAGAACAGAAATCTCAATCGCAATCTGTTACAAACGAAATTGAAGTTGGAATTTGTACTCACAATCGAATCTTGATGGGGTGATCGATATTTCATGGGTACCTGATTTCGAACTATCGCTATCGAATTTTTGTATTAACGATTTTGACTTTCAGAAGTCAAAGATGCGTCGTTCTCTTGATTGAACGAGGAAGATGATAATATTTTCAGTTCCAGTCCCCAGCGTTTATGCATATTGACAGATTTATCCCTATATCTCAATATTTCACAATTTCTTGGGTTTTTGCCACTTTTAACCCTTCTTACAAAAATATTTTCATTTCTAATCTTTTTCTTTTGTCTTATTCTTTTTAAACCCTTCTAAATAAATTTCCTCTTACTCTATTCTCTTTGTCTAAATTTAAAATTCGAAAAATACAAAAAAAAAAATTATTTTTATTTTCTGGTTTTAATTTTTGAGAATCGTGCATATTAAACAAGGATTTATTTCATCAAATCTGACGGGTTTTGAAGATCTATTTTGGCAAACTCACTCCTTATGATAGAGCATGTTATATGACTTACTCTATGAGATAGCGAAGATTGTTGGTGATTCTTCTTAACTATTCGGATTCTCTCCATGGTATTTGCTGAAGATTCAAGGTGGAGTGATGATTATTCAAGGGGGGGGGGGGGGTCACATTTGGAAAATGATATTTATTTCTCTCGCTTTGAAGATCCCATGTGTTGATGACTCGCACAATTTAGGGGGAGAAATGCTAAGAAGATTGAAAATCGTGATCTTCATTAGTTTCAACATCTAGGGGGAGATTGTTTAGTATTTGAGATATTGAAACTGATTTGGCATGTTTGGTTATTTAGGGAAGCCTTTTTAGGCTTTTATATTTTTGGTAATTATTTTATGTTCCCTATAAATAATCATTAGGTTAACTTTGATGGAAGCTTTTTCCAGATTAGGGTTCTCTTTGTACGTTCCGATCCATATTAATATACACAAAACCTTTATCTGATTAGTTGCATATGATGGTGATTGATTCTTGATTGTTCTTGATATTCCGGATTCATCATCTCGGATTTATTTCTAACAATTTTTTACTTCATTGTTCCTCTATTTACTGAATCCACTAGGTTTCAAAACATATTCGTCTTGTTGCAACTTACTGAGTTTGGGTAATTTCTAGTGGTTGCATTTAACAATGAGATTAACTAGTTTACAATCAAACACATATTATGTTGAAAACAGATTGACTCTTTTCTTATTGTGGTAGGTCTTAAATTCTCTTAATGGCTTTGGAAACCTTAGTTGGTAATAGTACACCCCAATAGTTCGATAAAATGTCTTAAAGAATGTTCATAGCCATATGGTAATTGTCTTGACTCTTAATGCAGTTTTTGAGTGAAATGTTGGATTACCATTTTACTACATAAAAACTACGTATTAAAACCAATGGCTGTGTTTTGTTCCAGTTTCTACCTCTTGAATACTAAATACCAACAAAATTAGTCCAGTTTCTTATGATTTTGGAATCAGGATCATTCATTTTATCAATTTGGATTTTGGAATATGTCAAAATATTGGTAGGGACCTAAACACCACAGATCAATTTTGTCATACCAAACACTGTTGTTGCACAAAATAGAAGGAAAGAGTCAAACCAACATGAGTATTTACTAAAATGACAAGAAAAGATTGGTGATACAACAAAAATATTAAGAGAAACATGATGATACTAACAAACTGGCATATTTAAATACAAATAACAACACGTGTATTGTTTTGAAAGAATGGAGATCATCCCCATTCCCACACACTTGAAAAAAGCTTTCATGTGCAAGGGTTTTGGTTCAACCCTCACAGGACTAACTTTGAAATGGCTACTAAACATTCCTCCCTGTTCAATCACTCCATTTGTACATTTACTTAATATTTTTAACAACCAATTTTCTTGTAGCAAAAAATTTGAGAAGATCACTAGTGTTCTCTGTCGAGTGGTTTAGGATCCTAAGGAATCCCTTAGGATTTTCGTAAGCAAATTTAGCATGGAAGCTTTGAGCATCCCCAACATCGATATGGCAACTGTCGTAGAAGCCTTCAAAATGGGTTTGAAGAAAGACTCCCCTTTCTACAAAGACCTTGTAATGACTCCATGAAAAAGAATGGACGAAGTAAGGAAAAGAGTCCTAAGGCTCATAAGGCTCGAAGAAGATAAGGAGATCCAAAAGAGGAGCAACCCACCAAACTCATATGATAATCCCAATAAAAGGGCTGACTCCTCGGCCCATAGATCCTATAATTCTAAACCTTATTCCAAACCTGATCATCATAAGGATAATGCCCTTGAAGACGAAGGGGAGGAAGAAGAATTTCCTAAAATTACTGACTATTTTTCTCTGTGGATATTTCAGGTTTAATATTTGTTATGCAAGATCTTGGCGATAGAGTGAGATGGCCAAGGAGGGGGGGAAATCCACCACCTGAAAAGACAAGTCTAAATGGTGTCTATACCATGAGAACTTTGGTCAAATTACGGAATATTCCATAGCTCTAAGAAAAGAGATTAGTTACCTACTCAACAAAGGATACCTCAAGGAGATCCTTAAAAGAAGAAAAGGATCAGGATCCTCATAAGATCCTAAAAAATAAGATCCCCTCCTGCGGATGCAAAGGTAATCAATCTAATCTCTAAAGGATCTGACATTTGTGGTACCTCTTATTTTGCAGCAAAATGACATGCTAAGTGTCGAAGATGGAGAAAGAAGAAAGGCCATGAAAAAACACGTCGATCACAAACAAGAAGGAAATCACCTTCAACGAAACAGATAGAATAGACGTCCAGGATCCTCACCATAATGGCTTGTTGATCACACTTTACATTGCCAACCATTTTGTCATAAGTATCCTTGTTGATGGAGGATCCTCATTCAACATCATCCTCCTGGATGCTCTGAAAAAGATGAACATCCCTGAAGCCAAAATAGTCAAAAGATCCTCAGTGCTGATCGAATTCAATGGTAAAACAAAACATATCGTCGGTGAGATAAAGCTACTTATTTACATAGAGAGGGTAAACTCTATGCAATGCTTTTGTGTAATCGATACATTATCCTCCTATAATGTTATACTATGTAGACCATGGATCCATGATATGAAGGTTGTCCCCTCTCTATACCATCAATGTGTCAAAATGCCCACTCCATGGGGGATAGTAAAGATCACAGGTGATCAAAAAGAATCCAGGGAATGCTACAAGACTTCGATGAAATCTTCAACAATACAACAACAAGGATAGCAATTAAATCAGGTGGAACGAGGTGTGTTGGAGACAAAAGAACAAGATTAAAGTAAGTTCCCCTGAACCTCAAGGATCCTAAATCCAAAATCCTTATAGGATCCTCACTACCAGAACAAATCGAACAGGAACTAATAAAGTTCCTGAAAGATAGAAGCAAACCATTCACCTGGAAGCATGAGGATATGATAAGTATAGAAAATAATATTATAACTCATAAACTTAACATTGATCCTTCTTTCAGACCAATACACCAAAAGATAAGAAAGTTTGCACCCGAAAGAAACCAAATCATCCAAGAAGAAATAGAAAAGGTCCTCAAAATAGGGATGATTAATGAAGGCAAGTTCCCAAGATGGCCAGCCAACATAGTCGGCGTACAGAAGAATAACAGAAAATGGAGGGTATGTGTGGACTACACGGATCTAAATAAGCCTTTCCCTATGGATCCTTTTCCCCTGCCACACATAGACTCCATGATAGATGCAACGGATGGCCATGACCTGATAACATTTATGGATGCATCAGCAAGGTTCCAAAAAATCCAAATGGAACCATCTGACCAAGAGGATACCACATTCATTACCCCAATGGGTATATACTGCTATATTGTTATGCCCTTTGGTTTTAAAAATACAGGTGCAACATACCAAAGGTTAGTCAATCGAATGTTCGAGGATAAACTGGGGGACACCATGGAGGTCTACATCGATGACACGGTAGTAAAATCAAATAAAGCTGAATATCACCTCAAAGATATTGAAGATGCCTTCAACATACTAGATGAATATAACATGAAGCTGAACCCTTCTAAGTGTCACTTTGGAATGAGGTCGG
This sequence comes from Lactuca saligna, assembly GCF_052625555.1. Classification (NCBI taxonomy): domain Eukaryota; kingdom Viridiplantae; phylum Streptophyta; class Magnoliopsida; order Asterales; family Asteraceae; genus Lactuca; species Lactuca saligna. The sequence continues at coordinate 158,143,654 of NC_136425.1, read as the reverse complement.
GCAAGTTCCTTGGATACATGGTGACTAAAAGAGGAATAGAAGAAAATACAGAACAAATAAAATCCATCATCGATTTAAAATCCCCATCCACAACAAATGATATTTAGAGACTAATAGGATGAGTAGCAGCACTTAACAGGTTCATCTCAAGATACTCAGAAAGGTGCAAGCCTTTCTATGATATCTTGAAGAAGAACAAAAGGTTTGAGTGGACTAAAGAGCAAAAAGATGCTTTTTAAGAACTTAAAAATTATTGAAGTTATGCACCCTTACTAATGAAACCTCTAGATTGGGAACCACTCTTCCTATACCTTGCAGTATCCTTTAACATTATAAGTGCAGTTTTAGCCAATGATCTCAATGGGGACCAACATCCCATATATTATGTAAGTAAAAGTCTCTTGGATCCTGAGACCAGGTATTCACATCTTAAAAAACTAATACTTGCATGAGTAACTGCTTCCACAAAATTAAGACACTATTTTGAAAGACGTATTATACATGTGAAAACTAATTACCCCATCAAGAATGGTATGCGAAAACCTGAGATGTCAGGTAGGATAGAAAAGTGGTCCGTAAAGCTAAGCACATATGACATCCAATATGAACCAATGCCAACATAAAGTCTCAAGCACTAGCAGACGTTGTGGCTAATTTCAGTGATGATCTACAACTTGAAGCAAAGTTGGAGAGCTAGGAACTCCAAAAAGAAGAAAGCACGGGAAGATGGACACTCTTTACTGACGGATCCTTGAACATTAGAGGAACAAGCCTAGGGATCATACTAAAATTGCCACATGGGGACATCATACCCCAGGTAGCTATTTATGAATTCAATGCAACCAACAACAAATCTGAATACGAAGCATTGATCATGGGATTAAAACTGGCCAAGGATCTTCAGGTATTCGTTGACACATTATTAACTAATCATTTTAATAGATCCTATGTAGCGAAAGCTGAAAGACTAACATTATACCTTCAAATCCTCAAAAAGGTGGCCTATGAATTCGAAACTTTCAGCCTAAACCAGGTCCCTGTAACATCCATAAAATTTCAATAAAACTTAAACTTTTTAAAACAACTCATTTATTAAACAAATGTTTACAAAACCATTGTTTCCAAAACCATTATGTAAAACCGGAATCATTTACACATAGTTTTCAAAACAATAACGTTATCAAAGCTTCCCAGAAACCATAAGTTCCAAAAATGTGAGGATGTGTACAGTTATGCCTTCACCTTGCCATGATCCACTAAATTACCTGAAACCATAAACCAAAATTGAAAGCACGAAGCTTAGTGAGTTCCCCCAAAATACCAATACACAAACAATAGCACATATACAAAATCACAGCATGCAATGGATTCACAACTAATAGACTGGATTACGCTTGAGCCCACATCATAAGTCTGGCTTGACCCCTGGGCCCACAGCTTATGTCTGGCTTGCTCCCCGGTCCTCAGTACGAGTCTGGTATGCCCTACCGGATCCTCAGCTCGTATCTGGAATTCCCATGAGCCCTCAGTATGAGTCTGGCATGCCCTTCCTGGCCCTCAACTCATATTTGGCTTGCTCCAATACCCTCAAGCACTTAGTACGAGTCTGGCATACCAACCAGGTCCTCAACTCATATTTAGAATGCTAGTGATCCCTCAGTATGAGTCTGGCATGCCCTACCTGGCCCTCAGCTCATATCTGGATTGCTCCAAGGTTTGTTGGCTACAGCACGAAGCAGTACTACCTCAACCCATCCACACAATATGTCGACATATCGCAGATAATATCATAAACATATAAACAGGCAATTCACAGGTAGTCCTACAGATCTACCAGACTAGCATAACAAGATTAGCATGCATAACTATATCATACTTATCATATCAGCAATATTAGGTTATCAATCCAATGGGTCGGCCTTGGTGACTTCGACCCGTACGTATAGTGAGAAAAACTGACCTCGCACTTCCGATCACACAGACGATCCCTAGCTACTGGCTACCAAATTCTGAACCACCATATCAAGACAGCACCCCATCAATAGTTGATTCCATGAATAACCTCTAGTTGCATATCCACTATCACCCACATGCTAACAGATACCAAAATGACAATCCATCAACATCTAGTTGCTAGCTCATAACTCGATCCAATTCACAGTAAAAAAACCTTTTTACCCTTCCTCAAGCTTAGCCCAAAGCTAAGGCCCAAACTAGATGACAAAAGGACCAATATCAAACAAAACTCCTTAAGTACGATTATGGCCCAATTTTTCAAATTGGGCCTTCACTCAAGAAGATGCAACAAGCCAAAAGCCCAAACCATAAAATACCAGATGGCCCAATACAACCCAATGCAAACCAAACCTGAATCTTGATCCAAAAAGGCTCAAATTACCTCAAGGACCACACTTAGCCAAATTTCCAAATTGGGCCCAACTACTTATTGGGCCTTATCTAAGGTTCGATCATCTATTTATCCCAAAACACACTTATCTAGATAGTCCATTAGGGCCCAAGAATCAAAGCCCAAACAGATGGCTCAAACCCGAAGCCCAAAGTCTAAATCTACGCAGAGCGTGTATGCGGGGTGTACCCCTTCGGTACGCGAGGTGTACTTCGCCTCCTATTGCCACCATCAGGGTGGTTGACTCGGTATACGCGGCGTACGCTTCCCTATGTGGGGAGTACCCTTGCAGATCTTTTTTCCTTCTTAAGTGCTTAATGGCTTAAGCACTTAAGCTCAAACCTTAGATCTATGGATCAAAAGCACTAAAGAACCATAAAGTCTCAAACCTTAAGACTTTGGTCATCCAAAATGGATTAATGCATGGTCTTAATCCATTAAGACCTCCTATTAAAAACATGAAGCCAAACCAGCCAAAGGGACCTCATTTTTTTGACTTAGAACCCTTCCTAGGGTCTGAAAGGATGGCTCAAAACGTCCAAAACAAAGCATGCATAACAATGGGACTTTTGGGACAAGAAGAACACCAAAAATCTACCAAACCAAGATCTAAACAATCCAAGAATAAATGTGGAAGCTTTATACCTCCTAAAGCTTCCCAAGAAGATGATAATCCCATATCTACAAGTTGCTTCCTTCCTAGACTCCTTTAATGCACTAACGTCTCCTTCAACCATACAAGAAACACACTCTTAACCCATACACACACACTAGAGCAGTTAGGGTTTTCCAAAAATGATCCCAGAACTTGGAGGCTGAAAAGATGGGGAAAAGGGTCGATAATGAGGCTTAAATACTCCACAAACCCTAAAAAAAAGGTTTCACACGTACACCCACTGTATATATATGTGTACGCCCAACGTACTAGGGCATGCCCTAGTACGCTTAGCGTACTCACATATACACTCTACGTACTACTCATGATCCTATAATCATCATTTTGACACTACGGCTTTCCGTGGCCACTTGTTTCCAATCCAGGCACTAAAAATGACTTAATTACAACCCAGGGATGAATTTAAAATTACTTGAGCATTGGGGTGTTACAACTCTCCCCCGCTTAAATTTGATTTCATCCTCGAAATCATTCCTTACCATCCCCGACATACCCGACATCCTGAGGGGCACAACCACGGCCATGAATATTCCACAACCTCTTAAAGGTGACTAAAACCAAATGAAATACTTTCAACCCGAAGAAGACTAATCCATAATCCCATGTAGCAAAACAATCATGCCCTATGTGAAACCAACCCTTCCTAACATGAAACCTCAAAACTTGAAATAGGTCTGACTCCCTGACAGACCACCTTTACTGAACCAAAGCTAAAACATGAAGCTTATCCATTAAACTATCTATTCAACTCTTGATGATAATATTCCATGAATACAATGAGATATGGAACATGAATTTCCTTAACTGTCAGAACGATACACGGCTGCTAAAATTCTGAAATCCTATTACCTGTCTGATCTTCACTAATAGAACTATCCCAAAGCACAAACACATGAACTAATTCCTGACCTGCCACCTAATTCCTTTGGCATACCAATTCCTTAACTCACATCTCCCTGATTTACAGTCCTTAAACGGATGCACTCACAATTCTCAATGTAAGTTCCCACCATAAGCCATCCCTAAATAGCCATCCATGAATCCACCCCAAGTCTCTGACTAAAGATACCACAAAACATGTAGAAGAGATCCTCAAACCAAGTCAATAGTGAACCTCTCCCAATCCGAATCCATATCATGCACCAAAACCTTAGAATAACCTTTGACTCTCTGCCATGCCATTACCAACCTCTGAACTGACGAGAGAAGATGATCAAACCAAGAATTTTTGTATTTCATCCAATCCCTAACAGCAACTTGCGAACAAAAAGAAATACGTATCAGACATTCCACAGATTCATTCTGATACCTGATTGGTACTCCCAACAACCCTTGACCACTCCCTATCCAAACCAACTGATTTATGGGCCTTCCGATCCCATCAACGCGTCAATAATGAGAGTATCACAAATAGATTAAATGAATAATCATGACCATTAAGCCCATAACCCATAACTGGAATACCTCTACTAGGTCCTCAGCATAGGTCTGGATTGCTTCTGATCTCATAGCAGGAGTCTAAAATGCCCTCGCTAGCCCTCAGCCCATGTCTGGAATGTTCCCGATCTCACACTGACCTTAGTATGACAAAATTCTCCCAACACTCTAAACCGAAAGATACTCACCTCATTTTGTTGCCTTGAAGGGACCTAAACAACATCCCTCAAAATCACCAATCGAGTACAACAATGTTGCAATCCTACCGCACCCGATTCCCTTCATAGAGCAAGCTGTTACCCAAGAAAAATCTTACGAAACCATGGCCATACATGACCCAACAATAGGATAATGGTCAAACTCTTGACCGAATACCAAGGCTATAACCCAATAGAACCATGCACATTCTTAGGAAACCCGAACCTCATCTAAAGGAAAGATTTCCCAAGGTAAATCAACACACCGCCTCCATCAATAACAGAAAACATCCTCATCACTAATCGAAACAAGCTCCCAAACTTGATTAAGACTGCACGGATCCTACCAACACGAAACTAGCTCGAGAAGACTTCCAATGCGATCCCAAAAGTTGCCAAAATTGAGTCTACTATGAATCAGAACTTCCAATCCACCACTAAGGGCGATCTTACCAAAGGACCAAAGGAAACATAAACATACTATACTTGAGTCTACTATGAATCAGAACTTCCAACTGAAGACCTCGGAATTTCCCACTTATAATTGCTTACAATCATCAACAGCTACCAATTTATGACCCAAAAATATATTCCTTGCTTGCAATCCCAACGACGATCTGGTACCTGGCCTTCCCATCTCTCAAAAATACTACCCTTTCTCACATCACTAAGCTACTCGTGCCACATCAAACACTTGCGCAAACCAGCATGTACATGCAATTCCCAACCACCATGACCAAAAGACCTCAAGCTGAGAATCCCATCTAAGTCGGGAGGTCAAAAGCATGCCCACTCCCTCTAACTCGGAAAAACATAAGGCAAAATCCCTGCTACAGACAATGACAACCCAATCCGACAATCTGTCGCACAATTCTCAGACAAAATTTCCAAACCGATCATACCAACCACTTCTTCCCCATGCATCGAGGTACGACCTCTAACAAAACCCTCGAGGCTTCCAATCAACATACTCATCTGATTTTGAACCATTAAACCCACATCAATTTTGTCACAGGGTATCCAACCATGCTATTTTTCCTGACCAGCACCTAGATTACCTGGAATCTTCCTTGAATCGTGTATGGATCATGTGCTTTCAGTAGTACGGTCCCAATACTACCTTCCACACCTATCCATACTTTTCATAAGAATTATCTCGAGTCCTCTACGATCTAGTCACAAAATTCCTGAATCTCCTTTGCAACAAAACAACGACACTAAAGGGCTCCCTAAGCTATCCTAGGATTCCACACTCCCCTTCCATCAGCTGCTGAAGAACTCTACACAATGTCAATTAGCCATTCCATGAATAAAAATCACATGCAATAAAGCTCAGATAATCCTTAGAGTAACAGACTCATCCCTAAAATGGTTGCACTCAGATGAGAGCTGCGCAGCAGGTTCAAATCCGTCACTCTAAGATTATCCAACCTTTTTCATATGTGACTTGACATATTCACCTAATAGCTAACTCACATCACTCATGAGTTCCATAAAGCATAAAGCAAGCAACATTCGTGCAGAGGAGCCGACTAACATTAAATGCAATAAGATCAGACATATTCTCCTATGAAATCCTTGAACTCACACTCCCAGCATCTCGGGTACATCTTTGCCCTACCCTCACTCTCTCAAGAGTGGCTAATCCTTCCTCATCCAATAACGTGACTAACCGGCTGACCTCATACGACTCATCCATGAAACTTCCACCAACCCTGTAGCACTCGTGTATGCTAGCCATATATAACATTGGACCCTATAGACATTTGAATATTTGATTCTAACCTAAGCCCTTCATCAAACAAGAACAGGAAATAAGGCCAAACCAAACATTCTCATGCTATGAGATCTTATTTATATATAACCATGATGCATACACTAAGTAACTACAGTAATGATGTCAATTTCATATAAAGGGTAATCCTAGGCTATCAGGCATCATATAATTAGGTAATTCTACCATGCAATTCATGAAGATCCTTAGCCTATCACCAGCATGATGTACTAACATATCACAATATCAAGTAATAGTATGGTATTTTGGGGTCTACTTACTGGATCCAGCTGATCGTACACATCATATCCTCCTTAAGTATTTTGAAAACCATTTTAAAAAAATCATTTTGAAAATCTTTTACCTTAATTTGAGACTGGATTCACACGAGTGTTCCGCCAATTCACTCAAACCAAGGCTCTGATACTATCACACCCCAAACCAAAACGGCAAAAACGTCCGGGGGTAGGTGACTTCATGTCAAGTATCACAACACATGCATTATAGTAATCAAAGTACAACAACCATTGCATTAATAATGTATAAGTTTTTACATAGGTGTTCAAACATTGAACATTTGACATAAAAAGTGGCTAAAGTAAAAGAAAAAAGACACAACACGAAACTAGGATGTCTTCTCAAAAGCTCTGGGAGTGTACATGTCTTCTGGAGTTCGTGAGAATACAAGTTATTTTGAAAGAGAGGATCAACATTTAAGTTGTTGAGTGCATAAGAATTAGTTTCTTTTTGTTGGATTAATGTCTAAGTCAGTAACCGTATTTGGTATATACTTGACCCGAGTGTGCATGGTCCTTTTGGGTTGCCTTCACCAAAGCAACTTGACAAGGTAATTTGATATGAGAGAGGAGATATTATGATTTATTAATATATTTTAAGAATAATATATTAAAGGAGAAATCATATTTATTTGATTAGTATTAGTCATAAATTAATTAGGAATTAATTTGGTGACTAAAAGAGACAAATTAAATAAAGGGGTATAAACTGTCAAATGTGTGATAGTTGAGTTTTGGGCTAGGAAACCTAATGGACTAAGGGGGGAACGAAATTATGATGAAGGATCATCATATTTTCGTCCAAGGCCTCATTCCAGAAGGTTCCTTGGGCTGCTTGGTGGCTAAGCTGTCCATTAGGGTTTTGACTGAAACCCTAGCACCCTATAGTATAAATACATACCCTATGCTTCAATTTAAGGCCACTTGATTCCAAGGGAACCCTAGGGCCGAAATTAGCATTATCCCTCTCTCTCTCTTAATTGCCTTCTTGCTTCAAGGTGTTTGTGAGCCATTAGAGGCACTACAATTGTGGTGCTTGCTTTCAAGAGTTCAAGAGAGTTCAAGAGATCAAGGAAACTAGTTGTTATTGCTATATAACAACAAAGGTATGTCTACTACACTTCTATGTAAATTTCGAAAATTATAGAAGCATCCCAGGGTTTATTTTGTGTTCATATAGTTGTATGTCTTTTAGTGAAAACATAGATCCAATATAGGGTTGTATGCACACATAGGATTGTTTGTATAAAACCTAACAGTGGTATCAGAGCCATTGGTTTTTTTTTGTTTTCAATTGGATTTGATGCATATTATGAACTTGACAAATTAGGGTTTATGGCAAGTAAACCCTAAGGCTTGGTGATTTTCGCAAATTAGGGTTGCCAAACCCTAGTTGGCGATTTTTTGATAGGGTTCTTAAACCCTTTTGCCTAGCCTCCAAAATTTCGAAATTAGGGTTATGAAACCCTAGGGATTTCGAAAATCCCTTGTCCCCAAGATAAGGTCCCAAGTTTTTAGGGATATGGATAATACTATCTTTGTGATTATCAATTTAATTGTTTAAACTAGATAATTGAAGATCTTGTGTTATCCTTTCCATATATTTAAAAATAAAAGGATTAAATAAATTAATAGTTTAATTTTATGATAATCCCTAAAGATTTAATAATTCAAATTAATTGTTTGATTTTGATAATTATTAAATCAAAGTATTTTTTGGTGTTTAAAATTTTAAATTAAATTGCCTTAATTTTCGAAAATTTTAATACACATTAAGATACTAGTATTTTTGAAATGTTTTAAAATACACCCTTATACAATTATGATATTATAAGATTAATTATTATATATGTATAAGAATAAGCCAGTCTTATCGCTAGTAGGCCTCATTCACAAAGCCGGTCTATAAGGTGGGTATAAGGTTGCTGCCTATAAAATGGCGCTTAATGGATGTACACTCACATCTACCGCTTGCTTGACTGGTGGAGGGTCGTTAGCCGAACGGATAGGATAGGGCACTTAATTCCTCATTAAAAGTATAATGGAAATATCAAAGTAACTACATTGTTTTACAAATTCCCATCTTAGTTACTTTAGGGTAAAATGTGAAAATGATGCTAATCCATGGAATTACACTTCGTACCCTTGTCAAACGTTGATGGAGCGCGTGTGGTTAACCGGCACATCAATTTGGGGATGACATTGGTAGTGAAGGGTGACTCGATGTTTGTCATAGATCAATGGAGCGTGTATGGTTCACCGGCACATTGATTAGGTGATAATGACATTGAGTGCACCACATTGATTCGCATGGTTATTCACAAATTTGTTTGCGATCCTCGGCATCCCAGTCGCAAATTTGAAATGCATATCGAGATTTAAACATGCCATTGAAAAGTTCAATGAATCTCAAAGATCTAGGAGTTTTCAATACATTTAAAACCTAAATTGCCTTTTCGTTTTTCATGGTGAGAATTAGTGAATCGTCATTCACTTACCTTCAAATTATTTACTTTTAGAGTACGGCATCCCTTTCTAAGTTGTAAATAATGTTGTTGGATCCTAGCCCTAATTACTCATTTGGGTGTTTAATTAGGGATTCATTTCTAATCAAACTTTGTTCCTTTTCAGATGTCTACAAACAACAACAACAACGCTTCTGGGTCATTCTCATTGATGAACTTGTGTCAGAAAGTGACATTTGATGGTTCAAACTTCAACGAGTGGATGAGGTATACCCGCATGATCACACGCTACGAGGACAAAGAATATGTCCTCGATGAAAAACTTGAGAAGATCATCCCAGATGTTGCTACTCCTGAGGAATTGGCCGCCTTTGAGGCCCACGAGCGTGATGCCACGAAAGTTCACTGCATCATGCTGGCCACCATGAACCTCGAACTCCAAAAGTCCTATGAGGACATGTATCCCTATGAAATGCATCAGGATTTGCTGGAAAGGTATCACCAGAGCACGAGGCAAGAGCGCTATGAGATCATTACTAACATGATCACCGCTAAGATGGGGAGTGGAGAACCCTAACCTCTCATTTGCGGAAAATGCAGAGGTATGTTGATCGTCTTCTCAAACTTAATGTTAAGTTTGATGAGGATTTGGCTATCGACATAATCCTCCACTCCTTGCCCTCCTGCTACAATCAGTTTAGGATGACCTACCATATGAATAAAGAGGAGGTCTCCTTGAGCAAGCTCCAAGGACTTTTGAGGACTGCTGAGAGCAACCTCAAAGACAAATCCGTTGCACCGTCCCCTGCTGTGGCCGCTCCTGTGATGGCGATAGGTCAAGGAAAGGGTAAAAAGAGGAAGGCTCCATGTAAGAGCCACCATAAGGGGAAACCCAGTGATGGTTCGTCCTCAAGTGGGACCAAAGTAGGCCCCGCTAGACCCTCTTCCGATCCTAAAGAAGCAGAGTGCTTCTATTGCCACCAAAAGGGCCACTGGAAGCGAAGCTGCCCACAATATCTGCAGAACATAAGAGATGGGAAGATCAAGCCCACATTTGCAGGTATGTATTCTATTAAATCTAATAACTCATCATTTGCTACTTCATGGGTTCTTGATACAGGATGTGGTTACCACATTTGTTCTGATTTGCAGGGCCTAAAAAGAAGTAGGGAAATGGAGCATGGGAAGATGAACCTGATTATGGGAAATAGAAGATCATCACCTGTAACCAAAGTCGGTGTTTATTCTTTAGTGTTGAGTAATGGGTTAGGAATAGATTTAGAGAATTGCTGTTATTCACCAGATATGGCAAGAAACATTATTTCTTTTCACGGGTTGTTTAGACAAGGTTTCAGATATTCTTTTGATAATAGTAATGGTTCTATTAATGTTTATTTGAATGGTGTCTTTTATTTCAATGCATTACCTTGTAATGGGATTTATGAATCTGTGATGATTGTTGATAATTTCGGAAATAATGTTTTGAATATTGATTCGTCTACTAGTCTAGACAAAGCATGCTTGTGGCACTGTCGCCTTGGCCATGTCAACAAGAAACGCATAGCCCAACTCCAAAAGGATGGAGTGTTGGAATCATTCGACCTTAGGGACGATGATACATGTGAATCTTGTTTACTTGGGAAGATGACCAAGTCACCCTTTACTGGCACTTGTGAAAGGGGTGAGGGTTTATTGGATCTCATACACACTGATGTGTGTGGGCCCTTTAGATCCACCACAAGGGATGCTTGCCGCTTCTACGTGACTTTTACAGATGATTATAGCAGATATGGATATATCTACTTGATCAAGCAAAAGTCGGAAACCTTTGAAAAGTTCAAAGAGTTTAAGAGTGAAGTGGAGAATCAGCTGGGCAGGAAAATCAAGATGCTTCGGTCAGACCGAGGAGGAGAGTACCTAAGTCTTGAGTTTCACGACTATCTAAAAGAATGTGGAATCGTTTCGCAATTGACGCCTCCAAGGACGCCACAGTTGAATGGTGTGGCTGAGAGACGTAATCGGACCTTGTTGGACATGGTTCGTTCTATGATGAGTCGGACTTCGTTACCAATAGCTTTCTGGGGGTATGCCTTAGAGACTGCCGCCCATATACTTAACTTAGTTCCCACTAAGAAGGTTTCCAAGACTCCTCACGAGATGTGGACAGGGAAGGCTCCCTCGTTGGCACATATTAAGGTTTGGGGTTGCGAGGCTTTCGTACGACGAGAGACTCACGACAAACTAGAACCTCGTAGTGAGAAGTGTTATTTCATCGGCTATCCGCAGAAGTCTTTTGGCTACCTTTTCTATAGACCAAGTGACAATGTTGTCTTCGTTGCTAGAAGAGGAGTTTTCCGAGAAAAGGAATTGATAGGCCAAGAAGACAGTGGGAGGCAAATTGAACTTGAAGAAATTCAAGATCAAAGCGATGAAGGAACCTCTGACACTGGCACTCAACTTGAGGAGGAAACTCCTGTTGAACCTGTTGACGTGTCCTTACCTCTTCGACGTTCCTCTAGGGCTAGTGTTCCACCCCAGTTTTATGGTTTTCATATTACTACTGAAGGGGATACGTTTATTAGTGATAGTACACTAGTAAATTTGGATGAACCTAGCAGCTATAGGGAAGCCATGGCAGGCCCAGAGTCCGCAAAATGGAAAGAGGCTATGGACAGCGAGATTCAGTCCATGTACGACAACCAAGTTTGGAATTTGGTTGATAATGTACCGGGTCGTAAGACAGTCGGATGCAAGTGGATCTTCAAGAAGAAGACGGACATGGATGGGAAAATGCATACTTATAAAGCGCGATTGGTTGCGAAGGGTTTTACTCAAACTCCCGGAGTTGACTATGATGAGACCTTCTCACCAGTTGCGAAGATAAAGTCTATTAGGGTGATGCTTGCCATAGCTGCGTTTCATGATTATGAAATATGGCAGATGGACGTGAAGACCGCTTTCCTTAATGGAAAGTTGGCTGAGGATGTCTACATGAATCAGCCAGAGGGTTTTGTCGATGTGAAGCATCCGAATAGAGTATGCAAGCTTGAGAAATCTATTTATGGATTGAAACAAGCATCTCGCAGATGGAATCTTTGTTTTGATGAGAAGGTTAAAGAGTTTGGCTTTCTGCGAAGCGAAGATGAATCTTGTGTGTATGTCAAAGCCAGTGGGAGTATAATAAGCTTCCTCGTATTGTATGTCGACGACATATTACTCATAGGAAACGATATCCCAACCTTGCAGGAGGTCAAGTCCTGGCTTGGGAAATGTTTCGCTATGAAGGACCTCGGAGAAGCTGCTTATATTCTGGGAATAACAATAGTAAGAAACAGGGAAAAGAGACTGATAGGACTCAGTCAGGATACATACTTGGAAAAGGTACTAAAGCGTTTTAGTATGGAAAATTCCAAGAAAGGGGAGTTGCCAATCCAAAGCAATACCAAGCTGAGTAAGACTCAGAGCCCGAGTACAGAGACAGAGATAGCTGATATGAGCCGAGTACCTTACGCTTCCGCAGTAGGCTCTATCATGTACGCTATGACTTGTACTCGCCCTGATGTGGCCTTCGCTTTAAGCATGGTCAGCAGATATCAAGGGAATCCTGGTAGAGCACATTGGATTGCAGTTAAGAATATTCTTAAGTACCTTCGGAGGACCAAGGAATGGTTTCTAGTCCTCGGTGGGAGTGATGACTTAAGGGTACGAGGGTACAGTGATGCTAGTTTTCAGACGGATCGGGATAACTTCCGATCGCAGTCAGGCTGGGTCTTTACCCTAAATGGAGGAGCAGTGACTTGGAAAAGTTCCAAGCAAGAGACCGTAGCTGATTCAACGTGCGAATCAGAGTATATTGCGGTGAGCGAAGCGTCAAAGGAGGCTATATGGTTGAAGAACTTCATTGGAGACCTTGGAGTTGTGCCATCCATAAAGGAGCCCATGGAAATTTTCTGTGATAATGAAGGAGCGGTTGCCTTAACCAAGGAACCAAGGGATCATGGCAGATCTCGACATATCGACAGAAAATACCACTTTATTAGACATCGGGTAGAAGAGGGACTCCTCGTTGTTAAGAGGGTATCGTCAGAGGATAACCCAGCAGATCCCCTTACGAAGGGACTGAGTAGGGTCAAGCACTTGCAGCACGCTAGGAGCGTAGGGCTGAAGGACGATATTAGTTTAGATTAGATAGGTAGGAAACTTGTAATAGATAATGTCGTATTCAACGAATGATGATTAAATAAAAGTGTGTTATTTATAAGAAAGTTTCTATCTCGTGTTGATTATTTATCTATTGTTTCAATTTTGCATGTTTTGACTTCCTGAATAATGAGATTATTCGAACAGTCCACAATCGCTCATATGTTGGAAGTAGATATGAAGAAAGATTGTCATAAATTTGTTTGTAGATTGTCTGAAAAGTTTTAGACATAGCAAAGGTTTGCTGCAAAGTTTATGAGTGCTTATGAAATTAGTATTGAGCATTGGAACAGACCCACACTTGCTGGTATTACTTCATGAATGACATCATAAGTGATCGCAAGATGATAATATCATATAATCTTTAAACCTAGAGATATGGTTATTGTTTGCTAGTTGATTGTACATTGATAATGCGAAAACGCATCAGTAACTTGATGTTATAAAACGTATTATTGTGTGTGGTTTAACTAGTAAATGATAAAGGCATATTAGTCGACGTTTTTCTGTTCCTTTTATTCTATGAGGATAAAAGCGATATCTCGGCCACTTGATGATTTGGTTTGACTTATGTGCCGGGCCCGGTCAAGATGAAGTTGATGTGTTCAACTGAGTTCTATGTCGAACAAATCAGAGATCAAGAAATAAAATGCTAGACAATAAGTATTGTTAGCATGATATCTAGAACAGAGGATTATACGATCCCTTATCTAAAGGACAAGTTATTGGTCAGAGTTGACAGCGGCTATTGAAAGCTACGATTGCTATCGGGTACGGAAGTAATACGTGAGATATAGTTACTAGACTTATCCAAGTGGGAGACTGTTGGATTAATGTCTAAGTCAGTAACCGTATTTGGTATATACTTGACCCGAGTGTGCATGGTCCTTTTGGGTTGCCTTCACCAAAGCAACTTGACAAGGTAATTTGATATGAGAGAGGAGATATTATGATTTATTAATATATTATAAGAATAATATATTAAAGGAGAAATCATATTTATTTGATTAGTATTAGTCATAAATTAATTAGGAATTAATTTGGTGACTAAAAGAGACAAATTAAATAAAGGGGTATAAACTGTCAAATGTGTGATAGTTGAGTTTTGGGCTAGGAAACCTAATGGACTAAGGGGGGAACGAAATTATGATGAAGGATCATCATATTTTCGTCCAAGGCCTCATTCCAGAAGGTTCCTTGGGCTGCTTGGTGGCTAAGCTGTCCATTAGGGTTTTGACTGAAACCCTAGCACCCTATAGTATAAATACATACCCTATGCTTCAATTTAAGGCCACTTGATTCCAATGGAACCCTAGGGCCGAAATTAGCATTATCCCTCTCTCTCTCTTAATTGCCTTCTTGCTTCAAGGTGTTTGTGAGCCATTAGAGGCACTACAATTGTGGTGCTTGCTTTCAAGAGTTCAAGAGAGTTCAAGAGATCAAGGAAACTAGTTGTTATTGCTATATAACAACAAAGGTATGTCTACTACACTTCTATGTAAATTTCGAAAATTATAGAAGCATCCCAGGGTTTATTTTGTGTTCATATAGTTGTATGTCTTTTAGTGAAAACATAGATCCAATATAGGGTTGTATGCACACATAGGATTGTTTGTATAAAACCTAACACTCTTATGGTTTCATTAGTTTTAAGAGAAATGATTGAATGCATTTTAGAAAGTCCTATACTTTCTACTTTATAAGTGAAAAGTAGTTTTAATACCATAAAACTATTTTGTATATGTGTTATTGTACTTATAAGATAGTATAACATAATTTTAACTCACCATAAAATTATAAGAAAAATGTTTTCTGTTTTGTTTATGGAAAATGATTGATGTAGTAGTACTTCTTAAAAATACACTTTGAAGAGGTGTTGATTATGATGGCATGTGCGGAATATGAAAGATCTAGTGAATCATCATGTAAAATCAAGAACACATAGAGTAAATAAATCTTTTTAAGCTCTTATTAGATCTAGAAAGAATATACAAATGGGTTTGTACAAAGTTTCTCTCTCTAGTCTAACACTCCAAATGGATTCACTTACATAATGGGAGTCACTCACTTCCTATTTATAGGAAAGACTCAACCCCTTTACACATACAAAGAGGAAAGCCTAAAACACTACATCCAAGCATGACTTTGCACCCTAACATTCTCCCCCTCAAAGTTAGGACTAGATGTCTGGCTTCAATCTCCAACGAGCTAGCGTGATCAAGACCAAACTCCCCCTCGAAGTGACACCGGTCTTCAAATCTGCAAATGAATATTCGACAAACCCGAGAAGCTTCAAATACCCATCATTCTCCCCCTTTTTATAATCAAAAAATGATTATAAAACCCATTAAGGATGAGAAGCGCCCGAGGAATAGACAATACAATACTCCCCCTTGATGTGTACCAAAAATGAATCACCAAAAATCTTGCACGGAAAAACAATCACGAAAAAACCACAAAAAAATTCCAATTTATGAAAAATTTTGACTTTTTGGGTGAAAGTTGCAAGATTTTTCAAAACCGGGTAGAAATTTTCACTTTCTGAAACTTGTAGGGACCCGTTGCACCAAAAACAGTCAAATATGTGAAACTCTAGCCCATTTGCTTTCTTCCCCATTCATTAAACTGTGAAATGCTTCGCATCTCAATTCTTCGCACGTTTCTCATCCAATTAACCAAATTAACCAAATGCGAAGGAACGACTTCCATTTATGCGAACCATATCACAACCTTATATGCGAACTCAATAGATGCGACCTATCCAAATCATATCATTATATGCGAATCTTGTTTTACCTTTAACCACACAATTTTTCTCACCAAATGCGAAATCATTTTTGAAACCCAGATGCGAACACAAATTTATTTCATATGCGAATCCACCTGATTGGCTTTTCAAAATCCATGGTTTCGCGTTCCAGTCGATATTACTCATCAAACCATCGACCATCAAAATCAAAAAAAATTCACTCATATGCGAATCCAATGTTATCTCTATAACCAAATGCGAAAATTAGTTTTCCCAATCGATATTCACAGATTCGTTTTTCAGTCAACAAGTCGTTGACATTAAAATCATCCATTAACTCCAAACGCTTCGAAATCAAAATCAATTAATCAGATCATAAAGAAACGAGCAATACAAGTCGAAAACATAAGCCACTCATTGAACGACTTCATCTCATCAAATTTCATTAGCCAACATCGATTCCTCTCTTTCTTGACTTCGCATCGATCAACTCTTGCATTAACTTTGCTTTTCATTCATGAACTCAAAAACCATCAATTAATTGTTCATCATTAAAGTTCGTAACGGTGTTCATCACAAGAACATACATTCAATTGATTTTCGAAATTAATCCTTCAATCAGACATAATTTTGACATCTATAGCTTGTTCTCAACTCAATAACAACAATTTCAACCTCCAATTTATTGAATCATCACCGGAAAATCGAGTTTGACTTTTCTTTTCAGAGTTTGACTTTTTGAAATCAGAAGTCAACAAACACGATATTGATAAATCTAACCCAGATTTTCAGATCAAAAAGTGTTCAAACAACTGTTCTAACCATGTTCTTCAAAAAAAAATTGAGATTTCTTGATCAATTTGATCAAACTCAAACTTACACAACCAATTCACTTGATCCTCATCGGCTTGCACTAGAAAAAGCTATACACAACCGATTCACAAGACAGATTTTGTAAGCAACGATTGCTAAGAAAGACAAGAAGAAATCATGTTCATATGAACATTCAAGAACACTGAAGAGTACAAGTCTTTTAAGTGTGTTGGGATGAATAAGAGAAACACTTCATATCCGATTGATACCAATTAATATCGGATTAAAAAAAATATGAATGGGCTTAAGGTAATCTGTCTATGAATAGTATTGCATTGAAGATTGGGCTCAAAAATTAAAACAGATTTCGATTGAATGTTGGACTCACAATCAAAAGGTAAGATGAGCAGTAAAATCATAAGTTTGGGCTCATATAAACCAATAGTATCTGAATTTGTCAAAATGAGCCTCATGAACAGTAATCATGTGATACGAAAGAAATAAAATTGAGAATACAATTTTGATTTTAAAGATTTTGATCTAAAAAAAAATAATTAGATCAACTATGGGGTTGAAACGGATTAGATCCAATAAGGCAAATCGATCAAAAATGAAAAACGTAAAATACAAATTGATATCATGGACATTTTGGAATCCATTTGAGAATTTGAGTTACCTTTTTCACGAATCGAGATCCGTTTGCAATAAACGAATCGAATTTGGAAGATCTTGGTTCTTTTGTCGGAATGAGAAAATCTCCAAATCGAACATTGTACCACCCACCATGCGAGATGTACAACTCGTTCTTCGTGTTCTTCAACGATCCAAGAACATCTTCAAAAGAACCAGCAACACATTTGTGTTTTGACTTCAAATTCAATTCAACACTTGGAGATTGTTGCTTTGGAACCTAAATTTGCTTCACGGATTTTGGCTTCACAACATTTGACAATTTTTGTGAGTAAACCCGCTTGTTCTTCCGATTCATCTTCTTCTTCTTTTTCTTTCTCATCTTTTTGCTTCTTGAAGACTTGACTCCATGAACAAACCCACTTTCAACAACATGAACATTTTGAGTTTGAATCAAAACTTTTGGAGTTTGATACTTGTGATTTTCTTGGATCACCGGCTTCCGATAAGGAATCATTCTTTCAAACGAATCACAAGAACACAAAATATCATCAGTTTGAACTCCAAATGAGCAAAAAACTTTTTCATCTTGAGAATCAACATGAACTCCTTTTTCTTGAGCATCAAGAACATGATGATCATTAAGAACATCTTCAACAAACATAAGAGCTTGAAGATCACTTGGGTTTTCAACAAGAGAAATGAAATACTCATCAAACAACTCTTTTTCCTTTCTTTCCTTTTTATCTCTCTCATTCTTCAAGTTATGGCAAACTTTAGTCTAGCATTCAATCTTTGAAAGTGGTTGAAAAATCAATCCTCCATGATCATCCTTCAAACCTCCATAAGAAATCAAAGTATCCCATGAAATCATTAAGCCTTTCAATATTAATCCAATAAATTGTTCTAAACCGATCTTGTATTTGACATCTTTAACGATCACAATCCAAGAAGCATGCTCCAAGTAAACCATCATTTTTTATCACTAGAACTTGAAGATTTCTAGAGAGAGAAAGTGATTATGAATGCGTTTTCTCGAGAGAGAAAGTGATACAAACAAGTATTCTAGAGAGAGAAAGTCGAATTATGGATCAAATCAAGGAAAAAATCGACTTCTAGAACACAAAAACACTCTTTAAACACGAAGATCCAAGATCATAAAATGAATCACTAAATCAAAATCGCCATCAAGGATCAATTCTTGATGATATCAAGAACACCCGCTCTAATACCAATTGAAGAGAATTGTTATCGAGATTTAGAATGCAATCATGATTAATATGAATGAAAAGTATGAACACAAGATGTAAATATTAATCAGATCTTATATTGATGAAGAAACTGATTACAATAAGCAGAGAGAAAAATTCCCTCATACTTTTATCCTCGGTCCCTATTTATAGGAAACCTGAGTGTAAAAAAAATATACTAAGTCTAGAGCAATACACTTCGCACAAACTGTGATTTAGTAAAATAACTAATTATGCGAAACAAAAGAAACAACTATTTCCACTTTTACAACATATAGCCTCTACACACTTATGGTATAATAACTACCCTAATATTAACCTGGTTAATTAGGGTTAAAATGTGATGTGGTTATAACCATGTTGATTAACTAGTATAAACACGACAACCTTCTGGCGTCAAAACTGATGTGACATTTGTCACCCGTAGACCAACAAGTCCCACTATAGCTAGCAGTGAGGTGTGGGATTGTCAGTCCCGTATAGATCTATACACACAATGCCCACACCCCCTTCAGGACACTCTGGTTACAAAACGCAACATAACAAGTATATTGCAATGTCGTGAAGTAGTATCTCACATTTTTGGTTCATCTAATTTTAAGTAAAGATTGAATTATATCCTTTTCTTAACACAGTAGTTTAAACCTTGTATACTTATCTAGTAAAAATAGATTTCTCGTTTGTTTCATAAATTATACCTATTATAATTTATATGTTCTACCTGATTAGCATGATCTCTCATGAGTGTACCCTTTTGCTCACCGTGATACAAATATAACAATATTGATTGAAGTAGCCTTTTATATTCCAATATGTATATTATATATAATTAGGAAGGAAACGACCTTCGGACAAAAAACTCCACCTTAAGCCCACATCCAAACAATGAAAAGGAAATAAGGCAATTCATTAGTCCTAATCCCTTTAGGTCTTATTTATATACCTATACATATAAACATGATTTTGACAAATATAAGTTTAAAGAGTTTATAAAACATTTTAAAAGAGTTTAACAATGTTTAAAAAGAGTTTACATGACTTGAAGTCATTTTGGAAGTATTTGGTAATCTTTTATTGTAAACACAATATTTAAAAGCATAAGAAAACCTTTTGTGTGATTGTTATCACAAGTAAATATTAACACAATTTAATTGTGTTCAACTTGTTTTAGTTGTGTTGAACTTGTATCCCCCCTAAAAAGCATTTAAAACCATTTAAAATGGTAGATTATAGGGGTATGAACTCACCTTATGTTGCGGATTTGATTGAAGAGTTGGTATAGGACATTAGCTCCACAAGTGAAGTCTTGCTAACAAAACGAGTCCTAAACACGATTCGTATATATATATATATATATATATATATATATATATATATTGTGACAACCGTCAACGTCAAAGTCAAATTCAACAAGTCAAAGTCAAGTCAACAAGTCAAAAGCGGTCAAACTTATCTAATACTTGTAAGATTAAAAGTTACTCTATGAAAATGTACATTAGTATGTCAAGAATTAAAGCTTCACGGATAATTTATGTGTTTATCAATGTGAAACCCTAAGAAGGGAGTTAAACGCATCAAAAACACGACTATGGACCCTTTTGGGGACTTAAAATAGTCATATACGAGGTATAACGGGTTCACGGACCTTCCATTACGAGACTATTCACTAATATTGGCTAAAATTAAATCTCTCCCAAATCTCTCTCAACTTTTTATAGTCATCCGGGTCATCCCGACCCTTAACTTAGCCAAAAATCACGCAAAACGGGAAGTTAAATTGAAAAACACTCATATAGGGTCGAAGCTCCTATTAGGACCGAAGCCCCATTAGAACCAAACCTTAAGAACCGAAATACCGAAGGGCCGAAACCGAAACTGCAAACGGGACCGAAACTTGGAGGACCGAAATCGAAACAGACAGGACCGAACCTCGCAGACCGAAGCCAAGCCACACCTTCGCTCTAAACCTACCTTCGCCTTCAGTCCATTTTGCTACCTTCGCTTCCGTCTCCCTTCCTTCAGTTCCTTTGTGCCTCTCTCAATCCTCAGCAATAAGAACCGAACCCCTCGTGGGTTCGCTCCTTAATGCCAGGTTTACGACAACTTTTGCTTCCTAAGCCCGTTTTTTACGTTTTTACGAGAATTTTTCACCAAATTCATATTTTTACCATTTTAAACCCCCAAAACTCATATTTTATTCATTTCGCAAGGATTTATTAATTAAAAATCATTATTTTATATTAAGAGGATTATTCTACCCCACAAGTGGGTCAACATCTATATAAACCACATCACACAAACCAAGGCAAACACCCCTTCAACCTTGCAAGTTGCTCTAGCAACATCTATATAAAGAAACCCCTGGAGGATTTCTTGGTTCACTTTGATCACTCTCAAACATTTACACACTTCTTAGCCCCTCAAGAAAGCCATTTTTTCTCTCTACTTCCAGCTAGTTTTTGAAGGTGTTCTTGAGCTATTAGTGCACTTTTTGGTAAGTATTTCATCTACACTCAAATGTTATTCCATGTTTCATAACATCCTTGAATCATCTACACACATTTTAACACCAAAAATCGTTCTTAGGATCATCCAACACTTCAAGTGTTCTCGACTTGATACTCCTCGTCTTCGACCTTCCGTTCTTCAAGAAATCACTCAAGGTGAGTTCATAACCCTATATTTTCCAGTTTTCTTTAGCTTTCGGGGAAGGGGGGAATACAAGTTAAAACACCAAAATATATTTGAAACTTAACTTGACAGCTTACAATAGAAATGTTGGGACCTGTTCACGAACTGTTTTACCCAACTTAAACTTAATGTTTTTCAAAAATGTTTAATATGCAAATAGTTTAGGATTATAAATTTAAAATGACTATTTGTACATCTTCATATGATTTTTCTACAATTTATGGTGATTTTAATAAAACTGCCTATCACTGCAGCAGCAAAATCGGACCAGGTTGTGAAGATGAACATTTTCACTCTGGTTTGTGACCACCAAAAATTATAGGAAACTTTATGAACACAGTAGACTCTTTTTCCAAACTCTCCGAGTTTACAGGTTCAGTTTTCGACTCACGATGATTTTTCTATAAATATTCTAAAACAGTGATAGTTAAGGGTAAAACTATCAAACACAAGTTTAAGAGTTATTCACACCTTGTAACATGCTGAGCAAGGTGTGTAAGAGTTACACTTCGTAGTTTCAATGTCATTTTCGTTGAAATACAAAGTCATGCGTATCAATTTTTCATTAAATCATAACACACAACTGATAAACTATAATAGGTATAGTTTGAACACCTCAATTAACAAAGAAATGGTAATACTATCGATTTACAAAACGAGTATTTCATGACAAACAACTTGAACTTGTTAATGAATAAATTTGTGAGACATTCACCTTCGGGGTACTCTTAAGTACCACAAAAAAGTATTGTAGTTATAATCAGAATCTCTTGGAGGGAGAGCGTGATAGTTGTGTATATATCTATATTGGGTATGACAAACCCGCACCTAAGCTGCTTGCAGCAGCTAGACCGGCAGGTCTGGGGTGACAAGTGTCATAACATTCCGACGCTTGAAGAACGTCGAGTACGAGTTCTTCAAGTTTTAGCATGGTTATAACATCTCACATGGGGAATTAACAAAAAAGTTCACGGGGATTTAAGGAGTTTTATTTAAATATAAAACCACAGATAAGTATGACAATTTACTTGCATACACTAAGTCTTGGTTCAGTTAAGACTACAATAAGCCTTTTAGAAAATATTGGATTTTCTGGAACAAACTTGTAACAAACGAAGAGGAACAAAATCGATTTTTCCTTCATAAATTGTTTATGAACTCACCAGCTTTAATGCTAATACTCTTTCAAAAACAACTTGTATTCTCACGTATTCAGTAATTCAGGTAACCACAAGATTTTTGAAGGCAAGACGCTAAGGCGCAGATTTCTTTTAACCTATTTTGACATCATATGTAATTTATTTGGAAACATGTATTTTTGTAACGATGTAACCTTTTAAATTATAATTATGA
Organism: Lactuca saligna; assembly: GCF_052625555.1. NCBI lineage: Eukaryota > Viridiplantae > Streptophyta > Magnoliopsida > Asterales > Asteraceae > Lactuca > Lactuca saligna. The sequence continues at coordinate 158,120,716 of NC_136425.1, read as the reverse complement.
TGGTTGTGTTTTACTTTCTTCACTATGGTTATTGTAACATACACTTTTTGAAATCGTGTTTTAAGTAAATAATATTATAAAATATTAATTGAATTTGAATGTTGAGTTCTAACAGATAGTTTTTACTAGAAATGAAGTAAAACTATGTTTAGAATCACTCATAAAATATAGGAAGTCTTATGAAATTTCAATTAAAAGCCAAATAGTGAAATATAGCGAAAAATAAAATTTGAAATAAGTAAAATTTTATTATTGAAACTAGTACATAATCTCGTTAGAAACATTTAGCCAAAACCTCATCGAAATCCGAGTTATAACAAAGAAGTTATGACCAATCGAAGATCCGCGATAAAACCGGCACGGCGCCAAATGACGTAAAAAGTGAGTTTTTGATCAACTACTTTTTAGCCTTAGTAATCTAAATTAAATTCATAGTATTCGTTAAACCGAGAAGTTCGATAAAAAGAACGCCAAAATCTGACTTCGTATGAGGAAGTTATGATTTTTCGAAGTTTCAGCTTAGCAGTAGACAGCTGAAAACTCGAATTTTAGATCGAGTGATTTTTAGCCGACACAACCTAAACAAGAATTGAAGGTATCGTCATTTGTAATACAACGGTAAAAAGTCTAACGAAAACGGACGTCGGATGAAGAAGTTATAAATTTTTAACGGATTTTCCTGTCCCAGTCTGTTAACAACAATAATATTAAAATTACATCAAAAAAATTACCCAACAAAGTCTAAAAGAAAGTTGTAGAGCGTAACTTTAGTTACGTGTGCATATAAAGAACGTCAAAAACGGAGCTCCTATGTGAAAGTTATGAATTTTACAAGATTTGGCACATTTTTCGGGAAAATTCGCATGAATAGTATTGTCACGTCATCCCTCGCATATAGCATCCACGTGTCGCCTTCTGATAGGATCGAGGTTGCTGTGTCACCTTTTGATAGGACCAAGTCTAAGGTCCACTAAGCTTCGGACACCTTCGCATGAGACACCCCTGGATCATCCTATCACCAACGTGGAGCCTGCCCATTGGACCGAAGTTGGGTCCAATCCGAAGCTACCATCAGCGAGCCTGCTGTTCCGACTCGCGCCATCCGACCAATACGAGGCGAACAACTATCTGTCCGAAGCCTCTCCCTGATTCCAGTTGGTCCGAGCCTCGCAGCCACCTACCTCCCTCGCATGCGCGCCATCTGGAGCCCCTCGCTGCTGCCGCGTGTTCCTCTTGGCTTCGGATCCGAGCTCCTCCTCCCCTATAAATAGAGGGCCTGCGAGACCTCTCGGGTAGTTTGAGAAATCTGGAAATATCACCCCTCTTTTTGATATTTTTACTATTCCGACTTCCCCCAAAGCCCCGGTACTGATTCCAAAGCCCGAAACATGCCCTGAGACTCCCGAGAAGCCCGAAAAATTTATCTTTTCGGTTTTGAAGCTATACCTTCGCAGAGCCCGGTTTTCAACGACGAAAGTCATATTTAGAGCCGAAGTACTGCCCAAATTAATATTTTAGCCCCCGATTATTTCACGGTCGGTGAGTTTAATATATAGAAATAATTGTATGTTATGTGTTATATGTGTTATGTGCTTTTCAGTGTTATTATTCCGGGTCATTTTCCCAGGTTATTTTTATTTGCTATTTTTAATAGCAAATAAATACCTTTGAGCATGTGATCAATGAAAGGACTTAAATTCACATTGGTACTGGTATGTAGCCTCTGGCCATGTGAAACATGTCTCCGTAAGAGAACGAATTCTTTTCTATGGTAGTGGCAGAAGGTTAGACAGGGCTATAAGCCTGAAATCTACCAAAAGGTTAATCCAAAGTTGTATATCTTATGTGCCGTTTGGGCCAAAGCTTTATTGATGTATATCAAGCATGGAAATTGTTATGTCTCATTGATTATATATCTTTAAATCAAATCAATGATTGATATGGAATGTTTGTCACATGATTCACATATGCACTTGTTGTTCCTTGTTCCTCTTTGCTTCTGCCATATTAAAGTGTATATATATATATATATATATATATATGTGGCATAACGTTATATTGTATCTATTATTGAACATGCTAAGCGTCACCGCTTACCCTCTCAACGTTTAACAAATTTTCAGGAGATAAGCATCCAGTATAGTTATATACTGGTAGAAGATTTTTGAATAGTTTGAAACTATCGTATCGATAAAAGTTTGTGAGTAGTTTGAAACTATTGTATTTTGCACCCCCATATGTATAAAACTATAGAATCCTGGGAAGTTATGTAATATAGAACACTTTAAAATAGTCGGTTTGTATCCAATAGTTTGTAACCTCTTTATCAATGTAAAATATTGTTTTTATGAATATGCAAGTAGCATGTTTTGGAGTAACTATATTGTCGAGTATGAAAGTTCGGGTCTTTCATAAATACGAAAGTTGAGGTCTTTCAATCATGGTATCAGAGCAGTAGTTTGAGTGAACTAAATTCCACGGAGTGGTATTTAGACTTAAACTATTAAAAGTTCAATATATGAACTTAATCATTGTAAGTATAAGGATACAAACCATAGGAAATATATAAGTAAAAGTATTAGGTAATAATAAACCCTAATATTCTAAAATACAATGTTACTCCGTATTGCAGAGCAATGGCTGAACAGGTTAGTAGCCATACGCTTGAGGTTGGTGGAGGTCCTCAACCCGAGGAAGTGAATACTCCAGTATCTCCTCGTGAGGAACGACTCTTGGGTAAACTTACCGGTGTTATTCGACAGACTCTCGAAGAACACAAAAAGAATGGTGATAAGGGAAAAGAGAAAGCCACTGGAGAATCTTCAAAAGGAGAGGTGAAGCATCCCTCGTTCAAAGATTTCAAGAGTAGTGGTGCTACAGAGTTTTCTGGGATCCTCAATCCCATTATTGTTCTTACTTGGATCTAGAACACAGAGAAAGTGTTTCGTATTTCTCATGTGGATAATGAAGACAAGGCTAATTATGCTTCCGCAATGCTCATCGGAGAAGCCTTGATCTGGTGGGAAGCAACATATGAAGCTCTCAACGGGTTTGACCAGGAGAATTTAGCCTGGGAAATGTTTAAAACTCGTTTGCTAGAGAAGTATTGTCCTCTAGACATGAGGAGGAGATTGGAGAAGGAATCCCTCGAGCTTAAACAAGGAGGAATATGTGACATCCCCAAAATTTCGACCAGAAAAGTCCGATTTCATTTATGCTTTTTAAAATAATTTTCAGAGTAAATCCTTTTAATTTTAAAAGAGATGCGGAATTTGTTCCCAAAAACAAAACATGATAAAATAGATATTTATCAAAACATTTCATAAAGAAATATGATTTCATTTCACAATCAAAAGTCGGGATGTCATGTTCCGATACAGATCATAAAGCATAAACGATAGCATTACAAGTCATTCAACAAATATATACATATACAGACTTGTAAACAAAACAACTTGATGTTCGCCCATCTTAAGCTCTTGCGCCACTTCCTGTAAAATAAATCAACTGAGTGGGTCAAGCTTGGGAGCCTGGTGAGCATATAGGGTTTTCAACCCACAATAATTATATTTAATTTCAACAATCAACAATAAACCCGATTACCCATTCCCGTTATCCTCACCTTACGTTCCTAAAAATAACGTCTATTATAAGGAACCTATTTCAGGATTTTTCATCGGGACGGACATCACTGCAGAGGGGCTTCCTCAACAATAAGTGTCCTAAAGGCAACCATGTGGGGGATAGAGTACACCAGTGAACACGTCGTTCACAACACCTACAGGTAATGAGCCTGCTAGTGTTCCACAGGACAGTCTAGAATAGTCCGTGGTCGTCATCCATACTCTGCTGAATGACTAGAATAACACCAATAACACCGAGGCCTCTCATCTGTTTATTACACACCAATTATCTACCCATGTTCTACCTAACATATTAGTAGATAAAAATATACGTTTTTATACATAGTTTAAAAACCTGTATAACATGCTTTAAGCAATACATATTCCACGTAACAGATGAGGCATACACACATAACACGTATTTTATAGAGAATACATCATATTTATAAGATAGAAGAGAGTGAATATACACTCACACGTATAACAACCAAATATATACACATAACACGTATTTTATAGGAAATACTTCATAATATTGCGTTGGAAAGAAAATAACTACACACTCACCTGATCAGAAGATGATCGGGCAGCACTACGGCTTGTAGAAGAGGTGTTTCTCAGTAGATCTGGAAGATCTTCACAAAACCGGGCTCCTCGCGGGCAGCGTTTCGGCTCGGGAACAACGCTCTTCGGGATCCTCGGGGCTTCGGATCTTGCTTCGGGGCTCGGGAATATTACCGGGGCTTCGGGGTATGATTGGCACGCAAATCGAGGCAAAACTTAGAGAGAGGGAAGAGTTTGAACAAGAGAAAATGGCTGAATTCGAGTTCTATTTATAGGCTGCTGGGTCTGGGATTACGCGGGGCGTACTCGGGTTACGCAGGGCGTACTTTGACGTCACTGCGTGCGTTGACTGGTGGCACTCGAGTATTGGTCAGACAAGTTGCATCCGACTGAGTACGCGGGGCGTACACAAATTACACGGGGCGTAATTGACTTGTCAAACTTCTAAATTGCGTAACTTTCGCATACGAGCTCCGTTTTCGACGTTCTTTATATCCACGCGAAGGTCAGACCATACTCTACAACTTTCATTTAGACTCCATCACCTAATTTTGACTTTTATTTTTATTATTTATTTTTAGAAGGCCGGGACAGAAAAACTTCGTTATAAATTCATAACTTCTTCGTCTGACGTCCGTTCTCGCCTAACTTTTCATCGTTTCGCTACTAACAACAAGATCTTCGATTCTCATTTAGATTGTTTCGGCTAAAAACCGCTCGATCTCAAATCGAGTATCCGGGCTGTATACTGCTAAGTCGAAACTTCATAAAATCATAACTTCCTCATACGAAGTCAGATTTGGGCGTTCCTTTTATGCACGCTCTCGGTTTAACGAAATCTACGACTTTCATTTAGATTGCTAAGGCTAAATATCGCTCTATCTTAAATTCATATTTTACGTCACTCGGCGTCGTGTCGGTTCTGTCGCGAAACTTCGACAGGTCATAACTTCTTCGTTATAACTCGGATTTTGGCATTCCTTATATCCCCGGAATCCTTGTTTCGACCACTACAACTTTATGCAAAGATGTCGGGCTTATCTCACACTTAAATTTTGACTCTTATTTTATTCTTAATTCATTAGATTATAAAAATTAAGAAAATACACACATAAATCACATAATTCAAATAATTCACAAATAATATATTCTTATTATTTCAAGTTGAGTTACAAGGTTAACCTAGACTATTACATTGCTAAAAATGGCAAGCCTAGAAACACGGGCGTTACAATTCTCTCCACCTTAGAATGATTCTGTCCCCGGAATCACACACCAGCAAACAAATGCGGATAGCGACTCATCATGTCACTCTCCGTCTCCCAGGTGAGATTTGGCCCATTCGTGTATTTCCATCGGACAAGCACTAACTCCACCATCTTACGTCGCAATTTCTTAGTCTTTCGGTCAACAATTGCCTCTGGTTCCTCAATCAACCTTTTGTTATCATCGATCCTCAACTCTGAAAGTGGAATTATGTCGGGAACTTCTCCCGTGAACTTCCTCAAATAACACACATGGAAAGTGTTATGAATTCCATTCAGTTCTTCTGGTAGTTCGAGCTTGTAAGCTTGGTTCCCAATCCTCTGAAGAACTTTAAACGGTCCAATAAACCTTGGACTTAACTTTCCCCTTTTTCCAAATCTTATAAGTCCCTTCCACGGCAAGACTTTAAGCAAAACCGAATCTCCAACTTCAAAAGTCATCGGTCTTCGCTTTTTGTCAGCATAACTCTTTTGACGATCCTGAGCTGCTAACATTCTCTCCCTAATTATTTTCAACTTTTCAGCAGTTTGATGGACTATCTCCGGCCCCATAAACTGCTTTTCCCCAGCCTCAAGCCAACAAGACGGCGTACGACACTTTTGTCCATACAAAGCTTGGTAAGGTGCCATCTTAATCCTCGAGTGAAAACTATTGTTATAGGAAAATTCTACCAACGGTAAATGTTCATCCCAATTACCTAGGAATTCCAAGGTACATGCTCTCAGCATATCTTCAAGTGTTTGTATCGTCCGTTCGCTCTGACCATCAGTCTGCGGATGGTAAGCTGTACTTAAACACAACTTGGTACCCAATTCCTCTTGTAGACTTTTCCAAAATCTTGAGGTGAAACGACTATCACGATCCGACACAATTGTTAGCGGAACACCGTGAAGTCTCACAATTTCCTTCACATAAGAATTCGCAAGCTTTTCCATAGACCATTTCTCATTGGCTGCTATGAAATGCGCACTCTTAGTGAATCGATCGACGACCACCCAAATCATGTCGTGACCATTCTTTGTTCTGGGCAGTTTAGTGACAAAATCCATAGTAATGTCTTCCCACTTACCCATAGGCACAGGCAATGGTTCTAAACTCCCGTACGGTTTCTGATGTTGTGCCTTGACTCTTGCACAAGTCACACACTCGGCCACATACTTCGCAATGTCGAGCTTCATCGTCGGCCACCAATAATAGGGTTTCAGGTCCCTATACATTTTAGTGCTACCGGGATGAATTGAGTACATGGTCTTGTGAGCTTCTTCCATCAGAAGATCTCTGACTCCTCCTGTCTTAGGTATCCAAATCCAATCTTGGAACAACTTCAGTCCATGACTATTTACACCGAACACCAACGTTTTGCCCAAACGTTCTTCCTTCCAGTCATTCTTCTCCGAAGCTTCCTCTTGAGCTTTCTTTATACTTTCCAAAATGGTTGAGACAACTTCAATTCTCAACGCTCTTGGCCTTCTCTTTTCAAGATTGACTTTCCGACTGAGAGCATCAGCGACAACATTGGCTTTACCGGGGTGGTAAAGTATCTCACAGTCGTAGTCTTTAAGTAGTTCCAGCCAGCGTCGTTGCCTCATATTCAATTCTTTCTGAATAAAGAGATATTGGAGACTCTTATGATCAGTGAAAAGTTTGCACTTCGTGCCATAGAGGTAATGCCTCCATATTTTCAGAGCGAAAACTACCGCTGCCAACTCCAAATCATGAGTCGGGTAGTTCTTTTCATGCTCTTTCAGCTGTCGAGATGCATATGCGATCACCTTATCTCTTTGGGTCAAAACACAACCCAATCCAACACCAGACGCATCGCTATAAACAGCGAAGTCTTCAACTCCACCGGGTAGAGAAAGTATCGGTGCCTCGCATAGTTTCTTCTTTAGCTTCTCGAATGCTTCTTTATGCTTATCACTCCAAGCATAAGTAGCTCTTTTGTGGGTCAAAGCTGTTAATGGACTAGAAATCGAAGAAAAGCCTTGGATAAACCTTCGGTAATATCCGGCTAATCCTAAAAAGCTTCGAATCTCCGTGGGACTTTTTGGTTGTTCCCACTTCATTACAGCTTCAATCTTTGCTGGATCAACCTTTATACCTTCTTGGTTGACCACGTGACCCAAGAATTGGACTTCTCGAATCCAAAAATCACATTTGGAGAACTTCGCATACAGCTTCTCCTTCTTCAAGACTTCCAAAACTTCTCGTAAGTGTCTGCCATGCTCCTCTTGGCTTTTTGAATAAATCAGAATGTCATCAATGAACACTATCACAGATTTATCAAGGAACGGATTACAAACCCTATTCATTAAATCCATGAATGTTGCTGGAGCATTGGTTAGTCCAAACGACATAACCAAAAACTCATAGTGTCCATATCGGGTTCTGAATGCGGTCTTCTCTATATCCTGCTCTCTTACTTTTAGCTGATGATATCCTGACCTCAAGTCGATCTTTGAGAAATAACTTGAACCTTGTAGCTGATCGAATAGGTCATCAATCCTCGGCAACGGATATCTATTCTTTATTGTTGCCTTATTCAGCTCTCGATAATCAATGCACATCCTCATGCTTCCATCTTTTTTCTTTACGAATAACACCGGAGCTCCCCAGGGCGATGAACTAGGTCTGATGAAACCTTTGTCCAATAATTCCTGAAGTTGCATCATTAGCTCCTTCATCTCCGTCGGTGCTAATCGATAAGGTGCTTTTGCAATTGGCGTTGTTCCGGGCAACAAGTCAATACGAAATTCTACTTGTCGATCGGGCGGTAATCCAGGAAGATCTTCGGGAAATACTTCCGGATAATCACACACAACAGGAATATTTTGCATCACCTTCTTTTCCTTCTTAGCATCGATCACGAATGCTAAATATGATGTACATCCCTTGGTCAAACATTTTCTGGCTTTCATTAGAGAAATGATTCCAAAATTTACTCTGCGTTTATCTCCATACACCATAAACAATTCCTTTCCAGGCGGATTCACTTTCACTATTTTCTTCTTGCATAAAATTTCGGCATCATTGGCACTAAGCCAATCCATTCCAAAAACGATGTCGAAACCATTAAGTTCTATAGGTAATAATTCCTCGTGGAACTTATTCCCATTCAAATCAATTAAAATGTTTTTCATATGATGGCTAACAGGTACAATCTTGCCACTAGCAACTTCGACTAATAAAGCATTATCTAGTCTCACAATAGGCAAAGCTAGTTTTCTACCAAATTCATGCGATATAAAGGAGTAGTTGGCTCCAGAATCAAATAAAATTTGGGCAGGCAATTTGTTAACGAGAAAGGTACCTGAAGCGACATCAGCTTCATCTTTAGCAGCTTCCAGTGTCATCTGGAATGCTCTCGCCTTTGGCTTCGGCGGAATGTTGGGTCTTGCTGCCTCCTTCTTCTTCGGACAATCCCTTGAGATGTGCCCCTCCTCACCACAACCATAACAAACATTCTTGGTGAAGGTGCATTCGTTGGCATAATGCCCTGGCTTTCCACATTTGTAGCATGTGGTTTCCCCGCCGCACTTCCCATGATGCTTCTTCTTGCACTTGTCGCACCATTTCGCCTCTACCTTTCCTCCACTTCCTCTCGAACTAGACTTCAAGAATTTACTTTTCTTGCTGGACCCTGAAAATCCATCGATTTTCCTTTTCTCACCAACCTCTGACCTTTCTAGACCTTTTTCCCTGATCTGGGTCTCAACATTTCTAGCAGCCCAGATGGCGGCTTTCAATCTGGTTGCTTGCTTAACCATTGGACCATAGTCCGCTGGTAGTCCAAGGGCAAACTTGTTGACCTTAGAGAGTTCTTTAGGCACCAAATATGGGATAAACTTCATCTTTTCCGTGAAACTTGTAGCGTATTCAGTAACGCTCAATTTCCCCTTCTTCAAATTCTGAAACTCATTACTGATTTCCAGAAGGTCCTGCTCGGAGCAGTATTGCAGTTTTAGTTGTTCCAGCAAGTCTTCCCAAGACATTTTGCTTGCTTCTCCCTTGGGCATAGAGTCAGCTAACAGCTTCCACCAACTCAACACGCCAGATTTTAGCAGAGGGATCGCAAGATCGGTCTTCTGCCTGTTGCTGCATTCGCAACTTTCAAACATAGTCTCCATTTCAGAGACCCAATCCATAACTTGTACCGGCGTCGGGCTTCCAGATAGGCATGGTGGTTTGGATGCCATGAAATCCTTATACTTGCACCCACGACCATCATTTCCTCCATACTGGTTATTGCGTCTAACCATTGGTTGTTCGTCTTGACCAATGATCCCACTAAAGTTTTCTCCTTCAGACTGCCCTCCATTCTCCTCGGGCTCTTCCGCTTGAATTAACGGTTCTTCACGATTCTGCCTAAGCAGGCGTCTTGTTTCTTCCATCTGACGATCCAACATCATTTGAATCATCATTTGTACACCAGTCATTGTTATCGGCTCAGGTGCAGCAGCTACGACAGGTACTTGCTCGATTACAGGCGGTTGATTCCTGTTTTCATTAGCATTTCCAACTCCGCTTCTTGTTCTCACCATTTTGATCTATACACCGAATAATTTCACCTTATTACTCCAAACGATTACATGCTAGTTCTAATATCGTACATATACGCTTAGAATCCTAAACACATAAACCTTCAGATCCGGTTGGCAATAAACCGTAGATGCGAACAAATAATATCATATATGGCAACATATAACATTTAGCACATAAAAGCATTTTAGGCAACATTCCTAAAATAAACTAGTGCTTGTGTCTAAAATCCAACAGACACACACCTCACAATCTCCACTTAGAATGCTAAGTTTAAGTTTAGAAATCCTACAAATTCCTAGTTCGCTTAAACTAATGCTCTGATACCAACTATGACATCCCCAAAATCTCGGCTAGAAAAGTCCGATTTCATTTATGCTTTTTAAAATAATTTTCAGAGTAAATCCTTTTAATTTTAAAAGAGATGCGGAATTTGTTCCCAAAAACAAAACATGATAAAATAGATATTTATCAAAACATTTCATAAAGAAATATGATTTCATTTCACAATCAAAAGTCGGGATGTCATGTTCCGATACAGATCATAAAGCATAAACGATAGCATTACAAGTCATTCAACAAATATATACATATACAGACTTGTAAACAAAACAACTTGATGTTCGCCCATCTTAAGCTCTTGCGCCACTTCCTGTAAAATAAATCAACTGAGTGGGTCAAGCTTGGGAGCCTGGTGAGCATATAGGGTTTTCAACCCACAATAATTATATTTAATTTCAACAATCAACAATAAACCCGATTACCCATTCCCGTTATCCTCACCTTACGTTCCTAAAAATAACGTCTATTATAAGGAACCTATTTCAGGATTTTTCATCGGGACGGACATCACTGCAGAGGGGCTTCCTCAACAATAAGTGTCCTAAAGGCAACCATGTGGGGGATAGAGTACACCAGTGAACACGTCGTTCACAACACCTACAGGTAATGAGCCTGCTAGTGTTCCACAGGACAGTCTAGAATAGTCCGTGGTCGTCATCCATACTCTGCTGAATGACTAGAATAACACCAATAACACCGAGGCCTCTCATCTGTTTATTACACACCAATTATCCACCCATGTTCTACCCAACATATTAGTGGATAAAAATATACGTTTTTATACATAGTTTAAAAACCTGTATAACATGCTTTAAGCAATACATATTCCACGTAACAGATGAGGCATACACACATAACACGTATTTCATAGAGAATACATCATATTTATAAGATAGAAGAGAGTGAATATACACTCACACGTATAACAACCAAATATATACACATAACACGTATTTTATAGGAAATACTTCATAATATTGCGTTGGAAAGAAAATAACTACACACTCACCTGATCAGAAGATGATCGGGCAGCACTACGGCTTGTAGAAGAGGTGTTTCTCCGTAGATCTGGAAGATCTTCACAAAACCGGGCTCCTCGCGGGCAGCGTTTCGGCTCGGGAATAACGCTCTTCGGGATCCTCGGGGCTTCGGATCTTGCTTCGGGGCTCGGGAATATTACCGGGGCTTCGGGGTATGATTGGCACGCAAATCGAGGAAAAACTTAGAGAGAGGGAAGAGTTTGAACAAGAGAAAATGGCTGAATTCGAGTTCTATTTATAGGCTGCTGGGTCTGGGATTACGTGGGGCGTACTCAAATTACGCAGGGCGTACTCAGTACGCGGGGCGTACTCGGGTTATGCGAGGCGTACTTTGACGTCACTGCGTGCGTCGACTGGTGGCACTCGAGTATTGGTCAGACAAGTTGCATCCGACTGAGTACGCGGGGCGTACACAAATTACGCGGGGCGTAATTGACTTGTCAAACTTCTAAATTGCGTAACTTTCGCATACGAGCTCTGTTTTCGACGTTCTTTATATCCACGCGAAGGTCAGACCATACTCTACAACTTTCATTTAGACTCCGTCGGCTAATTTTGACTTTTATTTTTATTATTTACTTTTAGAAGGCCGGGACAGAAAAACTTCGTTATAAATTCATAACTTCTTCGTCTGACGTCCGTTCTCACCTAACTTTTCATCGTTTCGCTACTAACAACAAGATCTTAGATTCTCATTTAGATTGTTTCGGCTAAAAACCGCTCGATCTCAAATCGAGTATTCGGACTGTATACTGCTAAGTCGAAACTTCATAAAATCATAACTTCCTCATATGAAGTCAGATTTGGGCGTTCCTTTTATGCACGCTCTCGGTTTAACGAAATCTACGACTTTCGTTTAGATTGCTAAGGCTAAATATCGCTCTATCTTAAATTCATATTTTACGTCACTCGGCGTCGTGTCGGTTCTGTCGCGAAACTTCGACAGGTCATAACTTCTTCGTTATAACTCGGATTTTGGCATTCCTTATATCCCCGGAATCCTTGTTTCGACCACTACAACTTTATGCAAAGATGTCGGGCTTATCTCACACTTAAATTTTGACGCTTATTTTATTCTTAATTCATTAGATTATAAAAATTAAGAAAATACACACATAAATCACATAATTCAAATAATTCACAAATAATATATTCTTATTATTTCAAGTTGAGTTACAAGGTTAACCTAGACTATTACATTGCTAAAAATGGCAAGCCTAGAAACACGGGCGTTACAGAATAACTATGAATGAGTATGAAACTCAGTTTAATCAAAGAGCAAGGTTTGCTACAAAGTATATTCCAACTGAAGATGAGAAAATTCAGTAATTCATGGAGGGACTATGACACGAAATCCACGATTTTGTTTCCAATCGAGAAGTTCTATCATTCGATAAAGCCGTTGAATATGCTCAAAGACGTGAGCATGACTTAGAAATACGTGGTGCCACTGTTACTGCTCCGAAGCATCCACGTAATGAAAGAACTGTTCCTGTTCCTTCTTTTCTGCCAGCTCAATCCGTTCGGATTGAACTTGGTAATCAAGTTCAAACTCAAATGTCTCTCGTGGATGCGGTAGATCACAATCTTTTTCTATGCAATCGCCTTCATGTCATATTTGTGGAAGGAATCATCCGGGCCAATGCAAAATAGTTAAGGAATCCATTGTCTATTATGGATGTGGAGAAAAGGTTCATATAAAGCCAGCTTGCCCAAGAAAGGATGTTACTTGTATGCATGTGGTATTATTGGATACAAGAAGCGTTTTTACCCTACTCTTACTAGCCAGATCACGGGAAGTCAAGCTTCTGTTCAACAACCGGCGAGAAGCCAAGTCCCTGTTCAACAATCAAAGGCTACTCCAACTAAAAAGGAGGAGGTGCCAAAAGCTAAGGGTCGTGCATTCCAGATTACCTCATAGGAGGCACGCGAGGACCCGAATGTTGTGACGGGTACATTTCTTGTCAACTCTAGACCTACTCACATCTTATTTGATTCAGGTGCCTCATATTCTTTTGTGTCTTACAAATTTGCGCATTCCTTTCAAATTGCTTTCTTTGTACTCGCGCAACCATTTCACGTAGATACTACGGGAAGTATATCATTACTTGCTGATAAAGTCTATAGGGATTGTGTTATAGAAATTGAAGGCTATACTTTCCTTGCTAACCTGATCCCTATCTCCATGCCCAACTTTGATATTATTCTTGACATGGATTGGTTATCAAAGAACCACGCAGAACTCTTGTTCTATGAAAAGATAGTATGCATTCCTATTTATGGGGAGAATCCTATCTATGTCTACGGTGAACAAAGACTCTTAAAAATAATCTCTTTCCTTAAAGCTCGTAAATTCATATCGAAAGGGTGTTCTATCTATCTGGCCTACACAGTTGATGTCTCAAAAGAGGAGAAGAAAATTGTAAATGATGTTCTAGTTGTTAACGAATATCCTGATGTTTTCCCCCGATGACTTGCCTGGCCTTCCTCCGGATAGGCAAGTAGAATTCCAAATTGACCTTGTGCCTGGTGTTGCTCCAATTCCAAAGACTCATTATCGTCTTGCGCCAGCTGAGATGAAAGAAATGATGATCCAACTGCAGGAACTACTTGACAAGGATTTCATTCGACCGATTACCTCTCCTTGGGGTGCTCCAGTACTATTTTTCAAGAAGAAAGATGGATTGATGTAGATGTGCATTGATTATCGTGAGCTGAATAAGGTGACTATCAAGAACAAGTACCCACTACCTCGCATAGACGATTTATTCGATCAACTTCAGGGTGTTAGGTACTTCTCAAAGATTGATTTAAGATCTGGCTATCATCAGTTGAAAGTTCATGAGCAAGATGTACTAAAGACTGCTTTTCGTACTCGATATGGGCATTATGAATTCCTTATTATGCCGTTTGGTTTAACAAACGCTCATGCTGTGTTCATGGATATGATGAATCGGGTATGTCGCCCAATGCTCGATAAATCAGTAATCGTATTCATTAATGATATTCTGATCTCTTCCAAGTCTGAAGCTGATCATGCCATTCATATTCGTGTAGTATTAGAACTTCTTCGAAAGGAGAAACTATATGCTAAATTCTCGAAATGAGAATTTTGGCTTCGCCAAGTTCAATTTCTCGGCCATGTTATTTCTAGTGATGGTGTATCCGTAGATCCTATCAAAATCGAAGCCATTCAAAATTGGGAAGTGCCCCGTAATGCTTCCGAAATTTGCAATTTCTTGGGTCTCGCAGGATATTACCGGAGATTCATTAAAGACTTTTCTCGTACAGTCGTACCTCTCATGAGTCTTACACGGAAGGAAGTGAAGTTCGAATGGGGTGAAGCCCAAGAAAAAGCTTTCTCAACTCTAAAAGATCTTTTGACTCATGCTCCAATCTTATCACTCCCAGAAGGTAATGATGATTTCTCCGGATATAGCGATGCTTCAAGATTAGGACTCGGTTGTGTGTTGATGCAACGTGGGAAAGTGATAGCCTATGCCTCAAGACAACTGAAAAATTATGAAAAGAATTATCCCACTCATGATCTCGAACTCGCTGCAGTGATATTTGCCCTAAAACTTTGGAGGCATTATCTTTTTGGTACAAAGTGCCAATTATTTACCGACCACAAAAGTCTCAAGTACATATTCAGTCAACAAACTTTGAATATGAGAGAACAAAGACCCATGGAGCTGATCATGGATTATGATTGTGAAATCCTATATCATCCTGGAAAAGCTAACGTGGTTACTGATGCACTTAGCCGAAAGGTTTATCGCAATAGTATGTGTTATGCTATTACTCATACTACAATAAAATTCACTATTTTAGATGAATTAGAAAAATGGCAAGAAGAGGCCCTAAAGCCAGAAAATGTGAAGAAAGAAGGGATGATACATTATAGTGATGCTTTACTTGATGATCCGCGAGGATTAAAAGTATTCAAGAATCGGCTGTGGATTCCAAAGATTGGTGGATTGCGACAGAAGATTTTAGATGAAGTCCACAAATCTAAATTGTCAATCCATCCTGGTACAAGTAAAATGTACTATGATGTAAGAGTTGATTATTGGTGGCCTAGATTAAAGAAAGACATTGGAAGATATGTACAGGAATGCTTAGTATGCTTACAAGTCAAAGCAGAGCACCAAAAGCCTTACGGAACCCCAGAAAGTCTTAGTGTTCCTGTATGGAAATGGGAAGAATTGTCCATGGATTTCATTACCAAATTGCCAAATACTGCTAGACAACATGATAGCATTTGGGTAATCGTTGACCGCCTGACTAAAAGCGCTCATTTTCTTGCCATGCGTGAAACGGCTCCAATGGTGAATTACGCAAAAGTATACTTGGATGAAATTGTGGCAAGACATGGTGTGCCACTAAAGATCATTTCCGATCGTGATACTCGCTTCACTTCTCACTTTTGGGCGAGTATGCAACGTGAATTAGGATCTCGAGTTGCTCTCAGCACAGCTTATCATCCCCAAACAGATGGTCAAACGGAGAGAACAATCCAAACAGTAGAAGATATGCTTCGTGCATGTGTCTTGGAGTTCGGTGGTAACTGGGATAAATACTTACCTCTTGTCGAAATCTCGTATAATAATAGTTACCACGCTTTAATCAAAATGCCACCATATGAAGCATTATATGGTCCCAAGTGTCGTACTCCATTATGTTGGCGAGACATAGGACAGAGGATCCTTGGAGGCCCTAAAATGATTTAAGACACCACCGACAAAATTCAAATCGTATGAGAAAGAATGAAAGCGGCCCAGGATCGACAGAAGTCCTATACATAAAAGAGAAGACGACCCATAGAATTCCAAGTGGGTGATTTCGTGATGCTGAAGGTATCCCCATGGAAAGGCCTTACGAAATGTGGGAAGAAAGGAAAGTTAAGTCCTAGATTTGTTGGTCCTTTCAAAATCATCTAGAGAATTGGAAAGCAAGCATACCGCTTAGAATTGCCTACAAATTTGGCAAGTATTCATGATGTGTTTCATGTGAGCTATCTGCGCAAATGCTTGAGCATCAATGATGAGACAATTCCATTATCCGAGGTGAAATTAGATAATAAGTTAAGATATGTAGAAGAGCCGGAAGAGATCGTGAATGAAAGAACAACTAATCTACGTAATAAAGAAGTGGAGTTGGTGCTTTTCAAGTGGAAACACCATCGAGGCCCAAATTATACTTGGGAAAATAAGAATGAGATAAGAGCAAAATATCCCCATTTATTTTAATCGATGTAATTTCGAGGACGAAATCCTCAAAAGGAGGAGGTATTTGTAACATACACGTTTTGAAATCGTGTTTTAAGTAAACAATATTATGAAATATTATGTGAATTTGAATGTTGAGTTCTAACAGATAGTTTTTACTAGAAATGAAGTAAAACTATGTTTAGAATCACTCATAAAATAATAGAAGTCTTATGAGATTCCAATTAAATGTCAAATAGTGAAATATAGCGAAAATATAAAATTTGAAATAAGTAAAATTTTATTATTGAAAGTATTAGATAATCTCGCTAGAAACATTTAGGCGAAAACCTCATCGAAATCCGAGTTGTAACAAAGAAGTTATGACCAATCGAAGATCCGCGATAAAACCGGCACAGTGCCGAATGATGTAAAAAGTGAGTTTCTGATAAACTACTTTTTATCCTTAGTAATCTAAATGAAATTCGTAGTATTCATTAAACCAAGAAAAAGAACGCCAAAATCTGACTTCGTATGAAGAAGTTATGATTTTTCGAAGTTTCAGCTTAGCAGTAGACAACTGAAAACTCGAATTTTAGATCGAGTGATTTTTAGCCGACACAACCTAAATGAGAATTGAAGGTCTCGTCATTTGTAATACAACAGTAAAAAGTCTGACGAAAACGGACGTCGGATGAAGAAGTTATAAATTTTTAACGGATTTTCCTGTCCCGGTGTGTTAAAAATAATAATATTAAAATTAAATCAAAATTAGCCAACAAAGTCTAAACAAAAGTTGTAGAGCGTAATTTTAGCTACGCGTGCATATAAAGAACATCAAAAACGGAGCTCGTATGCGAAAGTTATGAATTTTACAAGATTTGGCACATTTTTCGAGAAAATTCGCATGAATAGTACTGCCACGTCATCCCTCGCATACAGCATCCACGTGTCGCCTTCTGATAGGACCGAGGTTGTTGTCTCGCCTTCTTATTGGACCAAGTCTGAGGTCCACTAAGCTTCGGACACCTTCGCATGAGACACCCCCGGATCACCCTCGCACCAACGTGGAGCCTGCCCATTGGACCGAAGTTGGGTCCAATCCGAAGCTGCCATCAGCGAGCCTGCTGTTCCGACTCGTGCCATCCGACCAATACGAGGCGAGCACCTGTCTGTCCGAAGCCTCTCCCTGATTCCAGTTGGTCCGATCCTCGCAGCCACCTACCTCCCTCGCATGCGCGCCATCTGGAGCCCCTCGCTGCTGCCGCGTGTTCCTCTTGGCTTCGGATCCGAGCTCCTCCTCCCCTATAAATAGAGGGCCTGCGAGACCTCTGGGTAGTTTGAGAAATCTGGCAATATCACCCCTCTTTTTGATATTTTTACTATTCCAACTTCCCCCGAAGCCCCGGTATTGATTCCAAAGCCCGAAACATGCCCTGAGACTCCCGAGAAGCCCGAAAAATTTATCTTTTCGGTTTTGAAGCCATACCTTCGCAAAGCCCGGTTTTCAACGATGAAAGTCATATTTAGAGCCGAAGTACTGCCCAAATTAATATTTTAGCCCCCGGTTATTTCACGGTGAGTTTAATATATAGAAATAATTGTATGTTATGTGTTATATGTGTTATGTTCTTTTCAGTGTTATTATTCCGGGTCATTTTCCTAGGTTATTTTTATTCACTATTTTTAATAGCAAATAAATACCTTTGAGCATGTGATCAGTGAAAGGACTTAAATTCACGTTGGTACTGGTATGTAGCCTCTGGCCATGTGAAACATGTCTCCGTAAGAGAACGAATTCTTTTCTATGGTAGTGGCAGAAGGTTAGACAGGGCTATAAGCCTGAAATCTACCAAAAGGTTAATCCAAAGTTGTATATCTTCTGTGCCGTTTGGGCCAAAGCTATATTGATGTATATCAAGCATGGAAATTGTTATGTCTCATTGATTATATATCTTTAAATCAAATCAATGATTGATATGGAATGTTTGTCACATGATTCACATATGCCCTTGTTGTTCCTTGTTCCTCTTTGCTTCTGCCATATTAAAGTATATATATATGGCATAACGTTATATTGTATCTATTATTGAACTTGCTAAGCGTCACCGTTTACCCTCTCAATGTTTAACAAATTTTCAGGAGATAAGCATCCAGTATAGTTATATACTGGTAGAAGATTTTTGAATAGTTTGAAACTATTGTATCGATAAAAGTTTGTGAGTAGTTTGAAACTATTGTATTTTGCACTCCCATATGTATAAAACTATAGAATCCTGGGAAGTTATGTAATATATAACACTTTAAAATAGTCGGTTTGTATCCAATAGTTTGTAACCTCTTTATCAATGTAAAATATTGTTTTTATGAATATGCAAGTAGCATGTTTTGGAGTAACTATATTGTCGAGTATGAAAGTTTGGGTCTTTCATAAATACGAAAGTTAAGGTCTTTCAATCATGGTATCAGAGCATGACGTCCTCTGCCCCCGAACGTTTCCGCCGTTCTGGTTTCGGGGTGTGACAGATTGGTATCAGAGCTTTGTTTGTAGTGAACTAAGTATATCGAACTACGTAAAATATTCAAACTATAAATACAACGGGACAAAAATTCTCTGACGTAGCTTTCAAAATATATTTTACAAATAAAAAATTAGTATTTTTATAAAAGTATTCATACAATTGCACCCATTAATTCAGTATCATAATGGCAATAACATAAGAGTATAGAGACAAGTTGGGCACCATGATCCAACTTCGGGGTATGAAGTCATATCTTGGATGAATATAGCCTGATCAACTATATTTAGCCAAGGTATGACCAACGTATGTCGAAGAAGAATCATGATGGGCAACAAGTCTTCAACTTACCAACAACCTTGAGAATCAAACATAAGAATACTATAGGAGTATTTTAACACAAAAACCGTAATAATCACATTATAAATTGCGATAACCAAGGGAATGTCGGTTGGATTGTAATAATCACATTATAAAGCGCGATGCTAGGATTTCACTTGCTGGTTGATCCCTACTTCCCCAACCAAGGGAATGTCGGTTGGATTGTGGAAGACCTAGAGGAAGATTCCGAAGAGGAACCCATGGAGGATGAAGAACCCACGGAAGAGGAAGAATCTGTAGACAGTAAAAAGGAAGAAGACGCAGATGGAACCGGCTCAGAACCCGAAGTTTACAACCCACACCCTGCCCCTATCCCTCCACAACACTTCCAAGACCCGACACCCCAATGGACCGAAAATATACATCGATGGAGCAAAGAGCGAGGTCAACGACCTCCCTATGGCATGGAACGAGGTTTTTATGACCTCGTCCAAGGAGGGTCAGCCGACATAGCCTTTCCTATCATGGTTCACCATGTCGCATGCCACGAGGAGCAAACCAGGGTACACACCTGACATCTCGTGGAAGTTGGTGCCACCAGCCAAGTCAACTCCGTTCGTATTCGTTGGTTGGATGATGACCACGATCAAACTCGAGACCGCACCGAGATTCTTCAACGGGAAATGGCCGCGACCTGAGCTGAAGTACAAGAACTTCGAGAACACCAATCTGCTCTAGAAGGACGTATGACAGACGCAGAACGCCAGGCGGCTGAATCCAGAGCCGAAATGAGAAACTTCGTGATCAGCAGAGCTTCAACCGCTGCAAGTAGTGTTTGCACTGCTCGCTTCATCTTAATTTAGTTTTGCGGATAAATATCACTATTATTTTCTAGTATTTTATGTCCGATCTTGCTATTTAAGTGTTTACACTTTTGGGATCTATTAGGCGGTCAAAAATTGATGTAAAATAGACCCCTCGTAGGGTCAAATTTTCCCCAATATTGTATACTAAGTTATATCAATGAATTGACACGCTATTTGTTTAATTGGAAACATTACATCAAGTTCATAACAGGGATTGTTTTCAGACTAAATTTACTAGTGTCCGATTTATGATTGCTTGATGTATAAATCAAAATTATATATAATTAAGACCATGTCGACCTAGAAATGGTGGTTCAGCCTTGGATCATGTTCCTTGTTTGGTTGTGGGCCCAGGACAGACCCATTAGACTCGAAAGTTTATTTAATCTTAATTATATATAAATATTATACATCGAACGATTGTTGGATGGGCCGGAATGGATACTATCACAGACATTTCATGTGAATCAAATCTATCAACATTCATAAAGTCTATATTTTATTATCTATAGACTTATAGCATGAATGGATTCATACAATATCTTTACAAGTCGAAATCATGATACACATAAAGAACTAATAATGTTTAGTTTTAACTCTCGACTTGTGAACGCTATCAAAGACTTGTTGTCTTTTCATTCTTGATATGGTAGAAAATGCCACCTCGTAGAAATCCTAGACGTGGCAACACCGCAGGAGCTGCACCACCACCACCACCTCCACCACCTCCACCACCCCTCAGTTCGACCCGGTAATGTTCCAGGTTGCCGTAACAGCCACAGTAGCAGCCGCAATGTCCCAAATCAACACCAATAATGCGGGTGGTGCATGTAATGGTTCCACAAATTCTAACAACCGGGACAGTCAGGGACGCTCAAGAGAGTGTACCTACAAAGCATTTACTAATGCCAAACCCAAAACCTTCAATGGAAGCAGATGTAACGCCTGTGTTTCTGGGCTTGCCATTTTTAGCAATGTAATGGTCTAGGTTAACCTTTGTAACCCGTTTTGAAATAATAGAAGTGTATTATTTGAGTATTATGTGTTTTGTGCTTAATTGCTTAATTATGTGGTTTGATTAATTAAGAATAAAAATAAGCGTCAAAATTGAAGTGTAAAATAAACTCGATATCTTTAGATAATGTTGTAGTAGTTGAAACAAGGTTTCCGAAGATATAAAGAATGCCGAAATCCGAGTTATAACGAAGAAGTTATGACCTGTCGAAGTTTCACGACAGAACCAGCACGACCCAGCGCGACTCAGCGCGATGTAAATAGTGAATTTAAGGTAGATAGATATCTATCCTTAGTGATCTAAATGAGAATTGAAGATCTCATCGATAGTAGTGCAACGACGGAAAGACGGACGGAATCGGAGTTCAGATGAAGGAGTTATGAATTTCGAACGGAGTTTTCCTGTCCCGGCCTACTAAAAATAATATATAAGTAATATACTTATAATATATTAAAAATAAAGTCAAAATTAGCCAACGGAGTCTAAACGAGAGTTGTAGATCATGATCTCACCTTCGCGGCGATATAAAGAACGTCGAAAACGGAGTTCGTATGCGAAAGTTATGAATTTCTAAAGTTCGCGAAACCCCAAAACTGTCAGAGACCACAACGTGGCAAGCAGTGCCACAACGTGGCAAGTGTCCTGACACCTCCGGGAGGCCCCCAGATGCAACTTGGGATGACGCATGCAGTGACGACCAAGCCCACGACGTGGAAAAAGGTTGCCACGACGTGGCAAGGGCCAAATTTGCCCTATAAATAGATTTGAAGGGCCAGCCGTTTAGGGTTGCTATTTTCTCTCTTCTCTCTCCCGTTTTGCATCGATTTGCATGCCAGAAGTACCCCGAAGCCCCGGTAATATTCCCGAGTCGCGAAGCAAGTCCCGAGATCCCAAAGATCCCGAGAAGTGCGGTTTCCGAGCCGAAGCTCTGCCCGCGAGAAGTTCGATTTTTGTAGAGATCTTCCAGATCTGCTGCGGATTACTACTTTTGAAAGCCGTAGTGTTGTCTGATCATCTTCTGATCAAGTGAGTGTATACTACCTTTCATAAACGCAATAATAATACAAGTATGGTTTGAGTGTATTAAGTTTATTGTCGTTTATACATGTGAATGCGTTGTTACTTTCTCCTAACGTATAACTATGAAGTATTTTATATGAGATACGTGTTATCTGTATATTTTGTTGTTATGTGTGTGAATTTATATTCACTTTCTTCTATCTTACAGATCTGATTATTTCTATATGAAATACGTGTTATGTGTGTGTGCCTCATCTGTTATAAGGAAAATGTATTGATCAAGCATGTTATACAAGTTTTGAAAATATGTATAAAAATGTATGTTTTTATCTACTAATATGTTGGGTAGAACATGGGTAGATAGTTGGTGTGTAATAAACAGATGAGAGGCCTCGTTGTTGTTTTGATCCAGTCATCTAGCGGAATTTAGATGATGACCACAGACTTTTCTAGACAATCCAGTGGAACGCTAGCAGGCTCATAACCTGTAGGTGTTAATGAACTTGGGTGTTCATTCGCTGTATTCCATCCCCCTCATGGTTGCCTTATTTGACTTATATTGCTGAGGAACCCCCGCAGCATGTGTTGTCACCCCGATGAAATATTCTTAGATTAGGTCCCTTGTGTTAGTTATTTTAGGGACGTAAAGTGAGAATAACGGGAATGGGTAACTGGGTTATTTTTGGTTAATAATAATTAATTTAATTATTTATTGTGGGTTGAAACCCTATATGCTCACCAGGCTCCCAAGCCTGACCCACTCAGTTTTATTTGTATTACAGGAAGTGGCGCAAGGGCGTAAGATGGATGAACCATCAAGTTGTTTTGTTTACAAGTCTGTATATGTAAATATTTGTTGAATGACTTGTAATGTTATCGTTTATGCTTGTTGGTCTATATCGGAACATGACACCCCGAGTTTTGATTATATAATGAAAAATACATTTCTTTTATGAAATGCTATGGTAAACATTGTTTTATCATGTTTTGTTTTTGGGAACAAATTTCGCAACTCTTTCAAATCAAAAGGATTTACTCTGAACTTATTTTAAAAGCATAAATGAAAATCGGTCTTTTCTGGCCGAGATTTTGGGGATGTCACAGTTGGTATCAGAGCATTAGTTTAAGCGAACTAGGAATTTTTAGGATTTCTAGACTTAAACTTAGAATGCTAAGTGAAATTTTGAGATGTGTGTCTGTTATATTTTAGACACGAGCACTAGTTTATATTAGGAATGTTGCCTAAAATGTTTTATGTGCTAAATGTTATATGTTGCCATATATGATATTATTTGTTCGGATCTATGGTCTGTTGCCGACCGGATCTAGAAACTTTATGTGTGTAGGATTCTAAGCGTACGTCTACAATATTAGAACTAGCATGTAAACGTTTCGGAGTGATAAGGATGATTTGAAAATCTATCGTGAATAAGGATCTAATTTCACCTTATTCAGTGTGTAGATCAAAAATGGTGAGAATAAGAAGTGGAGTTGGAAATGCTGATGAAAACAGGAATCAACCACCAGTGATTGAGCAAAGACCTGTCATAGCAGCAGCACCTGAGCCGATAACAATGGCCGGTGTACAATTGATGATTCAGACGATGTTGGATCGTCAAATGGATGAAACTAGACGGTTGCTTCAACAGAATCGTGAAGAACTATCAATTCATGTGGAAGAGCCTGAATTAAATGAAGGGCACTCGGAAGGTGGAAACTTCAGTGGATCAGTTGGTCCAGCCAACCCACCGATAGTTAGGCAAGATAACCGTGATGGAAGGAATGATGTAATGGGTTGCAAGTACAAGGACTTTTTGACTTGCACACCATCGACCTTCAATGGAAAGGAGGATCCGATTGGGGTTATGGATTGGATCTCCGAAATGGAGTTAGCCTTCATGACGTGTGGCTGCAGAGGTAAGTTGCAAACTATCTATGCCGTGCGTCAATTCTGAGGTGGAGCCGTTCGTTGGTGGAACACTCTAGGGAAGACTTTGAGCCCTAATAAGCCACTGCAATTGTCATGGGCAGAGTTCTTGGTGCAGTTTAAGCGCAAGTTCTGCTCGGCTCAAAATCTGTTGGATTTGGAGAACAAGTTCCTGACATTAACTAAGGGCAGCATGTCAGTTGATGAATACACCAACAACTTCACCGATAAGATGGAGTTTTCCTTGCGTATCGTTCCAGACGAGCTGACTAAGGTGGATCGGTATGCGAAGGGACTTCCATGGGAGTACGAGGTGCCAGTACGCCAGGCACTTACCCTAGAGGCAGCTATCTGGGCTGCCAAGTCTGTTGAAAACATGATAAAAGGGAGAACCACCAACAAGGTTGAGGTTGGTGAGAAGAGGAAGTTTGAGGGAACATCTGGTTCCGGTAAGAAAAGCAAATTTTCGAAATCTGATTCGAAAAGGTTTGGTGGGGGAAAAGGAGGCGAAGCGAAGTGGTGTGAAAAGTGTAAGAAAAAGCACTTTGGGAAATGTAGCGAGGATGTAACTTGCTACAAGTGTGGAAAGGTTGGACATTTTGCCAATGAATGTCCGAACAACAAAAGGATGTGTTTTGGTTGTAATGAAGAGGGGCACATTTTGAAAGACTGTCCGAAGAAGAAGGAGGCAGCTAAGCCCAACATTCCACCAAAGCCGAAGGCGAGAGCATTCCAGATGACACTGGAAGCTGCTAAGGATGAAACTGATGTCGCTTCAGGTACCTTTCTCGTTAACAATTTGCCTACCCAAATTTTATTTGATTTTGGAGCCAACTACTCCTTTATATCGCATGAATTTGGTAGAAAACTAGCTTTGCCTGTTGATAGACTAGATGATGCTTTATTAGTCGAAGTTGCTAGTGGCAAGTTTGTACCTGTTAGCCATCGTATGAAAAACATCTTAATTGACTTGAATGAGAATAAGTTCCGCGAGGAATTATTGCCTATTGAACTTAACGGTTTCGACATCGTGTTGGGAATGGATTAGCTCAGCGCCAATGATGCCGAAATTTTATGCAAGAAGAAGATTGTTAAAGTAAACCCGCCTGGAAAAGATTCGTTTATGGTGTATGGGGACAAACGCCGAGTAAATTCTGGAATCATTTCTCTAATGAAAGCCAGAAAGTGTTTGACCAAGGGATGTACATCATATTTAGCATTCGTGATTGATGCTAAGAAGGAAAAGAAGGTGATGCAGAGTATTCCAGTGGTGTGTGATTATCCGGAAGTATTTCCCAAAGATCTTCCTGGATTACCGCCTGATAGACAAGTGGAGTTCAGAATTGACTTGTTACCAGGAACCACGCCAATAGCAAAAGCGCCTTATCGATTAGCACCGACGGAGATGAAGGAGCTGATGATGCAACTTCAGGAGTTATTGGACAAAGGTTTCATTAGACCTAGTTCATCACCCTGGGGAGCTCCAGGTTTTATTCGTGAAGAAGAAAGATGGAAGTATGAGAATGTGCATTGATTACAGAGAGCTGAACAAGGAAACAATAAAGAACAAATATCCGTTGCCGAGGATTGATGACCTATTTGATCAATTGCAAGGTTCGAGCTATTTCTCGAAGATCGATCTTAGGTCAGGATATCATCAGCTGAAAGTAAGAGAGTAGGATATAGAGAAGACTGCATTCAGAACTAGATATGGACACTACGAGTTCTTGGTTATGTTGTTTGGACTAACCAATGCTCCTGCAGCATTCATGGATTTAATGAATAGGGTTTGTAATCCGTTCCTTGATAAATCCGTGATAGTGTTCATAGACGACATTCTGATTTACTCAAAAAGCCAAGAGGAGCATGGCAGACACTTGTTAGAAGTGTTAGAAGTCTTGAAGAAGGAGAAGTTGTATGCAAAGTTCTCCAAATGTGATTTTTGGATTCGAGAAGTCCAATTCTTGGGTCACGTGGTCAACCAAGAAGGGATAATGGTTGATCCAGCAAAGATTGAAGCTGTAATGAAGTGGGAACAACCGAAAAGTCCCACGGAGATCCGAAGCTTTTTAGGATTAGCCGGATATTACCGAAGGTTTATCCAAGGCTTTTCTTCGATTGCTACTCCATTGACAGCTTTGACCCACAAAGGAGCTACTTATGCTTGGAGTGAGAAGCATAAAGAAGCATTCGAGAAGCTAAAGAAGAAACTATGCGAGGCACCGATACTTTCTCTACCCGATGGAGTTGAAGACTTCACTGTTTATAGCGATGCGTCTGGGGTTGGATTGGGTTGTGTTTTGACCCAAATAGAAAAGGTGATAGCATATGCGTCTCGACAACTGAAAGAGCATGAAAAGAACTACCCGACTCATGATTTGGAGTTGGCAGCGGTAGTTTTCGCTCTGAAAATATGGAGGCATTACCTCTATGGCACAAAGTGCAAACTTTTCACTGATCATAAGAGTCTCCTATATCTCTTTAATCAGAAGGAATTGAATATGAGGCAACGACGCTGGCTGGAATTACTTAAGGACTACGACTGTGAGATACTTTACCATCCCGGTAAAGCTAATGTTGTTGCTGATGCTCTCAGTCGGAAAGTCAATCTTGAAAGGAAAAGGCCAAGAGCGTTGAGAATTGAAGTTGTCTCGACTATTTTAGAAAGTATAAAGAAAGCTCAAAGCGAAGCTTCTGAGAAGAATGACCGGAAGGAGGAACGTTTGGGCAAAACGTTGGTGTTTGGTACAAACGGTCATGGATTGAAGGTGTTCCAAGATCGGATTTGGATACCTAAGATAGGAGGAGTCAGAGATCTTCTGATGGAAGAAGCTCACAATACCATGTACTCGATTCATCCCGGTAGCACTAAAATGTATAGGGACCTGAAACCCTACTACTGGTGGCCGACGATGAAGCTTGATGTTGCAAAGTATGTGGCCGAGTGTGTGACTTGTGCGAGAGTCAAGACACAACATCAGAAACCGTATGGGAGTTTAGAACCTTTACCTGTGCCTATGGGTAAGTGGGAAGACATTGCTATGGATTTTGTCACTAAACTGCCCAGAACAAAGAATGGTCACGACATGATTTGGGTGGTCGTCGATCGATTCACTAAGAGTGCGCATTTCATAGCAGCCAGAGAGAAATGGTCTATGGAAAAGCTTGTGAATTCTTATGTGAAGGAAATTGTGAGACTTCACGGTGTTCCACTAACAATTGTGTCTGATCATGATAGTCGTTTCATCTCAAGGTTTTGGAAATGTCTACAAGAGGAAATGGGTACCAAGTTATGTTTAAGTACAGCTTACCATCCGCAGACTGATGGTCAGAGTGAAAGAACGATACAAACACTTGAAGATATGCTGAGAGCATGTACCTTGGAATTCCTAGGTAATTGGGATGAACATTTACCTTTGGTAGAATTTTACTATAATAATAGTTTTCACTCGAGCATTAAGATGGCACCTTACCAAGCTTTGTACGGACAAAAGTGTCGTACGCCGTCTTGTTGGCTTGAGGCTAGGGAAAAGCAGTTTATGGGACCGGAGATGGTTCATCAAACTGCTGAAAAGTTGAAAATAATTAGGGAAAGAATGTTAGCGGCTCAGGATCGTCAAAAGAGCTATGCTGACAAAAAGCGAAGACCGATGACTTTTGAAGTTGGGGATTCGGTTTTGCTTAAAGTCTCGCCGTGGAAGGGACTTATAAGACTTGGTAAAAGGGAAAAGTTGAGTCCAAGGTTTATTGGACCGTTTAAAGTTCTTCAGAGGATTGGGAACCAAGCTTACAAGCTCGAACTACCAGAAGAACTGAATGGAATTCATAACACTTTTCATGTGTGTTATTTACGAAAGTTCACGGGGGAAGTTCCTGACATGATTCCACTTTCGGAGTTGAGAATCGATGAGAACAAAAGGTTGATTGAAGAACCAGAGGCAATTGTTGACCGAAAGACTAAGAAGTTGCGACGCAAGATGGTCGAGTTAGTGCTTGTCCGATGGAAACACACGAATGGGCCGAATCTCACCTAGGAGACGGAGAGTGACATGATGGGTCGCTATCCGCATTTGTTTGTTGAGGTGTGATTCCGGGGACGGAATCATTCTAAGGTGGGGAGAATTGTAACGCCTCTGTTTCTGGGCTTGCCATTTTTAGCAATGTAATGGTCTAGGTTAACCTTTGTAACCCGTTTTGAAATAATAGAAGTGTATTATTTGAGTATTATGTGTTTTGTGCTTAATTGCTTAATTATGTGGTTTGATTAATTAAGAATAAAAATAAGCGTCAAAATTGAAGTGTAAAATAAACTCGATATCTTTAGATAATGTTGTATTAGTTGAAACAAGGTTTCCGAAGATATAAATAATGCCGAAATCCAAGTTATAACGAAGAAGTTATGACCTGTCGAAGTTTCGCGACAGAACCGGCACGACCCAGCGCGACCCAGCGCGATGTAAATAGTGAATTTAAGGTAGATAGATATCTATCCTTAGTGATCTAAATTAGAAATGAAGATCTCATCGATAGTAGTGCAACGATGGAAAGACGGACGGAATCGGAGTTCAGATGAAGGAGTTATGAATTTCGAACGGAGTTTTCCTGTCCCGGCCTACTAAAAATAATATATAAGTAATATACTTATAATATATTAAAAATAAAGTCAAAATTAGCCAATGGAGTCTAAACGAGAGTTGTAGATCATGATCTCACCTTCGCGGCGATATAAAGAACGTCGAAAACAGAGTTCGTATGAGAAAGTTATGAATTTCTGAAGTTCGGGGCGCGAAACCCCAAAGCTGTCAGAGACCACGACGTGGCAAGCAGTGCCACGACGTGGCAAGTGTCCTGACACCTCCGGGAGGCCCCCAGATGCAACTTGGGATGACGCATGCAGTGACGACCAAGCCCACGACGTGGAAAAAGGTTGCCACGACGTGGCAAGGGCCAAATTTGCCCTATAAATAGATTTGAAGGGCCAGCCGTTTAGGGTTGCTATTTTCTCTCTTCTCTCTCCCGTTTTGCATCGATTTGCGTGCCTAAAGTACCCCGAAGCCCCGGTAATATTTCCGAGTCGCGAAGCAAGTCCCGAGATCCCAAAGATCCCGAGAAGTGCGGTTTCCGAGCCGAAGCTCTGCCCGCGAGAAGTTCAATTTTTGTAGAGATCTTCCAGATCTGCTGCGGATTACTACTTTTGAAAGCCGTAGTGCTGTCTGATCATCTTCTGATCAAGTGAGTGTATACTACCTTTCATAAACGCAATAATAATACAAGTATGGTTTGAGTGTATTAAGTTTATTGTCGTTTATACATGTGAATGCGTTGTTACTTTCTCCTAACGTATAACTATGAAGTATTTTATATGAGATACGTGTTATCTGTATATTTTGTTGTTATGTGTGTGAATGTATATTCACTTTCTTCTATCTTACAGATCTGATTATTTCTATATGAAATACGTGTTATGTATGTGTGCCTCATCTGTTATAAGGAAAATGTATTGATCAAGCATGCTATACAAGTTTTGAAAATATGTATAAAAATGTATGTTTTTATCTACTAATATGTTGGGTAGAACATGGGTAGATAGTTGGTGTGTAATAAACAGATGAGAGGCCTCGTTGTTGTTTTGATCCAGTCATCTAGCGGAATTTAGATGATGACCACAGACTTTTCTAGACAGTCCAGTGGAACGCTAGCAGGCTCATAACCTGTAGGTGTTAATGAACTTGGGTGTTCATTCGTTGTATTCCATCCCCCTCATGGTTGCCTTATTTGACTTATATTGCTGAGGAACCCCCGCAGCATGTGTTGTCACCCCGATGAAAATATTCTTAGATTAGGTCCCTTGTGTTAGTTATTTTAGGGACGTAAAGTGAGAATAACGGGAATGGGTAACTGGGTTATTTTTGGTTAATAATAATTAATTTAATTATTTATTGTGGGTTGAAACCCTATATGCTCACCAGGCTCCCAAGCCTGACCCACTCAGTTTTATTTGTATTACAGGAAGTGGCGCAAGGGCGTAAGATGGATGAACCATCAAGTTGTTTTGTTTACAAGTCTGTATATGTAAATATTTGTTGAATGACTTGTAATGTTATCGTTTATGCTTGTTGGTCTATATCGGAACATGACACCCCGAGTTTTGATTATATAATGAAAAATACATTTCTTTTATGAAATGCTATGGTAAACATTGTTTTATCATGTTTTGTTTTTGGGAACAAATTCCGCAACTCTTTCAAATCAAAAGGATTTACTCTGAACTTATTTTAAAAGCATAAATGAAAATCGGTCTTTTCAGGCCGAGATTTTGGGGATGTCACAGCAGAGGTGTCATAGCATTGATGCAATGGTTCGAGTAAACCGAATCCATCTTCGAAATATGTGCATGCCCTGAAGCAAACAAGGTCAAATTATGCACATTCTCCGAAAGGGCCCTAACCTGGTGGAATGGCTATGTCAAAGCATTGACACTTCTGGTGGCTAATTCGATAACATGGGAAGACCTGAAAACCATGTTAATGAAGGAATACTTCCCAAGGGGCGAGATACAGAAGTTGGAGGAAGAACTTTAGGATCTCAAAATGACAGTCTCTGACATCCTATCTTATACCTCAAGGTTTAGCGACCTAGCCGTGCTGTGTCCCGGGATGGTTCCCTCGGAAAGCAAAAAGGTGGAAAGATACATATGGGGACTATCTCCCCAACTTCAAGGAAACGTTTTGGCCTCAAAACCAACTACCTTTGACAATGCCAAAGAACTGGCACAACAACTCATCGACCATAAAGCCAGCCATTGCACTATGACAACCACCCCTGAACAAGCAAAAGGGGGAACAACAAAAGGAAGTTCTGGAATAAGAAAAAGGGTCAACCTGCTCAAGACCCTGCCAAAAAGCAACAAGTGGTTATTGTACACGCCGCCACAACCACTGCCAACCCAACTCCGATAAGGCAATACGTCGGGAACCTACCCAAGTGCAACAAGTGCAGCTTTCACCACAATGGTGCATGCCGTGAAATGCATTGCACCAATTGTAACAAAAAGGGGCACACCGCTCGATTTTGTAAAACTCCAGTCCAACAAAACATACAACCTGCCAACGTCGGAGCAAGTTGTGACAACCCGGAATTTTCATTCGTACAAACTCTAAAGTCAAGCACTTAAAATAAAATTCAATTACAATTTTGCTAATTTTAGCCGGTTTAAAGTCCGTTTGAGTAGTTTTATTAATTATTCATGAATCGAACGGATAAAAGGAAGTGATTTCTAGAATATCGGGATAGCAATGGAACAACCAACACCTTAGTTAGGTGTTCACGGCCAAACAAAGAGATTTTGGGCCGTGAACTCTATCATGGCCGTGAACTCATGCCTTAGGCATGAGTTTACTCCCCAAATCCCTCATTTCTCACTTCCACCCACAAGAACACTCTCCATTCTCTCTCAACTATCATCCCGTTCTTCACCTGATCTTCTGAAAACGTAAGTGTTTCTTGACTTGATTCGTTTTTATAACCTAACATCTAGTGTTTATACATCATTTCATCCATTTATTATTGCTTTTCAACTAGATCTTCAAGTGTTCTTCAAAACACCAAGAACACATACTAGTGTTCTTGGACCTTAAACACCCAATCAAGCTTCTATCTTGTAAGTACACTTTCCCTAGCTTCTTGTGTGCTTAATATGAACTTGATAACACTTGAAAATCATCAATAATCATAAGAACAAAGGAGTTTATGGCCAAGGATGTTCTTGGGCCGTAAAACCTTCTTAAGGTGGTTAAATGGACCCTAGTCCCTTCCTAAGCCTAGGATACTAGTCTTGATCCTTCCTGGAAGTGTTTAAGACCTTAAAAAACAATCAAAACAAGTCCCCATAAGATTTTATGGCCGTAAACACATAAGGATATGGTCCGTAGGCCGTAAACTCTACAAAGTAGTCCTATTGTGCTCCTAATGCTTTCCTAAGGCTTGGACTTGATCATTGGATGCTCAATCATGACTTGTAAGACCTCAAAACACAATATGGCACTTAGTACCATGATTTTATGGCCATAAACTCATGGGAAAATGTTCAAGGATCGTAAACTCCATAAGGAGTGGTTCATGGACCATAAACTCCAATGCCATGCCACACAACCCTTAGATGAAACCCTTTGGTACCTCTAACACTTGAATCAAAGTGTTTCCATGTCCTAGGGTGTCTTAACTTGATTAATTAGTTGTTATTTGACAAATTAGATACATATATGTTATTATATGTTAACTAGTCTTCACTTGACACCTGGCACCTTGTCCAACACTTCCGAACAAACCACTCACTACAGGTGAGTTCATACCCCTTAATTAACCTTTGAAATGTCTTTAAATGTTTTTAAATGCTTTTATGGGGGAGAATACAAGTTGAACCATGTTAGTTATTAGATTAATAAGATGTGATTAATAACTAGCATACTAATGAATTTTCCATATTTTAAATTGTTTTACCAAACAAATGACTTCAAACTATTTATCAAACTATTTTACATGTCAAACTCTTTATCAAATTCACTTATGTATACTAAACCTTTCTTTTACAGTATTCAAACTTATATATTGTTAAAACCATGTCTTCTACATATATAGTTATATAAATAAGGTTTGAAGGACTTAGGAGAGATAACCGACTTTACTTCATGTCCTTGTTTGGTTGTGGACTTAAAGTGCCCGGTTGTTTGTCCGAGTGTCGTTGAATCCTTACTTATATATTATGTATATATGTACAGATATAAAGACTTTTATCTCATTTCAGTACATTCAGTCATACAAACAAGTCTACTAATAAACTATAATAGGTATAGTTTAGGATTATAATACTTACTACTTCTAGTTCAATGAAGCATACAAGAGTCAGTTCATTCATGAGTCATTACTTATACTATGATGAGAACATATACAACTATACTAGGATGAAAACATATACAACCATACTAAGATGAGAACATATACAACTATACTATGATGAGAACATATACAACTATACTAGGATGAGAACATATACAACTATACTATGATGAGAACATATACAACTATACTATGAGGAGAAACAATACATTCATTACACAAGTACATACAGTACATATACAAGTATACTATAACATAAATGTGATCCACTGTATCGGAGCATGCCTTCATTGTCATGGCCCGAGTTGTAACCAGAATCTCCTGGAGGGAGAGCATGACTTTGCGTATAGATCTATACTCGATTGACTATCCTGCACCTTGTTGCTAGCTACAGCGGGACATGCAGGTCTTTGGGTGCCAAATGTCATACCTTTTGACAACTTACATTGTCGTGTTCATAGTCGATAGTATGGTACAATTAATCACATAATACCTTGATATAAATCTGGTTTAAGGTAGTTAGTACAGCAGTAGTTTCTATAATACAACACTACAGTACTACATTAAATTACCCCTTTACATATATTTGGTGATTATTTCACTTAAACATTAATGTATAAACTATATTTTGATAATGATAGATACGCTTGGGAAAATTACACACTTTTACAAGAAAAAAACATACAAAACAGTTGTGCCTTGGTAGAAGGCTACTTTTAGTAGAAAATATAGGATTTTCTAGGAGTTATGAACTTTTACAAACACTTACAAACATACACATTCTTTTACTACAAACGTTTACAAACTCGTACTTCAAACACTATTTCAAACATTTTGATACAAACATAAACACTAAATACTTATGAACTCACCAGCTTTAATGCTGATAAAATCTTTCAAAATAACTTGTATTCTCAGGTCATCAGTAGACAGGTACCGATGTCAGCTTTTGAGAAGATGGAGCGCATACAAGACTCGTCTTATATTTTGATTCATATTTTGGTGTCTTATATACTACAGAACACACATGTATTAAAATTATATATTTAATGCAATGGATTATGTTGTTTACTTGTTTACTATTATACTGTGTTGTGATACTTTACATGACGTCCTCCACCCCAGAACGTTTCTTCCGTTCTTGGTTTTGGGGTGTGACACAAGTCAAACCTGCTATGGTTGTGGAGAGGCATGACACTTCAAGCGGAACTGCCTAAAGGCAAGGACCCCCAACTCTGGTGAAGTGGGCAAAGTTCTGGTGATAAGTCATGAGGAAGCCGTTGCAGATCCAACTGTGGTCACCGGTACGTTTCTCCTCAACAATACATATGCATGCATTCTTTTCTATTGTGGCGCAGAGAAAAGCTTCGTGAGCCATCAATTTAAACGCTTTCTTAAAAAAAACCACAAACACTAAAAGACACATTCACCGTAGAAATGGCTAACTGAAAAACAGAAAACACTAATGAAATTTACACCGGGTGTACATTCACCCTAAACAATCAATCTTTCCAAACCGACCTTATGTCGGTCACCATAAAAAGTTTTGATGTCATCATTGGGATGGATTGGTTGTGCCCTCACCATACCGAAATCCTATGTCACGAAAAGGTCATTCGCCTTAATTTGCCAAATGGCGAAACTCTCGTCGTCTATGGCCACAAACCTATCTCAAACTTTCAGATCATTTCGTGTGTCAAGGCTCAAAAGTATCTCTGCAAAGAGTACCACGCCTTCCTAGCCCACGTCGTAGACAAGAAACAAGAAGAAAAAAACATAAAAGACATTCTGGAGGTCTGTAACTTCCCCCGACATATTCCCGGAAGACCTTCCCGGAGTTCCCCCTGCTAGACAAGTCGAATTCTGAATCGACCTAATTCTTGGAGCTACCCCCGTAGCCAAATCGCCATACTGTCTAGCCCCAGCCGATATGTAGGAATTGTCCAGTCAATTGAACGAACTGCTAAGAAAAGGTTTCATAAGGCCAAGCTTCTCATCTTGGGGAACACCGGTCTTGTTCGTCAAGAAAAAGGATGGATCGTTCCGTATGTGCATTGACTACCGTGAATTGAACAAACTCACCATTAAAAACTGGTACCCTTTGCCTCAAATCGATGACCTCTTCGACCAGCTACAAGGAGCAAGTTTCATCTCAAAGATTGACCTCAGATCAGGGTACCATCAACTACGAGTTCAAGAGGAGGATATTCCCAAGATGGCCTTCAGAACGCGCTATGGTCACTACGAGTTTGTAGTTATGCCTTTCGGCCTAACAAATGCACCCACAACGTTTATGGACCTGATGAATCGGGTGTGTCGACCTTACTTAGACAAGTTCATGATTGTATTCATCGATGATATACTAGTCTACTCCCGAAGTAAGGAAGAACACAGCCAACATTTACGTCAAGTCCTGGAGACACCGAGGGTGGAGAAATTGTACGCAAAATTCTCAAAGTGCGAGTTTTAGATTCAAGAAGTGAATTTCCTTGGACATGTAGTCAGAAAGAAAGGAATACATGTGGACCCTTCAAAGATCAAGGCAATCGAAAGCTAGGCAGCACCAAGAACACCCACGAAGATCCGGCAATTTTTAGGACTCATCGGTTACTATCGAAGGTTCATTCAAAACTTTTCCAAAATTGCAAAACCACTCACCACCTTGACTCAAAAAGGGGTGACTTTCGTCTAGGGGGATAAGCAAGAGGTTGCATTCCAAACGTTGAAACGAACTCTGTGCAGTGCTCCAATCTTGTCCTTACCGGATGGAACCGAGGACTTTGTGGTTTATTGCGATGCGTCAAACCAAGGTCTAGGATGTGTGTTGATGCAATGAGAAAAGGTCATTGCCTACACCTCAAGACAACTGAAGACGCACGAGGTAAACTATATGACGCACGATCTTGAATTAGGAGCAGTAGTTTTCACCCTAAAAATTTGGAGACATTACCTCTATGGCACCAAGTGCACTATCTTCACCGATCACAAAAGCCTTCAGCATGTCCTCAATCAAAAAGAACTCAACATGAGGCAAAGATGATGGGTGGAATTGCTAAATGATTACGAATGCGAGATTCGTTATCACGCGGGAAAAGCTAACATGGTTGCGGACGCCTTGAGCAGAAAGGAGTACTCGGGCCGCCGAGTAAAAGCGTTAACCATGACCATCCATTCACACCTTTCCACGCAAATCAGAGAGGCACAGGAAGAAGCCTTAAAACCAGAAAACGTGGCAGGAGAAGCGTTGAGAGGAATGGACAAAAATCTTGAAGTCAGGGATGACGGAGTTCGTTGTCTCATGAACCGAATCTAGACACCAAAATTTGGTGGACTCATGGATGTTCTCATGAATGAATCTCATAAAACTCATTACTCAGTGCATCCCGGCTCAGACAATAAGTATTTATACCTCAAGAAGATGTATTGGTGGCCGAACATAAAAGCCGAAATAGCTACATTTGTGGGCAAGTGCCTGACTTGCGCCAAGGTTAAGGTGGAGTATCAGAAGCCCTTGGGACTACTTCAGCAGCCAGAGATACCCGAGTGGAAGTGGGATCGGATTACAATGGATTTCATTACCAAGTTACCTAAGACAACGGGTGGACTTGAAACCATTTGGGTAATCATCGATAGATTAACCAAATCCGCACACTTCCTACCAATAAAAGAGACAAACAAAATGGAGAAACTGACAAGGCTCTACATTAAGGAAGTCGTGCGACTTCACGGAGTACCGATATCCATTATCTCCGATAGATATAGTCGGTTCACATCATGATTCTAACAGTCACTGCAGAAAGCTATGGGAACTAGGCTGGACATGAGTACAGCCTACCACCCACAGAACGACGGGCAAAGTGAAAGGACTATTCAGACGTTAGAGGACATGCTAAGAACTTGTGTGATAGGCTTTGGTAAATCTTGGGATGCTCATTTACCCCTTATCGAATTCTCATACAGTAGTAGTTATCACACTAGCATCAAAGTTGCTCCGTTCAAAGCCCTCAATGGTCGTAATCGCAAATCACCCCTATGTTGGGATGAGGTGGGCGATACGCAACTAGCAAGAGGGCAAGTTCCTAACAGCACACTCAATTGCCCAGAGATCATCAGGGAAACAACAAAAAAGATCGTCCAAATTCGAGAACGAATGAAGGCTTCGCAAGACTGACAAAAGAGCTACGCGGATAAGAGACGAAAGCCTTTGGAGTTCCAAGTTGGGGATCGAGTACTACTGAAAGTATCACCTTGGAAGGGATTAATACGTGTTGGAAAACATGGAAACTAAATCCAAGGTATATCGGACCATTCGAAATCCTCGACAGGATTGGCCCAGTAGCATACAATCTACGATTACCCCAGGAACTAAATCACGTTCATCCTACCTTTCATGTGTCGAACCTGAAGAAATGTTTGTCTGATGAGACCCTTGTCATTCCTTTGGAAGAAATTGAGATCAATGAGAACCCCCACTTCGTAAAGGAACCTATTGAAATCATAGATCGAGAGGTCAAATCGACGAAACAAAACTGCATTCCAATCATAAAGGCTCGCTGGAACGCCAAGCGAGGACCCGAAATTACTTGGGAACGTGAGGACCAAATGAAGCAAAAGTATCCACATCAATTCCCCAACCCTTTATGTCCCACTCAAAATGAAAATTTCAGGATGAAATTCCTTCTAACAGGGGGATAATGTGACAACCATCAAATTCAATTCAAAGTCAAAGTCAAGTCAAAGTCAACAAGTCAAAGTCAAGTCAACAAGTCAAAACCAGTCAAACTTATCTAATACTTGTATGATTAAAAGTTACTCTATGATATTGTACATTAGTATGTCAAGAATTCAAGTTTCACGGATATTTTATGTCTTTATCAATGTGAAACCCTAAGAAGGGAGTTAAATGCATCAAAAACACGACTATGGACCCTTTTGGGGACTTAAAATAGTCATAAATGAGGTATAACAGGGTTCATGGACCTTGCATTGCGAGACTATGCACTAATATTGGCTAAAATTAAATCTCTCCCTAATCTCTCTCAACTTTTTATAGTCATTCGGGTCATCTCGACCCTTAACTTGGCCAAAAATCACGCAAAACGGAAAGTTAAATTGAAAAATAATCATATAGGGCCGAAGCTCCTATTAGGACCAAAGCCCCATTAGAACCGAACCTTAAGAACCAAAATACTGAAGGGCCGAAACCGAAACTGCAGACGGGACCGAAACTCGGAGGATCGAAACCGAAACATACAGGATTGAACCTCGCAGACCGAAGTCGAGCCTCGCCTTCACTCTAAACCTACCTTCGCCTTCGGTCCATTTTGCTTCCTTCTCCCTTCCTTCGGTTCCCTTGTGCCTCTCTCGGTCCTCAGCAATAAGAACCGAACCCCTCGCGGGTTCGCTCCTTAATGCTCAGTTTTCGACAACTTTCGCTTCCTAAGCCCGTTTTTGACGTTTTTGATGGGAATTTTTAACCAAATTCTTATTTTTACCATTTTAAACCCCCAAAAGTCATATTTTATTCATTTCTCAAGGATTTATTAGTTAAAAATCATTATTTTATATTAAGAGGAGTATTCTACCCCACAAGTGGGTCAAGTGTGCCCACTTGCCTTCCATGTGTCACTTCCTCATTAGTCCAATCCTATCCACATCACACAAACCAAGGCAAACATCCCTTCAACCTTGCAAATTTCTCCAGCAACATCTATATAAAGAAATCCCTGTAGGATTTCTTGGTTCACTTTGATCACTCTCAAACACTTACACACTTCTTAGCCCCTCAAGAAAGCCTCTTTTTCTCTCTACTTCCAGCGTTTTTTTGAAGGTGTTCTTGAGCTATTAATTTACTTTTTGGTAAGTATTTCATCTACACTCAAGTGTTATTCCATGTTTCATAACATCCTTGAATCATCTACAGACATTTTAACACCAAAAATCATTCTTAGATCATCCAACACTTCAAGTGTTCATTGAGTGTTCTCGACTTGATACTCCTCGTCTTCAACCTTCCATTCTTCA
Organism: Lactuca saligna; assembly: GCF_052625555.1. Lineage (NCBI taxonomy): Eukaryota > Viridiplantae > Streptophyta > Magnoliopsida > Asterales > Asteraceae > Lactuca > Lactuca saligna. The sequence continues at coordinate 158,081,545 of NC_136425.1, read as the reverse complement.
AGAAATCACTCAAGGTGAATTCATACCCCTACATTTTCTAGTTTTCTTTAGCTTTGGGGGGGATACAAGTTAAAACACCAAAATATATTTGAAACTTAACATGACAACTTACAACAGAAAAGTTATGACCTCTTCACAAACTGTTTTACCAAACTTAAACTTAATATTTTTCAAAACTGTTTAATATGCAAATAGTTCAGGCTTATAAATTTAAAATGACTACTTGCACATCTCCATACGATTTTTCTAGAATTTATGGTGATTTTTACAAAACTGTCTATCACTGCAGCAACAAAATCGGACCAGGTTGTGAAGATGAACATTTTCACTCTGGTTTGTGACCATCAAAAATTATAGGAAAATTTATGAACACGGTAAAATATTTTTCCAAACTCTTCGAGTTTACAGGTTCAGTTTTTGACTCACGATGATTTTTCTATAAATATTCTAAAACAGTGATAGTTAAGGGTAAAACTATCAAACACAAGTTTAAGAGTTATTCACACCTTGTAACATGCTGAGCAAGGTGTGTAAGATTTACACTTAGTAGTTTCAATGTCGTTTTCATTGAAATACAAAGTCATGCATATCAATTTTTCATTAAATCATAACTCACAACTGATAAACTATAATAGGTATATTTTGAACACCTCATTTCACACAGAAATGGTAATACAATCGATTTACAAAACGAGTATTTCATTACAAACGTGAACTTGTTAATGAATAAATTTGTGAGACATTCACCTTCGGGGTACTCTTAAGTACCACAGAAAAGTCCTGTAGTTATAATCAGAATCTCTTGGAAGGAGAGCATGATAGTTGTGTATAGATCTATATTGGGTCTGACAAACCCGCACCTAAGCTGCTTGCAACAGCTAGACCGGCAGGTCTGGGGTGACAAGTGTCATAACATTCCGACGCTTGAAGAACGTCGAGTACGAGTTCTTCGAGTTTTAGCATGGTTATAACATCTCACATGGGGAATTAACAAAAAAGTTCACGGGGATTTAAGGAGTTTTATTTAAATATAAAACCACACATAAGTATGACAATTTACTTGCATATACTAAGTCTTGGTTCAGTTAAGACTACAATAAGCCTTTTAGAAAATATTGGATTTTCTGGAACAAACTTGTAACAAACGAAGAGGAACAAAATCGATTTTTCCTTCATAAATTGTTTATGAACTCACCAGCTTTAATGCTAATACTCTTTCAAAAACAACTTGTATTCTCACGTATTCAGTAATTCAGGTAACCACAAGATTTTTGAAGGCAATACGCTAAGGCGCAGATTTCTTTTGAACTATTTTGACATCATATGTAATTTATTTGGAAACATGTATTTTTGTAACGATGTAACCTTTTAAATTGTATTTATGATGGTTGTGTTTACTTTCTTCACTATGGTTATGATACTGAGCATGACGTCCTCCGCCGACGAATGTTTCCGCCGTTCCGGTTTGGGGTGTGACATATATATATATATATATATATATATATATATATATATATATATATATATATATATAAGTATTCTTATTAATGAATATAATCATAAGAATGATAGGGAATTGAACTAATTTTCAAGTTTAACTTACAAATAGGGGTGTTAGATGCAAAGTTTGAAGGCTGCAAGTTGTTCACAGCCAGCTGGGTGTTCACGGCCCAAGAACACTTGGTGTTCTTGAGTTTACGGCCCAATAATCTTGATGAATGATGAACACTTGAAGATCCTAAGCATGTTCCCTTGAAGATTAAGGGAAGAAGGATGATATTTAAGAGGGAATTGAGAGTTTTTGGTTGAAGATCTAGAGAGAAAAAGAGTGTTTATGGCTAGAGATGAAGAAATGAGGATAAAATCTGCCAAACTCATATATATAGGGAGGAGTGTACGGTCCGAAGGAGGGTTAATGACCGAGGACAGTTCACGGCTCCGAAGTGGGTTTGCGGTCCGAAGTTTGCGGCTGCAAACTGAGGTTTGCGGTTACGAGGTTTGCAGGTCAGGCAAAGGTTCTCTATTCCTATGGGATTTTCCTCCTTAACACATTACACTCTGAATACAAAGTCCATTCATCTATAACTTATTACTCTAACTATTTTAAGGTAATTAAAGAAATAAATTTGACCTTTAATTGAAATGTTTTTACTTTCGTTGACTAAGATTGACTTTTACTAGAATAAAATTTTCGGGTTGTCACAGATACCAACTTGTAACATCCATAAAATTTCAATAAAATTTAAACTTTTCAAAACAACCCATTCATTAAAGAAGTTTTTACAAAACCGTTGTTTCCAAAACCTTTATGTAAAACCGGAATCATTTACACATAGTTTTCAAAACAATAACGTTATCAGAGCTTCCCAAAAACCATAAGTTTCATAAACACGAGGATGTGTACGGTCACGCCTTCACCTTACCACGATCCACGTACTAAAGTACCTGAAACCATAAACCAAAACTGTAAGCACGAAGCTTAGTGAGTTCCCCCAAAGTATCAATACACAAACAATAACACATATAAAGAATAACAGCATGCAATGGGTCAACATCTAATAGACTGGATTACCCCTGAGCCCACAGCATAAGTCTGGCTTGCCCCCTACGCCTACAGCTTATGTCTAGCTTGCTCCCCGACCCTCAGTACGAGTTTGACATGCCCTACCCCGCCCTCAGCTCGTATATGGAATGCCCATGAGCCCTTAGTATGAGTCTGGCATGCCCTTCCAGGCCCTCAGCTCATATTTGGATTGTTCCAATACCCTCAAGCCCTCAGTACGATTCTGGAATACCAACCGGGTCCTCAGCTCATATATAGAATGCTATTGAGACCTCAGTATGAGTCTGGTATGCCCTACCTGGCCTTCAGCTCATATCTGGAATGCTCCAAGGTTTGTTGGCTATTGCACGAAGCAGTACTACCTTAACCCATCCACGCAATATGTCAACATATAGCAGATAATATCATAAACAGATAAACTGGGAATTCACAGGTAGTCCTACAGATCTACAGATCTACCAGACTAGCATAACAAGACTAGCATGCATAACTATATCATACTCAGCATATCAGCAATATCAGGCTATCAGTCTAATGGGTTGGCCTTGGTGCATTGGAACCGTAAGTACAGTGAGGAAAACTCACCTTGCACTACCGATCACACAGATGATCCCTGGCTATTGGCTGCCAGATTCTGAACCATCATATCAAGACAGCACCCCATCAATAGTTGATTCCATGAATATCCTCTAGTTGCAGATCCTCTATCACCCACGTGTTAACAGATACCAAAATGATAATCCATCAACATCTAGTCGCTGACTCATAATTCGATTCCAATTCAAGGTAAAAGACCTTTTTACCCTTCCTCAAGCTTGGCCCAAAGCTAAGGCCCAAACTAGATGACAAAAGCCCAATATCAAAATAAACTCCTTAAGTCCAATTTTATCCAATTTTCCAAATTAGGCCTTCACTCAAGAAAATCCAGCAACCCAAAAGCCCAAACCATAAAATCCCAGATGGCTCAACACAACCCAATCCAAACCAAACCTGAATCTTAATCCAAAAAGGCTCAAATTACCTCAAGGCCCATACTTGGCCCAATTTCCAAATTGGGCCCCACTCCTTATTGGGCCTTATCTAAGGTTCGATCCTCTATTTAGCCCAAAACACACTTATCTAGATAGTCCATTAGGGCCCAAGAATCAAAGCCCAAAGTCTAAACCCACACAGAGCGCATACGCAGGGCGTACCCATTTCGGTACGCTAGGTGTACTTCACCTCCCATTAACCACCATCGGGGTGGTTGACTTGGTATACGCGACGTACGCTTCCCTACGTGGGGAGTACCCTCACAGATCTTTTTTCCTTCTTAAGTGCTTAATGGCTGAAGCACTTACGCTCAAACCTCAGATCCATGGCTCAAAAGCACTAAAGAACCATAAAGTCTCAAACTTTAAGACTTTGGTCGTCCAAAAATGGCTTAATACATGGTCTTAATCCATTAAGACCTCTTATTAGAAACATGAAGCCAAACCAGCCAAAGGGACCTCATTTTTATGACTTTGAACCCTTCCTAGGATCTGAAAGGACGGCTCAAAACATCCAAAACAAAGCATGCATAACAATGGGACTTTTAGGACAAGAAGAACACCAAAAAGCTACCAAAACAAGATCTAAACAATCCAAGCATAAATGTGGATGCTTTATACCTCCTGAAGCGTCCCGAGATGATGATAATCCCATATCTACAAGTTTCTTCCTTCCTTGACACCTTTGATGCATTAATTTCTCCTTCAACCGTACAATAAACACACTCTTAACCGATACACACATACACACTAGAGGAGTTAGGGTTCGCCAAAAACAATCCCAAAACTTGGAGGCTGAAAAGATGGGGAAAAAGGGTCGATAATGAGGCTTAAATACTCCACAAACCCTAAAACTCAGAGTTTCACCCAGACACACGTACGCCCAGCGTACTAGGGTGCACCTTAGTACGCTTAACGTACTCACATGTACGCCCTGCGTACTACTTATGCTCCCATAATCACCATTTTGCCACTAGGGCTTCCCGTGGCAATTTCTTTCCAATCCAAGGACTAAAAATGACATAATTATAGCCCAAGGGATGAATTTGAAATTACTTGAAGATTGGGGTGTTACATTCCCAAAGAAGAAAATGTTGAGGCAGACGCACTAGCCAACCTGGGATCTTCCCTTAAGATCCCACCAGAAGTCAGGATCTATGTAACCCATATATTGATCCCGACGATAGAAGATCCCTCCAATAAACCTAATGATCCCAATCACCATGGCCAAACCACCAACATGGTAATAATCGAAGATCGTGACCCTCAACCGTTTCCTCAGGATGCTTTTCTCAACATTCAAGATCCTCTGCAGCACTCCAAATCTTGGATCCAGCCTATAATGGAATATCTCCAAAATGGCACAATCCCAGGAGAGGAAAAATGAGAAAAAGCATTTAAGATGAGGGTCTCATGATTTATGATGATCCAAGGAAGAATGTACAAGAAATCCATGGCAGGTCCATACCTTAGATGCTTAAAAGATCACGAAGCTACAAAGGCCCTAAAAGATATACACGAATGAGATTATAGCAACCACATTAGGGGCAGATCATTGTTCTCTAAAGAATTATGGACCGGATACTATTGGCCAACAATGAAAAAGGATTTTTCTTACATGCCCAAAAACCTGATTCTTGCCAAAGACATTGCAACATCCTACATCAACTAGTAGAACCGTTGCATCCTATAATTTCCCCTTGGTCATTCATGAAATGGGGAATGGATATAGTTGGCAAGCTACCAAAAGGTCCTGGTGGAATGGTGTTCATGCTAGTGATGATGGAATACTTCTCGAAATGGATAGAGGCTGAAGCCTTCGTTCAAGTATGAGATAAGGAAGTGGTCTCGTTTATCAAATGTAATATCCTGACCAGGTTTGGGATCCCTGCTAAAATCATATGTGATAATGGATCCCAGTTCATAAGCAAAAGGACTAAAGACTTTTGTACGAGTTGGAGGACTAAAATGATAATGTCCACTCTTGTTCACCCTCAAGCTAATGGTCAAGCTAAATCCATCAATAAGATCATAGTCAACAATCTAAAGAAGAGGTTAGATGAGAAGAAAGGAGGATAGGCAGAAGAACTTCCTCTCATCTTATGGGCAGATAGGACCACTTTAAAGGTAGCCATTGGCCAAACTCCATACTCCTTGGTGTTTTGAATAGAAGTCGTGATCCCTACTGAAGTAGTAATCCCAACAGTAAGATATCAATTGCAGGATCAAGAGAACAACGATAGGATCCTAGCCCAGGATCTTGACATTATCAATGAACTCAGGGATCTTTCCAGGATCCGCATTGTTGCTCATCAATAGAGGATCACCAGAGAACATAACAAGAACATCAAATTCATAAGGTTCCAGGTAGGTGACTTGGTACTTAGGAAAACATTCCAAAACACCAAGGATCCCATTGCAGGCAAATTGGCACCCAAATGGGAAGGACTGTATCTCATTTATTCAAAAGCAGGAAAGGGGGAATATTGGATAGCCACCCTTGAAGGTAACATCCTGCCAAGATCCTGGAATGTCATCCACCTAAAATCATACTTCATGTAAGTTATGTCGATCATTTTTAAACAAACTCAAGGTACACTTTCTCTACCCTCTACTCTTATCCGATGCTTTTTATTCTTAGAAAACCAATACTAATTTAAGAATCATAGGGGATTTAGCCAAGCTAACGCCCACCCCAAGCTAACGTTTGCTATGCACGGAAAATCAAAGATCCTAAAACATAAGGATCCTAGCGTCCAAGGATTCGAACATTCGAGGATCCTGGCATTCAATAATCCCAATACGTGATTATGTAATTGTGATGATTGCAATATATAATTGTCTAGATAGCTACGAATAGAGACGGATCATCTCTCCATCGTATGCTTCTCTTCTCTTACTGCTTTCTCCTTAACCAACTCCTCCACCATCTGGAGAAGATCCTTGTTGACCGCCTCTTTCCCTCAAAACTTGTTATGTTTGGTCGAGCTTAGCCTTGAGATCCTCGGAAGAATGAGAGATGTGATCAGCCACCTGTAAAAAAAACGAGGAGAAAACTGAGAACATGTATAAAAATGAAAAAAGAGAATAAACTACAAGGGTACTTATAGATTGCAAGAAGGAGAGAAACTTTTTCAACGCTTCATCCAGCTCAAGGTTTTCTAGGTTGAAAACTTTGGTTGATTTCCTTTTTCGGGATCCTAGAGTCTTGACAGATAAATCTATAGGAGCCTTCTTGGAAAGAAGAGATGATTTTTCTTTCTTGACCACCAGTTGGTCACTGGACATGGCGGAATCAAGGTCGGCAAAAGTAAAATGTGCGCCAAAATGGTTAGATTTGGATCCTAAAGCATAATACGAAATTCCTATATCAGTTCAAAATCCTTCTTATAGAATGAACTAAAGTCAAGGATCCTTACCGGTAGCCATAGGGATAATAGTGGTTTAACTTTATTGGTGGCTAGAAGGATCAAGCTTGAATTTCCTATCAATCTTTGGCAAAGAAAGGAAGTTCTCGATCCTATCTCCAATATCTTCAGCATGTGGGATTAGCTCATCAAACTTGAAACCTGCAAAAAAAAATCAAACAAAATAAAAAGTGTGAATATCGGGATCCTTAATATGGAAATTAGAAACCCAACCCTTCTTGACCCAGGATTAAGGTAAAAGATTTTCACCAAGAATCGAATCACGTTTCATGAAAAAGTATATTCCTTTCCAAGCACCGTCATTATGATTGGACTTCAAGATAAGGGGTTATTTTTCAGTCTTGACTTTCAACAGGAAACGAGAGTTCCCAAAATTCAAAAGATCATAAACATAGGCTAACTCGTTTAACCCAATGTTAAGGTCCATGGAACGATTCAGACGATCAATCCAGTAAAGGATCCTCCAAACCGTTGTATGGCCTAGATATACGAGATTTTGGTGATTTCAAAGAATTCAGAGATAATCCTGGAAAAATGATAAGAAAGACCTACAGTGAAAGGGTACTTAGGAAAGCAGACCCAAACAGGAGAAATGAAATTCGGTTGAATCCTTGCATCAAAAGGTTTTAAAATAGTACCAGCTGGAAAAGATCATAGTGAATTCAAAGCTTCGATATTGTCTTCATCAAAGGTACAAGTTTCCTCGTAGGAAAGGATTTTTTGATCTACAAAATCATCATCGGGTATAGCTATGATGTTTGTGCGAGAACGAGCTCCTTTTTTGGCCATTTTTAGAAGAAAAAGAAAACTATGAAGGAGAAAATAAACAAAGATAGTACCTTCGACGATATCCAGTGGACTTCCAGAAAAAGAGCTAAATAGTAAGATGAAATTCAAAGGTTGTATACTCTATCTATACAAAAATCAAGGAAAGGTAGAATGGTGATTTGACCCATTCCAACGGCTAGAAATCTATCCATAGAAATTTAAATTACCCTATCCATTAAAACTTTTTACTTTGCTCTTTGCTTTAAAATTATACCTCCAAATATTTGAAAACTAACATTTATATTTCACAGATATAATTTGGAGGCAATTGTTATGGGTAGGATCCTTGAATCATATTCAGGATCCTTAAACATATCCCAAGTTCCTAATTATTACCACTAATATTTCTAACACTTGTAACGGCTATATTTATATTTATTTTTCTCACATGTGTATAACTAGTCAACACAAGACCCATTCTCAACGGAGAGTTATCTCAACCAGGCAAAAGACCTGGAATACCAAGTCAAATAACGTTCATATTCTGATTCCGTAGGATCCCGGAATTATCGGACTTCTTGTTAATTAAATTAGACTATAAATAACACATGTATCTAGCACACAAAATACACGATTGGCCTTAGCATTACTCTTGTACTCGTATTACATTCATAATCTTTATAATCTCATATTAAAATCAATAAAACACATCAAAGCAGGTGATTATTATCACCTTCCAAGGTTGTATGTTGGAGATCCTACAAAGGGTCAAAGGCTTTCCTTATAACTCATTTGTCTCACTTTGATTACCATTTGACACTTGTGTTGCGTCAAACACCACAGTGTCTAATATAATTTGGTCGAATTACATATGAAAATGTCTATCATATACAGTTAAACACCAACCTCTAGAGCCTACAATGTAAGTAAAGATTAGAATATGTAAACACAGTTATGTTAATCAAAATAACTCTTTGATTATTGTGAGAATATCACTCAAAACTCACGGTGTTTACAATGCTTTCCAATGATCATAACTCGACCTAAAACCATGTGTATATATACTCCTAACTACCGACTTGTAATTAGATTAAAATTAGGAAACTAGAAACCTACTTGTTTTATGATTTCCTAAAAACTAGGTTGCTATTACTTGGTCTCCAAGTCCTACTCGACTTAGGATTCCAACAATCACCCCCGAATTTCTAATTCCTTCTAGAGAATTCTTCAACCCAATCTGTATTTAGAACACGGATTCGTTGCTGTCGTCATGTTCCGAAAAATCACCTTCTTGTAATTTTTGGAGTCGTTCTGGACATTCAGAAGCAAAATGACCCGGTTTGTCACACCGAAAGAAAATCACCTTAGATCAATCTTTTTCCCTATTTTTCTGATTTTTGCCACAACAACAATTACAATTTTTGCAATCGTTGGAATTAGAATGAGATAAATCAGAATTAGAATTGGGCTCCCACCTTGGGCCTATTTTGTTTTAAACCCATTTAGACCTGATCCACTTGACCCACCATTCAACCCGGTTCCCTGGTTAAACCCACTTGACCCATCATTCCCTTTCCAGTTCCTTTTTCTTTTTCCGTCTCGCTGATGCCCCGATGATCCACCATAGCTAGACGACGCTGATTTCGTGAGCATCACTCTCGCCTGACCTCCTCCGTTGTCCTCTTCTTCTTTTATTCGTTCTTCGTATGCCTTTAATCGACTCACTACATCTTCGAATCCGATTGATTTCAGATCGAGCACCCGTTCCAAAGAGGTGATGATGTGTATAAACTTCGAACGAGGCAAGGTTTTGAGGAACTTCTTCACTAATTTCGATTCATCAATAACCTCTCCTAAAGCTGCTGATTTCGAGGCTATACCGGACAGCTTTCTAGCATACGCGTTGATGGTTTCCGACTCCATCATCTTTAGCCGATTGAATTCGGCGTTTAGGGTTTGAAGATGGGCCTCCTTTACTCGATCAACCCCAATGTATTGAGCCTTGATTGCGTCCCAATTCCCAAAGTACCTTCGAAGACTCGGCTTCTCCGATTTGCATGATTAACGATTCTCGGATTGCCTGATACAATAATCCCATTGCTAGGTAATCCTTCTCATCATTTTTCTCTATTCCTGAGTCGATAATACTCCATGCTTTATGAATTTTTAGAACAACCTTCATACGCAAGGACCAAACTGTGTAATTTGTGGAATTGAGTATGGGACATTGAACTGAAGTCGATCCAGTTTCCTTCATAGTCACCAGAGCAGATCCTCCCTCACCCCCTGCATCAGCCATGTTGACCTCGATTGTCAACAGTTAAAGAATTTGATCTCACAGCTTCTTGACTCAAGCTCTGATACCAATTAAAGATCGGAATATGTAAACACAGTTATGTTAATCAAAATAACTCTTTGATTATTGTGAGAATATCACTCAAAACTCACGGTGTTTACAATGCTTTCCGATGATCATAACTCGACCTAAAACCATGTGTACATATACTCCTAACTACCGACTTGTAATTAAATTACAATTAGGAAACTAGAAACCTACTTGTTTTATGATTTCCTAAAAACTAGGTTGCTATTACTTGGTCTCCAAGTCCTACTCGACTTAGGATTCCAACAGTAAGTATTTACATTTTCATACCTTGTGGATCATAAATTGTGTTTACGTAGATATTTGCGTTGGTGAATATGAAATTTCAAGATTTATGACCATATTTATATTTATAGCTTCATGGTCAAATACAAGACTCGAAGATGAATCTATATATAGCATTTAAGGTGCAAAAATTATTATATTTTTCTAACTATTTTTAGATTATTATCGAAAACCCAATAGGATAATCTTTTTTTTAATTGTGTGCTTTAATATGTGAAGTTCTTTTTTCAGGGAGAATGTCATAAAAGCTCTTAAAATTATAATTTTTTTCGGTTTACGAAAAGTAGTTTTTTTTGTCCTCGTATTTGCACTAGTTTTTTCATTTAAAACTTTTAATCGGTTTTCGCTCATTAGTCGGCCATCATTTCCTCTAAACCTCTTCACACACATGATGAACACAGAAACACAAGATAGGTTTTTTTCTCTATTTGATGAAACATAATCATGCGTGTAATGGTGTGTGTGACGAGGAGAAAAAAAGGAACAAATTATAGAGCTTTGAGCATGCACGCACACCTACTAATCAATTCCAAGGAGGGTATGTGGTTGTGCTTTTTCTACTATGAAATCCTAAAGAAGATATTAGTAAAATTGAAATGGGTTGTGCTCAATATAAGATTGAGAATAAAGAAGTTGTTTCTAGATGAAGGGTCGTCGGAATTTCATGGAGGAAGCCGATTATTATGTGTGTAAAACTATAAGCACAATTATATTATGTGTATGATTTGAAAGTGGGTTGTTATTATAGAACTGATAGAATATTCTTATTATGTGTATGAATTTGACTGCTATTATGTGTATACATCTACAACTACTAAACTTTTATGTCTATAGGATTTTAAATAAGTTTTAGTAATACATAAAATATAGAGATTAGTTTTTTAATTACGTTTGGTTAAAATGATCTGATTATGATAATAATCTGGAACCTAAAAAATAGAAACCTCTATAATAAAATTTCACTCCTCAACGACTAGGCTTTCATAGGGGAGAAAAACATGTAAATCATGTGATGAGTGGTTGTTGTATTAAAATTAGATGTACTGTCAAAGTAAACTAGAAATTTTGTGAAAGTTGAGGACTAATGTCTAATGATGAGATTCCCATTTGTATTTAAATAAAGTATTGTCATAGTTTAAAAAAAAAAACATATTTAAAACCAATGATGTATAGAATAGGGATTTTATAAAAGTATTCGATATAATGATATATCATACTCTTTTTACCTGGTTTTTGATGGGGGTATTTCTATAAAGTTGTTTTAATTTAGGGTTTGGAACAAAATTTGATGCGAATGAATCATATCGCGTTGCTTAAGAGATTCTACGGACGAAATCTTTATTATAGAGAGAATATTGTAACACTTTAAATTTTGATAAGGTGTGTATTTCAATACTTGTAAATTTGAGTTTTAATACGTGTATCGTTAGTATGTTTGTACGATAGTATAATATCATGTAACATAAGTTGTCAAAGTTTTGGAAGTACTATGTTAAAAGTGCTAAATTTCCTAAGTCTTGTGTTTCACTTGGGACACCTTACGTAAGTCCATTTGTTGTGTCTGATTTGAGTGCTTTTGTTATTAATTGTGTGTATGTAATGTCAAAAGAATGTATATGCAAAAAGAGTGTGTCGGCATGAGTATGGTATCAAGTTATAAAGATAATAATATGTTGCTATATACTTTGTAGGTAGAATGAAGTATTGATGATGATCTAAGATGATAAAAGAGCTCATTGGATACTTCTTGGCTATGGTGGATGTAATCTAATAGAATGTAGAGATAATAATACTTAGTTTGATAGTAAACTCATGAGCATATATCAAATAAAGTTATTGGTGTTAATAGCTATGAACATGGTTTTAGAATCGGCCTGAACCGGACTGCAACGCAAAGAACCGAAAACCAAGCTGCGAGGGACTAAACTAGGTTGGTGCCAGTGTCGATGCTATTTTTGGTACGGATGGCAATTCGCGACCCAACCCATAACTCGACACGAAAATGAACAGGTTTTGGTTGAAAATTTTGACCCGCCAAGGGTTCGCGAAAACCTCTTTTTTATATTATATTTATAAAAAATAAAATTTTATTTATAAAATAATAGAATATAGTCGATGATATACGTCGTTGGAAACCTTTTTTTTCAAATATGTTGCTTATTAGCTTATTAAGATATATTTGTATTGGTTGTTCAAATCATTATAGTCACTGTAAAATGCTAATTACTAATTAATTTAGAGACATGTATAATTCGTATATTTGTTTGGATTCGTAAAATCCTTTTTTTTATATATTATATTTATAAAAAATAAAATTTTATTTATGAATCAATAGAATATAGTCGATAATACACGTCGTTGGAAACCTTTTTGTCAAATATGTTGTTTATTAGCTTATTATGATATATTTGTATTGATTGTTCAAATCATTCTAGTCAATATAAAATGTTAATTACTAATTAATTTAGAGACATGTATAGTTCTTTTTATCAAATATGTTGTTTATTAGCTTATTATGATATATTTTTATTGGTTGTTCAAATCATTCTAATCAATATAAAATGTTAATTACTAATTAATTTAGAGACATGTATAGTTCGTATATCTATTTGAGTTCGTAAACACCTCTTTTTTATATATTATATTTATAAAAAATAAAATTCTATTTATTAATTAATAGAACATAGTCCATATACCTCGTTGGAAACTTTTTTTCAAATATGCTGTGTATTAGCTTACTATGATATATTTGTATTGGTTGTTCAAATCATTATAATCAATGTAAAATGAAAATTGCTAATTAATTTAAAGGCATGTATAATTCGTATAAATTTATCATGTGAAAAGTTATACAAAAACAACTCATCGACTTTTTCATCCGAAATCGACTCCTTCACCTGCAAACCCATATACTTAAATAGGTTATGTGTGTTAGGTTGGATTGATATTATATGAATTAGGTTGGGTCATTGTATTCTGACCCTAACCCACCAACCCGTAACCCGTAAACTTGAACTCAACCCAATTGTTAGGCTTAACTTTTGGCTCCAAAGTCATTTTCCAATAAACACAATGTTATTAGTTTTTTTTATGCTTTTGTTGTGCATGATTTTGTAATTTTGTAAAACAAATATATATAGTATTTCAAGTGTACATTTGCTTACACATTCTAAACTAAAAGCATCTCTTATATATCAAAAATAAAGCATTTAACCCAAATACATACTTCTTGACATATTATTAGCTCCCATATCAAAACCACCACCATCTTCTTTGTCGACGAGTCCTCTATCATACATCAAATAAACAAAATTAGTATGTATATTATTATATTATATAAATATATGCATTTAAAAAATAATTATGTGATATCAAATAATCAATTAAAACCTTTTGATCGTTTTTTGGGGCTCCAATTAATATCGGTTGAGAAAGAACACCATTGTCAATATTCTCAATATACGGTTGTAGCTTCTCCTCCAACATCTTGTTCAACTAAAAATCACAAACACACACTTGTTTGGTGAAATTTCACACACACACAAAGATTAATTTTAATAAATTAATAAATTATTATATATAACGTTTTACCTTTTCTTGGCGCCATTTTGTCTCCCATTGATCATCTAAAATCTTTTCTGCAATTTCTCTTTGTGCGTTCAAAAGAACTGTCATTTCATATAACTTTTTTGGATCTTTTAAATCTTCTTCACTCCATGAAGATGCATTTAATGGGACATTTAGTTCCTACAAAAAAATTTTAAAAACTTGAGCAAGTTATACTTTTGGTCCCTTGAGTTTAGCTGATTTTTTCGGTTTTGGTCCCTAAAGAAATTGGGTTACCATTTTGATCCTTATTTTGAAGTTTTTTAAGGTTTTGGTCCCTAAGTTGTGTAAATTAACAGCAAAATGACCATTTTGCCCTTGGACCAAACCCAAAAAAAAAAAAAAAAAAACAGTATACCACAAGGATGTATAATTAATTAATTATAGCTATATATGTAGCAAAATATATTTTCAGAATAGCAAGTTATATTAGTATATAAATAACTTAAGAATAATATATTAACAAATAATTCTTTTTGCAATATACACTGAAAATATCATAACTTTAAAAAAATATATATATATACATATGCACATATATAACGTTATAAAGTAAACCTTAGAGTAAACTACATTTTTGGTCCTTATGTATAGCTTATGTTTGCAATTTTGGTCCTTATGTTTACTAAAAAATACTTAACACAGGGACCAAATATGTAATTTACTAAAAAAAACTTTACAAGAACCTTACATAAGGACCAAATTGAAAAAAAAAAAAAAAAAAAAAAAAATCAGTGAAAATTACAAATCTGGTCCCTACGCTATACTTTTTTCAGTATTGGTCCAAGGGCAAAATGGTCATTTTAAAAAAATAATAATAACAACAGCTAGGCTGTTAACCTAGACAATCACGAAGAAAAAGTGTCATGAAGCAGTGAAACAAGGTCCACAAACTGCAACCTGATTCTTTTAGGGACCAAAACGGACAAAATCAACTAAACACAGGGACCAAATATGTAAATTTGATTAGTTTATACCCCCCAGTTTTGAGGTCTTGGTGGTGGATTGAGCTTCATAACTTCTCCTTCTAATTTGGCTTTTGCTTTGAAGTAAGGAATGTTCTTTACAACCACCGGATCATTTCTTGCACGTTCTGGATCCATTGAGATCAATCCCTAAACATGTTAAATATAATTAATTAATTAACATTTATAAATTATAAATTATAAATTTTATCTCACTTCTTGTAAATACTCCCATCCAGGTTTCCTCATTGCCACAGCATCACGAAGTTGATCATATCGCATATTTTCCTAAATAAAAACAAAAGAAGGTATTTTTTGTTTTTTATTTCTTAATAAAACTGAAATAATAAATAAAAAGAAAGAAAGAAAGAAGAACCTTGTATTGCCACCATATTTTTTGTTTGACTTCATCATCATATTCAAATCCTCCCATGATTTGAGGCATTGTGATTAACCAAAATGCAGCAATGCTTGGATCTTTCATGCTGTCAATAATATGCTGAAATAAAAATAAAAATAAAAAAAGATGTTTTCAAGTGAGGATAATTGTTACTAGAGGAAAAGGGTAGAATTGTAATTTGCACCTACCTCATAAGGGTAGTCCATTTTTTTCATTATGTTGTAAGCTTTCCATGGTGGCTCGATAATCTGCAAAGTGGATAATTTACTCTTTGCTTAAGAACTCAAAACTGAATATATATTATAGCTATCCAAATTAAGTGCTTAAACCAATAAGTTCATTAAAGTTTTTTTTTAAAAAAAGAAACAGCTTGTTCAAATACTCACATCATCAGCAGATATCCTGACTTGTAATTTATCCTTGCACTCAGGGCATTTCATTACACCCTGTACAAAATTAGTAAAGCTAGTTTACATGAAGAAAAGTAAAAAAGTTTATAAAGTTTAATTTTTATGTTTAGTGGCTTAATGCTTACAGATCCATCACAGGAATCACAGTCTTTTGATGGCAATGGAACATTAAGATCCATGGTGGCTGGAAGATGAACAAGCTCTGCTCTGTTTTCAGCAATGGCATCTGCAATAGCTTCAGCTGTTGCTTTTTCACCACTGAAGAAAGTTTTAACATAAGTAAATCAAGATTATAAAATGAAATCAAGAAAGTATAAAAGATTTTAAACATACCTTCTTAATGTGTAGTTTTTCACCTGATACATGACCTTCCCTGTGCCTCTGCACATGGTGCATCTTAAGGCGTTCCATCCATTGCAAGTTTGACAGTTTCTGCAAGTTTGAAGCCACAACAAGCTCATATCATGTAATTTCCACAATCCAGACACTAAATCTGGAATCAAACACCTAAAATGATAGAATGGAAGAGTTTACATCAATGGAAGAAAGAAGGAAGCACCTTTGACAAATCACTTTTTTCCCTAATTCCAGTGCGATATCACATGTCCCAAGAGCAGCAACTGCCTGAAGATAAACGATGAAATACAGGATTATGTTCAGTAATTTAATCGTATCCCACTGAAAACCCCCAATTCAACAAACCCAACATAACAATTTGGAGATGAAGTTATGTCCGACTAAAACCTCGAATTCAACAAAACCCTAAATGTTTATCGTTATCAATGCAGATGAAATGAAGTGGTAAGAACATACAAAGATTGCAGAATATGAGAGCTTGGAGATGAACTCCGGGATGCCAAAACCACGAGGAGCGGAGCCGGAAATGTCATTAGAGATAGTGAACGGAGACAATACAATTTTGATAGGTAAGTCGAACACGTTAGCCAAGGGTTCGCTTAAGTGTTGATTGAAGAATCTGACTTGACCATCGAGCAATCCCTTAGCGTTCTTGATGAATTGATTAGTGCCATTCCCCATTGTTGGAAGGAGTAGAACGTCAATGGATAGAGGTAGGTGATGATATATATACCCCTGACCCAAATGCTCATGGTTTATGATAAATTGATAATCCAAAAAACGGGTCTGGGGACTGCGGTAGTCTTGTAACCAAACAGTGTAGTAAATCAAATAGACTTGCCGCAAACTTAAAAATTTAAAATTTTAAAAATAAAAAATAAAATAAAAAAATCAAGAACGGTCATTGCAGTATCGTCAAAACTAACAAGTTTGATCCAAACGCATTGGGTCACAAGGATTGTCCAATAATTTGATTTTGTTGCAAGTTTGGTTCAATTTTGTTTGAATTTTTTTGTATTGATAATTTTGCCCCTTATTATTTTATTTTTCATTTTTGTTTTATTACAACAATTAAAAATAAAATATCCCTCTCACACACATAGTGATGACCCCATTTCCAAATCTCGTTTCCAGATCGTGGATTCAAGAGGTAAAACCAAAAGTTCTAAAATTTCATCAATTTGTGTCATCAGATCATTTAGGGTTTGGTAGTATGGTTCTTATGATTCAAAACATGATGTGAATTCATCCATGCGATTCTTGATCCCGCCCTAATGCCTCCGATTTTACCGACGAAGGAGACAGAGGATAAACAAATCGAGTTCACAGCTCCGTCGCGGATCGCATTTCTGATCGTTGTGTGATGGGTTGAGGAGTTTGGGAGAACAGATTTGACATGCTTCACCTCAAGAACATGTATTCATTATCCCTCGTCCTGACATAATCATCAACATCGCACCACCTAAACCATCACCATCTTATCCTGAAACCATCACCTGATTCGCCTCAAGAACATATGTGTATGTGTGTCTTGAATCGATTTTTTGCTGAATAGATTTTCTGTTGGATTTGAGAGGCAGCGGCTAGGGCTGAGGTGAAGTTTACTCAATTTTAACTCTGACCGATATGCATATCCTTCTTCTTGATCAATATGCAGTGCAACAAGAACATGGCTTCTTTTCTTTTTCTTTTTTGATTTTTTTTTGTTGGTGTAGTAAACAACAATATGGGATGTCGATTATTGAAGTTTATGGAGGTGGGTGAAGAAGACGATGACTGGATGGATCAATAAAGGTGTTCTTCCATGAATGACCAACATCTATGAGGTGATGAACTTGCAAAATCAGGTGTTCTTCCATCTAATAATTATGGATTTAATGACCTTGGTGTTTAGAACATATTAGCGATTTGGGGCTAGGATTTACAACCAGGGAGTTGTTAAAGATCATGAGGATAAAGCAGATTCTTAACAAGAGTGGATATGAATGTAATTATGAATCGATTGTGTGTAAGTTTACAAAAGATGAATGTGAATCTAAATGTGTGTTTATCTACTTATAGGTTTTTTTTTGAGAGAGAGAGAGAAAGATATTTTATTTTTGTTTTATTTTTAATTGTTTTTTAATTGTTGGTAATAAAACAAAAATGAAGAATAAAATAATAAGGGACAAAATCATCAATACAAAAAAAGTTCAATACAAATTAGACCAAACTTGCAACAAAACCATATTATTGGATCATTCTTGTGGGCCCAAACGTTTTTGACCAAACTTGCTAGTTTTGACATACCATAAGGGTTATTTTTGCAAATTTGTCAAGAAAAAAAATATAAAAAATAAAAAACATCCAACATATTTTTATTTAACTTTTAAAATATTATTAAGTTATTTTTTGTATATTAAAATGGTAGGTAATGAGTCTAAAAACTTATGGATTACTAACTTATGAAAATATAAACAATTTAATATATTAAGAAAATAACATAGCTGGTTTTTAATGGTCGGATGAAAATAATTTAAGTTTTCATGAGGTTAAAAAATTGCAAATTAGACTTTTAAAAAATATAACGGTTTTAATATACTAAAAATAATAATATAGTGGTTTTTTAAAAAATTAGATAAAAATATATTGGGGTTTTATAAATTTTTCCGGAGAAACAAGACAAAATTGGCTAATTACATTTTTTTTAAGAGTAACTTACATGAATAGTCTCTATGGTTTGGGGTAATTTGCACGTTTAATCCCTAACTTATTTTTTAACTCAGAAAGTTCTTACTATTTCTTTTTGTTATGCGATTGGTCCCCGCTGTTTGTTACGCGTTTGGTCTCTATTATACCTAAAAAGAATATTATTTAACTAGGAAAAAATTGTGGGATAAGAAGGTAAAGTGAGTGGATAAGGATGAGGTGTGTTTTATTTAAATAAATTAAAAATATCAATGGTAAAATAGTCTTTTTAGGTAAGACAGGAACCAAACGAGTAACAAAAACAAATAGTATGGATCTTCCAAGTTAAAAAAAATAAGTTTGAGACCAAACGTACAAATTACCCTAAACCATAGGGACCATTCATGTAATTTACTCTTTTTTTAAACATGGCATGCTCTACACAACATGTGGCATGTTTTGCTTTTAAAAAATACCTTATAACCAAATGATTTCCAATGTGACATACTAAGGGTTAGTCGATAACGTTTTTAAAGGCCAAATAGGTGAAAAATAGATGTATATGTCGATGACATGGTCATCAAAAGCTACGATGAACAAAGACTACAAAATCACATCAAGGAAACATTTATTACACTCTAGATTGCTTAGATGAAGCTTATCTCCACAAAATATACTTTGAGGTCGAGGAATGGAAATTCCTTGGATAATTTTTGTTAAAGGGAGCATCTAGATAAACCCAACGAAGGTAAAGGACTTCCGAGAAACACCCACTCCGAAAGAGTTAAAAGACATGCAATGAATTGCGGGTTTATAGCGCAATCAAAGGAGAAATCCCTCCCATTTAAAAAAACATAATGGATGTGCGAAGAAAAGCAACTTCAATCGGAAAATAAAAGGTAAAAGAAGCCATATTAGCGCTAAAAATAGCATATAGAGCCTCTTAAATTTAACTAGTTCGACACAGAGAAAAAACTTATTGCATTGCTTGTGAGGAGTGCCAAAATCCATCAACATCGTACTAATAGTATCGTGACGCATGTAATAACATCCACTATAATTCACACCTGAGTAAATTACACGAATGGTCCCTATGGTTTAGCGTAATTTACGTGGTTGGTCCCTAACTTATTTTTTTAACTCGGAAGGTCCCTACTGTTTGTTGTTGTTACGCGCTTGGTCCCTGTCTTACCTAAAGATACTGTTTTTCCCTTGATATTTTAATTTATTTAAGTAAACACACCCCCAACCCCACCCCATTCACCTTATCTTACCTACCCAATCATTTTTTCCTATTTAAGTAATAATCTTTTTAGGTAAGAAATGGACCAAACGTGTAACATAAACAAACCGTAGGGACCAAGCACGTAACAAAAACAAATCATAGGGACCTTCCGAGTTAAAAAAAACAAGTTAGGGACCAAACGTGTAAATTACCCCAAACCATAGGATCATTCATGTAATTTACTCTTCACACCTATATCCCATCGTTATTACTTTCTATTATTTACTATTATGTTTTTACTTTGAATGTAATAATATCTTTACTATTTATGAGTGTAAGTGTGTGATGGTGGATTATCCCATCATGTTAGTGTAGTATTTTTGTAATATGAATGTCTACCACTATGTAGCATATTAGTTTTACAATCATGGTGTTTACCACAATCTGTGATCTTATATACAATATCACCACACGCCTATGTTTCAAGCGGAGCTTTCATTTGATTTTTCAGTTGCGATTGGGTAAGAGGGTTTCTAGGTTGTAAAGTGGGGGCGACCCCGACCTCGTGGATGGCTTGCTGATTTTAGGTGCTCTATTCGTTATAAATTGAATAAGAGAAGCAAATATGGGGTATAGTATACTAAAGGGGATAGTTTCACTTATAACTTAAGGGTATCGTCCATCTTTACTATGTATCATAATGTGTAAGAACATACTTCTATGCTCACCATATATAAGTACTCATTAGCTAACTGATGACATGCCCCTCAGCGCGGACCAAGAATAAAAGTACTCCCCAGTTAGGGATCTCCGTCCAGGCCCAACACGGCCACCCCAGCGGATCCCTAGCTACCGGGCGACCACGTGGAAGGCCCGACTTCACCAAGGGACACCTTCCATTATAGGACAAGGATAACGGTTCCATGCGACAAGCAACACATCCAGAGCATTATCGTTTGGACCAATCGTTGGACCTGACACAACGAGGAACACGACTCACCAATAAGGACATCGGATCTTGTCGGAACTGCAGTCCTTGTCCCTCGTATGAACTGAGGAGGATCCTTAGTATAAAAGGGTCACCACTACGCCTTGAAGGATAAGCTATCTCTCGCGATTCTCAACCCTCACTCTCCAATACACTACTAACTTGACCGTCAGAGCGTTTTCCCGGGACCTCCTCCCGGAGAATGGTTGACGACTTTTCTCTCTCTGTGACCTATCAGGTTCCACTCTAACGAACACAACCTTCACCATCCAGACGGTCGCATCATTTGGCGTCGTCCAATTGTGTGACAGTAAATACGCAAACTCATTTTTTTTTCTTTCCAGCTTAGTAACAAATGACGAACGAAGCCACCGGATAGCCGTCGGAAACACCACAAAGTCCGATACGACCGATGATCTCACTGGAGACGGCCACCACCCCACTAACACCACCAACTCAGACGATTGGCATGGCTTCCGAGACAACATCATCCGGTGGCCTGACAGCTTCTTTCGCAACGACTCCGCCTTTTATTACGCTCCAAAACCATATACCAATACCTAATCTAAACAACACAACCCCGCCGTTGTTCCCCAACATTGGCGGACCCAACCCATTCACTCTGCCTCCTATACCATTGTTTTTTCCCAACACCGGTAGACCAAGTAATCCCGATCACAGTCTAATACAGCCACTCATTCACATCACAAATGAGTCACAACAAAATGACACTCGTAACACCACCATTAACGGCGCAAACCACTCACAGACCACCCCTGTTCATGCATACATCCGCAATCCCGATGAATAACACCACTATTGGCCCAAGTGGTGCCTTCCAAACACAAAACTACCCAATGCCGACACCGCCATTCACACCATACCAGCAACCCCCCCCCCCCACCACCACCACCACCACCACTCACACGTTTTCTACACCGTTCCAGCCACCAAACTTTTACGGCCCACCACCATCAAACCTCGCAGCTTACAACAACATGCTGGTACAGCCATTCCTAGCAATGCAACAGTCGGGACACCACTTTGCTCAACAAACACTGAACCAAGACTGCCTATCGCGCAGTGTCACATCACCGTTTGTAAAAGAGTTGTTGGAATACGAGATTCCCAACACCCCCAAACTACCACATCTCAAAACACACAACGACACTACATACTTGAATAGCCGCATTGATACATATGAATGGACGATGATATCTCTCAAGCTGGACGAATGCTTCTGGTGCACGTACTTCCCTACCACCCTAGACGGCAACACAGGGACATGGTTCAAAACTTTCCACCATGGTAGCATCTGCAACTTTAGCCAACTAAAATACCTATTTCTAACTAACTTCATGCAGCTCCGTAAGTACAAAGGCAATTGTCACTCCATTATCGGGTGTAAGCAAAGAGAGGGGGCAGTCAAGGACTATTTCGCTATGTTCACCAAAGCAACATTAGACGTACTGGGACATGATGAAGGGTTGATCGCAGGTGCATTCACGTGGGGATTACTTCCCGCTTCACTCTCCCAGAAGCTCATGGGCAAACTGTTGGATTATGTGTCTAAGCCCATAACTATTTTGGTATGTACTTGACCCAATTATGAGCATGGTCCTTTTGGGTTGCCTTCACTCATGCAACTTGATACGATGACAAGAGGAGAAAGAGTAGAATTTATTATATGAATAATAAATTGGTACTCGAAAATGGTTTTATTAATATATTACAAGTTTAATATATTATTTGGAAATCATACTATTTAATTAGTATTGATTGGAAATTAATTTGGTGATCAAAAGTGACTAATTAAATAAAGGGGACTGATACTGCAATTATTTGATAGCTGCTAGTTGGGCTATGGATTCCTAATAGAGAGGGATTAGACAAAATCTATGGAGAGTCCAAGAAGATTTCGTCCAAGGGCTTTCTAGATGGGCTCCATGGATTGCTTAAGCCCTAAGCAAGGAAATTAGGGTTTCCACCATAAAACCCTAATAGCCTTAACTATAAATACACCCCTCAACATGTAGAAATCGGCCCCATGCTTCTAAAAGAAACCCTAGTCGATTTCTCTTATCTCCTTAGTCATCCTCTTACATTGGGTATTTGTGATTCCATTAGAGGTGCAACGTTTGAGGAACTACCACACTAAGCTTTCAAAGGTCAAGGATATTGAAGGAGATCTTGTTATTACTACATAACAAGAAAGGTAAGATCTAAACCCTAGTTTATATGTCAATTTGATTGTTATATGCTAGTTCTTAGAATCATTGCTTTGGTATTCAATGTTGTTGTGTTCATAGTAGAAAAATACTAGATCAAAGAAATTAGGGTTGCATGAACACCATAGGAATGATGTTATGCTCATAACCAGCAGTGGTATCAGAGCCTGGGTCGTTTTTCTAGTGAATAGATGCAAAAGTGAACCACCAAATATCTTGAAAATCGAATTTTTGGTTTCTGACTGGCAGACTCACCGAGTCCATGTATGGACTCGACAAACAGGTCCTACTCGATGAGTTCCATAGTGGAATCGACGAGTCCAAAGGTCTGGTGTCGGGAATTTCGATTTTCTAGCCATGACCATGACCATCCATTCACACCTGTCCTCACAGATCAAGGAGGAGTAGTTGGAAGCTTTGAAACCGGAGAACATCACATGCAAAGCCTTGCGGAAATGGATAAAAACCTTGAAGTCAAGGATGATGGAGATCGTTACCTCATGGATCAAATCTGGACACCGAGATTCGGCGAGTACAGAGACATTGTCATGCACAAAGCTCACAAGACCAGATACTCCGTTCATCCCGGTTCAGACAAGATGTACCTGGACCTCAAGAAACTATATTGGTGGCCAAACATGAAGGCAGAAATCGCTACCTATGTGGGCAAGTGCCTAACTTGCATCAAGGTCAAGGTAAAATACCAGAAGCCCACAGGTTTACTACAACAACCAGATATACCCAAGTGGAAGTGGGAGCGGATAATCATGGATTGCATAACCAACTTGCCCAAAACAATAGGTGGTCTTGACACCATTTGGGTGATTGTTGACAGGTTGACCAAATCCACGCACTTCCTACCAATAAATGAGACTAACAAGATAGAGAAGCTAACCAGGATGTACATTAAAGTGATCGTACGATTACATGGTGTGCTAATATCCACTATTGCCGAAAGAGATAATAGATTTACCTCACAATTTTGGCAATCACTACAAATTTCCTTGGGAACCAAACTCGACATGAGTACAACATACCACCCTCAAACTCACGGGCAAAGCGAGAGAACCATTCAGACGCTAGAAGACATGTTGAGAGCTTGTGTGATAGACTTTGGTAAATCTTGGGATAGCCATTTACCACTCATTGAATTCTCATACTATAACAGCTATCAAACTAGCATCAAAGTCGCAACATTCGAAGCTCTCTATGGACGCAAGTACATATCACCTATGTGTTGGGTTGAAGTGGGTGACACACAGCTAGCAAAGGGGCAAGTTCGTAACGACACTCTCACTATCCCTGAGATTATAAGGGAGACAACAGAGAAGATCATCTAAATTCGGGAATGACTAAAAAACATCTAGGGATCGACAAAAGAGCTATGCAGATAAGCGACGCAAACCCTTGGAATTCCAGGTTGGTGACCGTGTTCTGTTAAAGGTCTTACCCTGGAAGAGAATGATACGTTTTGGAAAACATGGAAAACTAAATCCAAGGTACATCGTGTATTTCAAGATTCATGTTAGAATCGGCCTGGTAGCTTACAAACTTCAACTACCCCAAGAACTTAGTAACATACACCCCACCTTCCACATGTCTAATTTGAAGAAGTGTCTGTCTGACGAGACTCTTGTAAACCCACTAAATGAAATCGAGGTAAAGAGAGTATACACTTCATAGAGGAACCTATGGAAATCATGGATAAGGAGATAAAAAGGACCCATAGTGAAGATCCGCTGGAACGCCAAGCGAGGGACTAAATTCACCTGGGAATGAGAAGATCAGATGAAACAAAAGTACCCACACCTTTTCCCTAGTTCATGAGTACCCATTCTAGAACTAATTTCGGGACGAGATTCCCTTTAATGGGGGGATAATGTGAAAACCGGCTATTCTGGGTCAACAAAAGTCAAACAAGTCAACAAGAGTCAAATGAGTCAAAAAAAAGTCAAATAGTTAGGACATAAAGCATGAATCATGCCTTGCTTTTAGGGTTTTCAGTTTTGGGACCCAAAAACCTTGAGATTTCGGTTGTGGTGGACCGAAATCACATGCCTAGACCGAAATCATACTTGATTAAAACCATACCTAGGATCAAAATCACATGTGATTTCGGTGGAGCTTAGGCCGAAATCACCAATTTAATTAGGTGGTGCTTTTCCCAATGTGATAAAATACACAAACCAATGCAAACATCACATCACCCTTACTCCCATCTATATATTAGGCCGAAATCATCCTTCCCAATTCTCATTTCCATCCTCAAACATCTTCAAATTCCTTACATTTTCTCTCAAGATCAGTACGAACATCTTCAAAACTTCATACACTTTCCCAGAAACATCTTCAAACCTTCCCAGGAAACCATTTCCTCAAGGTTGATTCTTACGAATTGTTGTAAGTTTCCTTGTTAAAACTAGTGTTTATAAAACACTTTCATGTTAGTTCATTTAATTTGCACACACTATTATGTGTTAAAACTATTAGGTTACAATCACCTTCAAGTGTTCTAACTTGAAGATCAGAACCATCACTTCGTTATCCAGCCAAGAACACACATGATATGAGTTCATACCCCGACATTTTACGAGATTTTCTATGTTTTAGGGGAGGGGGGGATACAAGTAAAACACAAGAAAACTTGTGTTAGAAATACGAAATGGTTAAATACATTTCCCAACCGTTTATACAAACTTTTGCTAAAAACATAAAGTCACGAAAAACGATCACAAATACGCTAGTTTATTCTTACAATATATATATATATATAATGGTACATACAAAGGATTCATCAATTCAGCAAAACAATTTTTATAAACTATAATAGGTATAGTTTATGGGGCATTCACACTATTTTATCCTTTTTGGGACCAAGAAATAATTATATAAAAGTATAATTATTTTTACACTGTGTAAACACTATGGAAGGGTAATACATACATTTACAAGAAAAAGGATTTTCATTACACTAGATGTAAACCAGTTAATACAATTTTGTGAGATATTTGGCTTCACCATACTTACTAGAGTACATACTAAAGTTCTTGAATTATAACCAGAGTCTAGGTAAGAGAGTGTGACACTTGTGTATAGATCTATACGGGACTGACAATCCCGCACCTAAACTATTAGCTATAGTTAGATCGGCAGGTCTGGGGTGACAAATGTCGTAACATTCCAACGCCTAGAGAATGTCGTAGCAGGCCAACTAGTCGCTAGCATGGTTATAATTAATCACATGGGGTATTAACTAATACAATGTAAAAACTTATAAATTATCAATATGATGGTTGAAATGCTTTGAAGTCATCCACCCCTAAACATTTATGTCGTTCTCAGTTTGGGGGTGTGACATACACGCCTGTCGATCTGGCTAGAACTACCCCCTGCCGCTAGTTCCCTCATGGCTTGAATAGATTTTCGCTTCCTCACAACGTGACAGACGTTGGAAATAATCCCATCTTTGCTATCCTCCATATCCTCAGCCGAAGGTTCCTCCGAAGGACGGGAAATTAGAGCAGTGGATAGGGAGACATCCGAAGCCGATTGGTCCCCCGTCGTAGAGGAACTCCCTAACGGCTGTAACAAAGTCACAACAGGGGCACTCAAGCGATGGGGCGGAGGAAGAACCTCGTGAAGAGCCACCACACGGTGGTCTAACTTTCCCTGGTACCGCTTCCGCATGACGTAATCCATGGAAACGGAACACTCAGTATCTGTAAAGAACAACAACGAGTCATGAGATTTTTTTTCCTTTTCTTTGTCAAGGGGAGGGGGGAGGGAAGTAAGCATAAATTACCATTAGAGACAGTGTAAAAGACCGATATCTCCTTCTGAGAATGCTAGCTAGGGCTTATTTCAACGCCGGCGAGCAACACCTCTGACAACCCATCGATGTCCACCTGAAGAGTGCGCAAGAGATCAACAGTCGCCTGGTTATGGGGAAACAACTTGGGGGTAACATCCGACAAGGCATTTTCCCGACGATGCTCCTGACCAATCAATTCCTGATTAAGCCACAACCATTTATCTTGCCAGTTCTTCGGCGGTTTGCTGTCGAGGACAAGGTTGTGACCTCCACGACGACCAGAGAAAGTGTACTTATCACCAGTGGCTACAAATCAAAAGAAGAACTTGAAGATAAAGAAGTTAGGAACAATGTCGTTGACCTGACATATCATCTAAAAGGCCACCATCTTATGAACAACGCTAGCGGTCAACATCTGAATGTTGCAGCCGTTGCGATAGAGCATTTCCTCCTGAAAGTCAGTCAAAGGAAGTCGGAGGCCAACATCAAAAGTCTTCGGATAAACACCCACCTTTCCGGGTGGTGGCGAAGTGATTATAACGTCGGATGTCGGAAACTCTACTTCGTCAGCTGGCATAAGACCGTACACTTCCTGGAGAGTAACAAACTCGGAGGAACTAGGAATCAAACTCATGCAGGAAGCCATATAGAAGATACGAAAGGAGATGATAAGAAAGAAGAAGCGAAAGAAGAATATGAAAAACCAGGAAAAACCTTTCTACAAGTTATAGGTGAAAAGGGCAGGATGTTTGAAAGTCCATGACACGGTTGATCTAACTGCCACACAGGTTGAATAGTCACATCACTGACACTGAAGCGATGAACAAGCAAGGTCACAACACGTGTACCAGTAGTTAAGTCCAGAACATCATAGCTAGCTAACAAACACTATGATTAATGGACTAGGGGACTTGATGACATGCCCCTCAGCACCGACCAAGAATAAAAGTACTCCCCAGTTAGGGATCTCCAGCGAGGCCTGGCCAGGCCCAACACAGCCGCCCCCATTAAATCCCTAGCTACCAGGCGCCCCCAGCACGGGGCGACCGTATGGAAGGCCCAGCTTCGCCAAGGGGCACCTTTAACTACAGGACAAGGATAACGGCCCAGGCAACAAGGAACACATCCAGAGCATTATCGCCTAGACCAATTATTGGACCTGACACAACGAGGAACACAAATCACCAATAAGGACAACAGATCTTGTCGGAACTGCAGTCCTTGTCCCTTGTACGGATCGAGGAGGATCCTTAGTATAAAAGGATCACCACTCCGCCTTGAAGAGCAAGCTATCTCTCCCGATTCTCAACCCTCACTCTCCAATACACTACTAACTTAACCATTGGAGCGTCTTCCCGGGACCTCCTCCCAGAGAACGGTTGACAACTTTCTCTCTCTGTGACCTCTCATGTTCTACTCCAACTAACACAACCTTCACCATCCAGACGGTCAGAACCTAGGTCGCATCACTTACCAATAAAACTTATATTACTCCAACCAAAATAATTAGGAAGACTGGCAAAATTACAATCGAGCTTGAGGAATATGATATAGAATATCGTCACAAAACTATCCTCAAAGGACAATCCCTATTTAAATAACGTACAACACAAAGAGCCAGAACCATTAAGGGATCTTGACATGACGAACAACATAATATTATACATGTGGAGTGTATACACCGATGGAACTTTCATCGAAGAAAGCTTTAGAGGTGGATTGGTCCTAGTGAGTCCAAAAGGGACAATCACAAATGCCCTTAATTTGACTTTCACACGCTAAATGATGAAGATGCTAATAAAACAATATTGATACACTCAGTGGCGAGTCTAGAACAGAAACATACGTGGTACACTATTTAAATAAAACCAATATATCTAAATAAAATAGTAAAAAATAATATGGGTAGTTGATCGTGTCGTATAAGGGAAAAACGATTTAAATCTCTAGAAAGTGTATCCAACAATGTCTAATATCTTTAAATATTTTGACAATTGAATCATTACTAACACTATCTAAAACAAAATTTTCAATATATGACATAAAATATAACTCAAAAATTATATTGAATTATTTTCTTAATGGGTACTCAAGTATTTGGACTATTGAGATATAAAATATGAGCTTTAAAAGTTATGAATTATATTAACTTCTTTGTCAAAAAAAAATTAAGGTAAGTTACATATAAAATTTTAGATGGTTCATAAATAAATTTTATATGTTACTTTTATAAAAGAAAAGAATTTGGTGGATCAAGTGACATACCTTCCCAACTAGGTGGGGAACCCCCGCATTGCGGGTGTCTGATGCGACAAGTCTTTCAGCAAAATTGAAATATAAACAAAATAACTTTACATTTTAAGAATGACTTTTAAAAAAGATTAAATTCCTATTTTTTACATATTCATTTTCACTATAGAATGTAAAAAGTTTGTTCTTTTATATATATATTTGTTTTAAAAAACAAAAATTGCACCTTAAGACGGATTTGAACACAAAATGACCGAGAAACCGAAACTATTCCCAACACGTATCCGCACAAAATATGGGTACCGACATAAAATAACCTAAAGACAGATTTGAACACAAACACATAAACAGAGGACCATTCTTGCCAAAAATCACATAAGTTTACTATTCCTAAAAAGTGTCATCCTTTAATACATACTAGGTGTGGAGCCCCCGCGTTGCGGGGGTCACATGTGATAATTTTATCTGTTGTTTGTTCTTTGTAGATGTTATTTGATCAACTATTTGTTTATAGTTTGAGTGTTGTTATAGGGCACTAATATTGTTTGGTCATGGATAACTATTTTGTTGTCGGATAAACTATTTATTGAAATATATACTTCATGAGTTTATCCTTTGGTTGATGTGATCAAATTGGAGAGCCGGATTCCACATATCAAATACTTCATGGGTTTTTCCTCGTTAAGTGTTGTCTAAGTATAACATTGTCTATCTCAAAAGACATTTATAAAATGACAAAACACGTATCTAAAAAAGCAAAGTCACCACAACAAACAAAGAAAACAAAAAAGAATCAATTTGTTAATTAGTGTGTTACAATATGGTAATAAGTTTAATCGTCGGTTTTGTTAGATTCCATTAGCCCTGAGAAAAGAAAAGAAAAAAAAACATATCAAAAGTTTGAAAAGCAAATAAATACAGTCAAGAAATGAAGACCAATAATTTATCATACTACGTTTTGAACATTTATAACAGAAATTTAACAGATTTTGACAGCAATGATACAATTAGTAATCTAATGGTATTTTGTTAACTAAAGGCAGATCAGAAAACCAAAATTTTATAAATAGCCATAACCAAAACACGAAATTGACAGTAAACTGAAATAGACACAAAAACGAAAATGGTCATTTTAATAAAGACAATAATTACAAAGAAAAAATGGTTTCTATTTTACTTACTTTAAAATTTTCATATCGAGAAATTGAAAAAATATATGTACTTAATTGGTCAAAATGACAAAAACAGTTAAGAGTCATTC
This sequence comes from Lactuca saligna, assembly GCF_052625555.1. Lineage (NCBI taxonomy): Eukaryota > Viridiplantae > Streptophyta > Magnoliopsida > Asterales > Asteraceae > Lactuca > Lactuca saligna. The sequence goes on along the minus strand of NC_136425.1, from coordinate 158,050,919 downwards.
TTTCGTACTTGTAATCCAAGTTTAAATAAACCAAAAGATATTTTTTTTGTCTAACCTGATTGAAATTAACAAAATAACCATAATAGAAAATTTAACCAAAAAAAAGACTTTTAAATTGTCAAAATAGGCATTAACGGTTTGGATGCTCGTTTTTGTTCCTCTAATACAAAGTTTATATTAACCAAAATACTAATTTAAGTTTTCTTCATTGATTTAAATGAGCCAAACGATAGAAAATGATAAGTTTGACCTAAGTGACGAAGATAGCCTTAAATTTTATGTGTTTAAGGTTATATAATTATGACCTATAAGATATCAAATATAAGATATCAAACTGAAACTCAACTCTTATTTTTTGAACTTGAACATAGTTTCTCAATTGAGATTTATTTAGTACAATGATATAATAGAAAAGAGTGGACTCTCTACCTCTTCTCAGATGCATCTTCCTTGTGCTTTCATGTGGATATCGTCTCTGTTGTCAAATGCTTCCCATGTGTAGGGGTAATGTCGTCCTGAAGTTGTAGAAAATTGGTTTTATTAATCTAAAAAGTGTGCAGGGGCAATATGGTCCTAAAACAAAAAAAAAATTATTTTTTTAAGCACCTACAATCCATCTGGTATAAGGTGATTACGTGATAATCAACCACCAAAACCATAAAGAACCCATTAAAATCGCTAAAACCAACCTGTATTTTCAGAAAACGTCTGTAACTTAGTAATGCTTGCCTCCTGTTTCTGCGTGTTTCTACAATAGAGACAGATGGTTGGAGTCTCGTGACCACCAAAGCATCAGATCACTGTGTTAGAAATGGAGGTGAGCCATCGTTCGGGTAAAGAGGGTAAAAGGGTAAAACGGTAAAAATAAAGAGATACCTTTGTAGTAAAAGGTCTAATATCAACTTTAATTTGTCTTATGAGATTTGTTTCAACTAAAAAAGCCCCACCTAAAAAAGCTCCAAGACGCAAAATTTTATAAATTCTAAAGTGAGATAAAGATATGAAAATAATTATAAAATAATTAAATAGATAAATCAGAAAAAATAGAAGATTATTTACATACCTATAAGGAGGGTTTATTTTTTCTCATGAAAAGGAGAATAACCACTTCTTTCACTGTTCCTAACCAATACGGGTCTTTGTGTGTCTACTAATTGGATGCTTCATACTCACTGGTAAGCGTTCTTGATCACATCTGAAAATGAAAAAAAATCTAAACTCATATTAAGCCATGACTTCTCGGAAAACAAATCATATGTCTCATTGAGGCAGTTTACCAAACATGTTAACTGCAAGTATGCAAAGCATGAACGAATTAAAAAAATGTACCTGTATAAACGGTGATGATTTTAGAGATTTAGGAGTCATGTAGAAAAAAAAAGTTAATAATGTAAGATTATAAGTTTAAACTGATAATTATTTGTAATTTTGTTACATCTAGAAACCAAAAAAAAAAAAATGAGTAGCACCCAACAAAATCTTACATCTGAATCCACAATAGTTATATGTTTTGTGTTATCGTCCTTAAAAGGATGATAAAAGTCTGTAAAAACAAAAACTTGTTATATCTAAATATAAAGAAAAATTTTAAACGTAACAAACTTCTTCTAATAAACAATAATGTACGTACTCAACCAAACTAAAGTCACTTGTCAAATACACAGCTTCCAGAAAGTAAAGAACAACCGCTTGCAACCAAAACATTTTTACATATCAAACCAAAATAACAGAAAACAAACCAAAATTATATACTAAAAAAAACATTGTTGGTAATCATACTTTTAGTAACATACATGGCACGCTGCTTTCTCCAAATGACAAGAAGATTTTTCATCCGTGTGATCCATGTAAATTTGGAAAAAGAAAACAGTCAGTAGCGATGGAGGATCTTATTGGAGGACTCTGGGTGAGGGGGTTGGTGGAGAGACCAAATTTGACCAGGTCAAAATATTTGAGTCGGTGATGGACAGGGTCAATGTTATTAAATGAAGAAAAATAATGGACCGAAAGTTTAAAAAAGGAAAATAAATTCGCAAACAAACAAAGGTTAAGTAGATTGACGTAGTTAATAACTTCAGTTGAACTAATTGAAAAAATATCACAGTGTCAAAAGCTAAGATCCCCAAAATGCACTCAGATCCATCAAAACACACAACACAATTTTGAACTAAAATTGGAACACCTTAGATCAGCTCTTCTTAAATTTCTCATAAAGCATACATGGATCTGATTTTGAGGTAATTTGTCTGAAACACAAGGAAAAAAAGTGTAAACACTTTAATCACACAATTTGTAAGGATATTTGACATGCTCTGTAAAATATTCTTGTATATTCAACAACGAAAAAGACAGGCGTCAACAATGATTTTACATACCAATTCCCCAAGCTGCCGTTTCACTATACTGTTTGACTAAATCAAACTTAGAATATATATAAGTTGATTGTTGAATTTATTAATTTGTGTGGAATTAGAGAATGAAGAAGTATGACAACAAAATTTCCATATATGGTCTCTTCCTTCAACACACAGACGCTCAAACCAAACAAAAGAACCACATGAATAAACAGGATGAAGAACCTGAAATCTTTTGGTGACGATTTGCAGCGTAAAAGCAACTTTCCTAAAATTATTCCAACACCAGTGGTATTTGGGGACTAAGGGTCAGGCGTCGCCATTCCTGGCGGCATGCGAAGCTCCTCCGGCGAACGACACATAGTCAAAATTTCAATGTTTCACATAGTATGCTTCGTGATGATATATGGGTTGTTGATGATACAGATGGAAATGCCCACCTGAGTCGTGGTTTTCAAGACCTAGATATGATGTTGCAAACTAAATATCGATGAAAAGAATCAGAGGGGACTACCTGAGGATTTCTTCGCAATATCCAACCCATTATGTCTTTAAGGCGCGTCAATAAATGAGTCGAGTGGTCCGATTATTTCCCCTTTTCTTCTTCACACTGGAATCGGAGGTCTCTTCCCTGTCGATCTCGTCCAATGGAAAACAAATTCGTCATATATGAAGAACATTACAGAGTTTTGGATATGAATAGAAACTATCAATTCTAGGGTTTCATGTTTACCTTGAAGATCATTCCATTAAAAAATCAGTGGTTCCTGTTGCTTAACTGGAGTAAAATCCGACCAGCACCGTCCTCTACCTAAGCGGGAGCGGTTCATACCTCGATACCTGCTGTAGAAGAATGCGAACCGGACATAGAACACATAAACAGTGTAACAGTGAGCTTATCTGAGGCGGAGGCAGGCCGGTGGTGGTTTTCTGTAAGAAGCGAAGGCGAAATAGCAGGAATGGAGAACCTGGGGAGACGATGAAGAAAGAGATGTGTATGAAGAGAGAGGCGGTGGAAAATTCCAGAATGTGGCTAAGATAAACATCAACAAATCCGACGGACGATGAACGACACGTGTCCACAAAGAATATGGATATTGACATAAAACGACCATAAACACAATTTGAATACACATACATAAAAGGGATATTGACATAAAACGACCATAAAGACAATCTGAATACACATACATAAAGGGGGACTATTCTTGCCAAAAAAACATTCCACTTCACTATTCCTAAAAACTATCCTCCTTTAATATATATATATATATATATATATATATATATATATATATATATATATATATATATATATATATATATATATATATATATATATATATATATATATATATATATATATATATATATATATATATATATATACCCGCCACCCGCCACTGGATACACGTGCCACTGGGAAGGGAATATAGTTACATAACACTTAATCCATTTGTCGACTTGATACTAGTTGCCAAATAAGTATCAGTTGCCAAATAAGTATTAGGAACATACAAAGCAAAGGAGCCACGTATGCACTATAGTTAACAAGTCTAGAAACTAACCAATCGGATAAAATGTCTTTCTAATACAACAATACCCCAATAAAAAACAAACAAACAAGTGAATACACTAAGGAAAACAACGTATATGTTTCATTTGAATATCTAACAAAGAAGGAACTATTGAGGTGCTAACAAGTAAAGGCATTGAAAAAATAGAAATCGACGACATTTGAAACAACGAGCCAAACTAAATAACTTTATATTAGCATACTACCAAAAGACGAGTTTGATTCAGAGTGACTATTAAAAAACTTGATTCCTATCAATTAACTTATTTCATAAATTTTCGTTTTGCTTTATTTCATAGGATTAACGATCCTTATATATAGACACCGTATTTTACAAATGACAAACAACAAACTAACTATTGTTAGTCAATTAGAGACATATACCTAATTTTACATTATTACATATTAGACATGTATTTGATGCTATTATGCATTAGTGAGTACATGTCATGCACACTACACACATATTGTTACATGTTTGACACTAGATACACACTATTATATATAAAAACGATATTTTACAGTTATTACATTTTTATATGGTTGCAGAAATCGCTAATTGGCCGCTAATCGGTGGATTAGCGATTAGGGATTAATCGGTTAGGCGAGGATTAATCGGGGACCATTAATTCTTAAGAAAATTATTAAAAAATTTATAAATCTAACTTTAATTCTCCAAAAAAAGTGATTAATCGGCGATTAGGTCCGATTAGGTCCGATTTTGACCTGCATTGACCAACCTGATTAGGTCCGATTAACTTCGATTAGGCCTGATTAGATCCGATTAATTCCGAATTTGACCTGCATTGACCAAGCCCGATTATAGTGACCGATTAGCAATAAATCTCATCGGTGGAGGTCCGATTAGCGATTAATCGGCCGATTAGGCCGATTTCTGCAACACCGCATTTTTAATAGACCATAATAATTGTATCATGCTTGAAATAATAATTTTGTGCATGCTCTTATCACTTCTCCGGATAAAAGATGGCGTCATTGTATGTAGTGTACATGACATGTATTTAATAATGCATAATAACATCAAGGGATAATGACTTAGGAGGGTAACTACCTCTTATCCGTGTTCACATATTGACAACTTCTTCTTTTTTGTACATAATAAAGCAACTAACTTGTTTTAACTGTTTAAATTATACCAATATTACCGGCTAATACATGTTTTAACCGGTAACTCAAATGGAAAATGACTACGGAGGGTAACTATCTCTTATACGTGTTCACATATTGGCAACTTCTTATATTTTTGTACATAAGAAAGAAACTAACTTGTTTTAACTGTGTAACATCCCAAAAATCATGACCAAAAATTTCGTTTTTAATTTAATACTAAAACCATAATTGTCAAACCATTAAATTAATACTCCAGCATCGGGCCTCGCCCGACATCAGGCCCCGCCTGGCATCAAGCCCCGCTCGGTATACATATATGTCTCTCTTAGGCCCCGCCTGTCTCCGAGCCCCACCCACTAAACACATACAATCATCTAACATGCTAACACATAAAGAAACATACTCTATTGTATCCCTGTCCTAAGAAACATACTCTGCTAATAATGAGATACAAAACTTAGTCCGTACTCAGCTAGTTCCAGCCAGGGCTTCAACAGTGCAAGGTGAGTCTCCTCACTGCGTGAATAGGTCTAAGGCCACAATGCCAGCCCATGTAGTCTATGAGTAGGAAGACTCGGGGGTTAGCCATAGGCATTGTTTGCTAGTATGTTATTCCAGACCAAGGTCTGATGTCGGGCGGGTGCCTGAGGAATGTTTTCATGTTAAATTATATTTGTTGTATGTGTGATACTTGTATGTGCCTGTTCAATAGGTGAGTGTGGGCGAGCTCCCGTATCTCATCACTAGTTGAGTACGAACGATGTTTTGTATCTCATTATTACCAGAGTATGTTTCTTAGGACATAGATACAGTAGAGTATGTTTCTTTATGTGTTAGCATGTTATAGGATTGTATGTGTTTAGCGGGCGGGCCCCGGAGACAGGCGGGGCCTAAGAGAGACATATCTGTATACCGAGAGGGGCTCGATGCCAGACGGGGCCTGATGTCGGGCGGGGCCCGATGCCGGAGTATTAAATTAATGGTTTGATAATTATGGTTTTAGTACTAAATTAAAAAAGAAATTTTTTGGTCATGATTTTTGGGATGTTACACAGTTAAAACAAGTTAGTTGCTTTCTTATGTACAAACAATAAGAAGTTGTCAATATGTGAACACGGATAAGAGGTAATTACCTTCCTAAATCATTTTCCCTTTGAGTTACCTGTTAAAACAGATATTAACCGGTAATATTGATGTAATTTAAACAATTAAAACAAGTTAGTTGCTTTATTATGTACAAAAAAGAAGAAGTTGCTAATATGTGAACATGGATAAGAGGTAGTTACCCTCTTAAGTCATTTTTCCTAACATCAAATATATGTCTTATATGTAATAATGTAAAATTAGGTATATGTCTAAGCATCTAGCTTACTATTGTTTCAAGCACGATACAATTATTATTGTCCGTCAAAAATGTAATATCAGTAAGATATGGTTTTTTATATGTAATAATGTGTATGTAATGTCAAACATATAATAATATGTTTGTAGTGTATAGACATGTCCTCAATGCATATGACATATATTTGATGCTACTATGCATTGAAATACCCCCACCCGACCCTACCCACACACATTTGAATTCCCGGTTCTCCTTGACCATGAATTCCACCGTTAACCCGGTCTGGCTAGAAATTCCCGTTTTTAATATTGTTTAACCTGTTTTTTGTTTCATTTAACCTTAAATATCACATTAATTTTTAAATACAAAGCTCTAAATTGAGTATTTATATCTATAAATAAAAATAAATTAAACATAAGTATGATTTCAAGGGCGGGTATTCCCACCATCCACAGCCAACGACATCCCAAGAATACAAAGAACGCATAGAAGCCAAATAACTGATCGCCGAGCTTTGCCGTCAATTTTACCATCTTGGTCGATTCTCCGGCACCGGCAGAAGCATCACTGTCAAAGTTCACGACGATTCCGTATCAAATTCCGACCAACTCATCATCATGTCCCCCTCCATCTCTCTCTACATCTACATACACGTGTACATTTGTTTATATCTCCAGGATATATATTCTGTGGTGATAATTTTTCTTCAAATTTCTGATTTTTTTTTAGAAAATTTCAAAATTAGGGTTTTACGAACGAATATGTCAGGTGTCCAAAAGGAAAGAATGGTAGAAAGACGACATCGACATGTATGTGTTATCTCCAATTCGATCTCTCCTATATTCACCATTACCAAAACCTTACCCTCTCAAACCTCCTAGATGGTCAGATTGTGTCCCTCTTTTCATGAAGGTACCTACAAATCCAGTAATTGTTTTCATTTCATTTAAATTCACCATCTTTGATTCCATTTCTAGCTGTGCATTTGATCTTTTTATCTGGGTATCAAGATCTTCGATCATCTTCTTGTGTGGTATATGTATATGCTTGTTGATTCATTTTCAATTATCACTTTAGGATTTATTACATATAACACCATTTGTTGAGAATTGATGAAAAGGACAAGAGCAAACCACACTATAACATACAAAAAGTCTGTATACATGTGATTCATTGATTTCAAAATTAGGGTTAGGGTTTTACAGTAACACTCAAAATTTCAACTTTTTTTTAGAATCACCTATAAGTTTCATATGAATTCAACTTCAACACAATTCACAATCCTTCAGGCAAAATGCAACCACTATCTCGTCAATTCAGCTATCAAATTTCACCAATTGGGCATCGACCCATCAATCCCGACCCACGGGTCCATCCATAATCCCAAACGGGTCTCACATCGTTACACTTCAAACGCATCTCTCAAGGCAGGGGTACTTTCGTCAAACAACGATACTCCAACTACCCCAGTAAGTAATTTTTACAATCTTTACCATTTTTTTTTAATAAGAGTTTAAGTAAATTAGTAATATAAGGGATTTTGTTACAGCGTTGTGTTGTTTTGGACATTGAGGGGACAACTACACCTATTTCGTTTGTTACAGATGTTCTTTTTCCATATGCACGTGATAATGTTCGCATGCATTTGGAGGCGACTTATGATAGTGATGATACTAAAGAAGATATTAAATTGTTACGCTCTCAAGTAAGTTTTAAAGTAAATTACATTTTTGGTCCTTTTGATATTTAGAACTTGCCGAGTGTATAAAGAGCTTTAACTCAATCACCCTAACGTCCTATTTATGCTCAACTCAACCGACCTAACAAAGGAAATGACCTAAATATCCTTAATTCATGCATTGACCTGTTTGACCTTCTTTACTTAACCTTGACCAATTGACAAAAATGTTACAAGATGGACCGAAATTTCAAAGGAAAACTTTGTGGGACCAAAATTGCAAAATCAGCTATATTCAGGGACCAAAAATGTAATTTCGATTTGTATTTTTTTTTTTGCTTATAGGTACAGGATGATTTGCAAAATGGAGTTAGTGGTGCAGTTCCTATTCCATCTGATGATGCGGAAAAAGAGGAGGTGATAAGTGCATTGGTTGCTAATGTTGAAGGAATGATAAAAGCCGATAGAAAGATTACTTCTTTAAAACAATTACAAGTAAGAAAAACCAACATTTAAAAACATGTTTTATTATCTTATATCGAATAAAGCTTTGAACTTTGTAATACGGAAATATAAAATAGGAAAATTGTGGTAAAAGAGTAACGTCTGTTGCTATTTGTTGCAATTTGTCCGTAAAAAAATAAAATAAAACGGCTAACACTTGATGATGATCCAGGGCCACATTTGGCATACCGGTTTTAAAAAAAATGAACTAGAAGGAGTTGTTTATGATGATGTTCCTCAAGCTCTAGAAAGATGGCACGCTTCTGGTTTAAAGGTTGGTTCAAATTGCTGAACCTGAACACCTGAGCAAACAAGCTGGTTCAGGTTGGTTAAGAGTTGGCCCATGAATTTTTTTTCATGGGCCAACTCGTATCTTTACCTGACCTTTAATTTTCAAGAAATTTTTGATCAGGTGTATATTTATTCGAGTGGTAGCAGACTAGCACAACGGTTGTTGTTTGGATATACGAATTATGGTGACTTGAGAAAATATTTATGTGGATTTTTTGACACCACAATCGGGTAATTTTTTTAATGGATATTTTTCGGACCCATGGATCTTGGATCCGTATCATGAAGTTTTATTTTTCAGGAACAAGAAAGAGACAAAAAGTTACATCGAAATCTCTGAGAGCCTTGGAGTTGACGAGCCGTCAGACGTTTTATTTGTGACGGATGTTTATCAAGAAGCTGTAGCAGCAAAAGCAGCTGGTACAGTAGAACCAAATGTATTGACGGGTTGTACAGTACAACCCGTCAATGCATTGTGCGAGCTGGATTAATGTTTTTATTTTATTTTTATTTATTGTGTTGATTTCTAACCATCATTGTGTTAGGTTTGGAGGTGATGATTTCTGTTAGGCCGGGGAACGGACCGCTTCCCGAGAACCATGGATTTATGTTGATAAAGTCATTTACGGAAATACCCTTTTGAAGGTTCTTTTTGTAGCATGTGGCGTGTAAGGTAAGATGTAAACCATGAGCAACTTATGATTGTGTTAAATTTCTCAAGAATATATTTAAGCTGAAAAACACGGATTCTATTAACATTTGAATTTTTAACTTTTGGTCCTTGAAAATATATTTTTTGAATGCTATTTGTAATTTGTCCCTTATCGATTTTTGCTTCACAAGAGGGGATCCAATAAAAGATTTTTTTTTTTTTAAAAAAAAAAATCACTAGCAAGATGCTAGAGAAAAGAACATTATAAACATTTTACAACTAAAGTTAGATTTTGTAATCAACCAATTCAATTAACGTCACATTTTATGCATTATATAAATTTCCAAGCATTTAAGCACCGTAAAATAGATAGCACCACCACATTAAATCTTTTCCTTGGAGTTCCATTATGTTGCCACGTGTCCACCCAAGTAATAACATCATGACAAAACTTCAAAAATGGTTCATGTGCTTTTCAAAAATATCAAGTTTAGTCCTTAAGTTCAAAAAACCACATAGATGGTCCCTGTGGTTTCAAAACTTTTAACAAATCGTCCTTTTCGTTAACTCTGTTAGCTTTTGGCCGTTAAGTGAAGGGTATTTATATCTTTTCACTGCCACAGGGACCATTTATGAAGATTTGTCTTATTTAAAAAAAACTAATTATTTAATATTAAAGGGTCCCTCTCTCTCTCTCTCTCTCTCTCTCTCTCTCTCTCTCTCTCTCTCTCTCTCTCTCTCTCTCTCTCTCTCTCTTAAAAACATCGAACCAGGATCATCACCACCAGGTGACATCGGCCAAGGTAAGTGATTTCATGCCTCTACTCCGATTAAAACACATAGATCTACCGTCATCCCTTCCTTTCAGCAACTCCTTTATTTCGATTGTTCAACAATAAAATAAGTATCTCCTACCTTTATTTTGGTTCCCTTCACCTTACTTCTACCCTGTCACCACCATCAATCATAGTCTATGGTTTCTTTCAAAGAAGAGAGCAAACTAGCGTAAGATGGTGGAGTAGGATCAGATATCGTTTCTGTATTCATGTCTAGATCGCGAGATAACCTTCGGGTTCTTGGAGGAACCATCTCAACCATTTTTGGGTTGCTGGAGTGTGGAGTTCTATCGGTGTTATTGTCAATCTCTGCTAACGAGATCCTTCTATGACACAAAGGATCAATCTCCCCTATGTCGATTTGCTCTTGGCGTTATTGTCAATCTCTGCTAACGAGATCCTTCTATGACACAAAGGATCAATCTCCCCTATGTCGATTTGCTCTTGGCTTGGGTTGTCGGTGAAAACCTGAAGGTGTGTCCTCGTCGGAGATACATTTTGCTTCACATGAATTCTCTTCACTGTATTGATATTTGGTTCTTCTTTCTTTACTGCAAGACCCGTGGCGTCGCATTCTAGAAGGAGACGAAGCCCTAACCTCCTCCCTGTGTCGGTGGTGGTGGTTTTGCAGTGCCTCATCGTTTTCAATGTTATCATCATCACCATCGTCATTCTTTAAACTGGTGTCCAAATCGGAATCGAAGCTCCTCTTGGAACGAGAGTATCTTCTTCTGCGATTAGGGTTTTGAGATCCGGAGGAATTACTCCGGCTCCTCCTGAACTCTGAGATTGAGCGTCGCCAGCGGTAGAACTAGGGTTTAACACATTGGGGTCGTCTTCATCGTCGTGTCTTTTGAGTTCATGGTTGATTTGGTGTTTGATGACGAAAATTTCCTTCTTGAAAACTTGTTGATCATTCTTTGTGTTCTGTGGTTGTTGAGGGCTCGATTTGAGGTCGGATTGCGGGAAGCAGGCTTAAAAGCAGTGGTTTTGGTGTTCTTGCTGAGAGAGAGGGAGGGAGGGAGGGAGGGAGGGAGAGAGAGAGAGAGAGAGAGAGAGAGAGAGAGACCCTTTAATATTAAATAACTAGTTTTTTTTTAAATAAGACAAATTTTCATAAATGGTCACTGCGACAGTGAAATGACAGAAATACCCTTCACTTAACGGCCAAAAGCTAACGGAGTTAACGAAAATAACTATTTGTTAAAAGTTTTGAAACCACAGGGACCATCTGTGAGGTTTTTTAAACTTAGGGATTAAACTTGATATTTTTGAAAACCACAGGAACCATTTTTGAAGTTTTATCTAACATCATTAATCGAAGTCGAGTTCAAAGTAGCTAAAATGCAAGATGTGAAGAAATGGTAGGTGGTTTTCATTGTGATTACCACATAAAGGACATAAAAGGGATTCCACATCGACGCCCATTTTATAAAGATTCGATATAGTCGGGATCCGATGCAACTGAATAAGCTAAGCCAAAATATTTACTACCACATGTATATAAAAAAAAGCTTCCTATTCCGAGTCAAACATCCTCTTTACTAGCCATTTTACCTACTAATCCGCACTATAATCTTTTCCAAAACTTCACCGCCCTAAAAGTAATGATTCCAAAGAGTCTCCAAATAATTAATTACCACTTTCGGTACTTGGAAAAGCGACATATAGTATGTGACAATACATCCCGAATATATATTTGATAAAGGCCGTTCGAGAGAGTTTTAGTTATTCAGTTGAAAAGTTTATAGTGCTAATACTTTCCAATACATATTTTAAAAGGATTTTTGATATAGGAACAAAACTTTTCTGTCTATTAGTTTTCATAAAAGTAAGACATCTTTAAAAAAGTATGCAAACTTATTATTATTATTATTATTTTAAATATTTATATAAATTTGCTAGTATAATGAGTTGAATGATCCCTTAAATTTCATGATTTTTGGAGTTTATTTTTGGGATTTTATAAAAATAATTAAAAAAAAAAAATCACGACTATAGTCATTTTGTAGATAGAAGTTTAGCTTTTTGATATTTTCTTACAATAAAAAAATATAGCTAAACAACTAAAGGGTAAAAAAGTCTTTGAAAAAAACCCATTATATATATATATATATATATGCCAAATAACCATCATTTCCAGAATGAGCCATTTCGGACTGTGTACATTGGTCGACATATGAAAGACCTTCCGAAATGCCCATTCTAGAATAATCCGACTTGTTCCGGATTTCAATTTATAAAACCATTTTTCGGAGTATATTCCGGATCTCGATTAACAAACAATTCCCACACATTCCGAGCAATACTATATATTTCAGAGTTAAGATAGGGAACACTATCATATATTCAACATACAAGATACGATTTAAATCAATATGGATCAAAGTTATGCAAGTAATGATGAACTATGGCCGTGATACCACTATTGTATTTTCTATGTGTCTAAACACACGATCATGCACAAAAACACAAACCCTAAGGATCTAAGTTTCATGCTTTTATTACCACTCTACTAAAACATAAAACATTAAAAAGGAAGAATAATGTACCAGTTATGTAGCCATTGATGTCTATGCTAGAGATATTTTATTACCACCCAAAACAGAGTATCACATCCAATGAACACCAAAAAGAGAATAAAAATAACTAGGAGAAGGGATCAAAATTTTACAAACCCTAATAAGGGATAAGAATTTCATTTCCTAAGAGAAGAGAACAAAGGAGGCAAAAAATCAAGCCAATTGAGCAAATTGAATGAGATCCTAAGCACCCTATTTATAGGCCTTGGATCCTTACCATAATTGCATCTCCATCCAATGTGGGATAGATCCAACTTTCGTTCTCCCCTATCCATTTTGGGTTTTTGGAATATTCAGAATAACCAGCTATTGATTAATTGATATTAATCCCTTGAATCAATTTAATTCCCAAATAGTTTCTGATTAATAGTTAAATCATAATAATTAATAAAACAAATTCTCTTTTATTTATTCTAAATTTGGATCATGAGGGCAACCTAAAAACGCTAAAAACAACATAAGCTTTAAAATTAGAATAAACTTAAAAATCTTGTTTACCCACCAAATATCATTTTGCAAAGCATGGAAAGATTCTAATGTACTATTGACAAGTTATAATACAAAGTAACTATCTTGTTGTCAATTATTGAATATAAACCCTAATTATGGTTAGTAACGTAAAAAAATCCGATAATTCAATTATATATTATTTTTGTATAAATGATATTCATAATACAATGTGGTGAAGTTCATAAACCTTATACTACATAACAAATTCATAACAAATGTTACATATACAATCCTTTGGTGAATTCCTCACCAAATGCGATATATTCTATACATAGCTTAAACATTCAAATGTTAACAAAAAGAATTAGGATTTATCCTAACTCTCATGTAATGTGTTATTATTTTTGATGATAATAATTTGAATTTAAACGATTCAAATTAAGTAAATATACATCATTTTTACCACACTTTTTATAAAACTCACCAACTTTTATAATAGTTTACCTATTCTTTTATAAAAATAAAAGAGATAATTTTTGTCTTATATGGTGATGACACACTTTATTAAAGAATTATTATTTTAATAAAGTCAACTCCTACCCCATACCCTACCCACCCCATCCCCCTCCCCCTTTTAAACCTCGGCCAACCCCCCCCCCCCCCCCCCCCCCCCAATGATTCTAATGTACTATTGACAAGTTATAATGCAAAGTAACTATCTTGTTGTCAATTATTGAAAATAAACCCTAATTATGGTTAGTAACGTAAAAAACTACATAACAAATTCATAACAAATGTTACATATACAATCCTTTGGTGAATTCCTCACCAAATGCGACATATTCTATACATAGCTTAAACATTCAAATGTTAACAAAAAGAATTAGGATTTATCCTAACTCTAATGTAATGTGTTATTATTTTTGATGATAATAATTTGAATTTAAACGATTCAAATTAAGTAAATATATATCATTTTTACCACACTTTTTATAAAACTCACCAACTTTTATAATAGTTTACCTATTCTTTTATAAAAATAAAAGAGACAATTTTTGTCTTATATGGTGATGACACACTTTATTAAAGAATTATTATTTTAATAAAGTCAACTCCTACCCCATACCCTACCCACCCCATCCCCCTCCCCCTTTTAAACCTCGGCCAACCCCCCCCCCCCCCCCACCCATCCCTACACTTCATATTTATCATCTTCTTCATTCTTCTTCATTTCATCTCAAGAACAAGGCCACTTCGCTCAAGGTTAATTCCCACAAGTTGGTACTTGATCTTTTGGTAAGTTTTCCCTTACTAATCTAGTGATTCTACACACACACACACACACACACACACATATATATATATATATATATATATATATATATATATGTATACTAGTTTTATTACAATTACACGCATTAACATGTGTTAATATCCATAGGGTAATTCAACCTTCAAGTGTTCTTAGCTTGAAAACCTTCCTCTTCGCCTCTTTACCCACCAAGAAACACACTCAAAGTGAGTTCATACCCCTCATTTTCGTTTTTATCCAAGTTTTAGGGGGGGGGGGGGGATACAAGTAACCTTGTATAATAATACTAGTTATTATACATGGTTTGTCTTCAGGTTGTGTAAAAGTATTATTTACATGAAATAATATTATTACCTAGTATTATGAACATTTATGCGTGATATGTTGTTTAAAATGCAAATCTATGAAAAATAAGTACAAACATGCTAGATGTTCTTTAGAAAAAGTCACAAAAACTATAAAGGCTATGGTTTTTATGAACATAATATGACTTTTCTAGCAAAAATGGTTTTAACCAAGTTATTACATCATTTTTGTGGTATGAAAATCAAAATATGTTATTTTGGACATGTGTTGTGAAACTAGTTAAAAATACAAAGGATTTGGTTTTACAAAAAGAAAACCTAAAAACGCACCATTTTTATATAAAAGTAGGGTTTTCTAGAAAAACTGGTCATGACTAGGTTATGATACCATTTTTGTAAGATTTGACCTAGAATATGTTGTTTTAAACATATAAGGTTAGTTTGACATAATCTCCACAAAAAGCTAAATTTTTTTACCAAGTTATAACTCAATTTTTACCGTTTGGTGACGTAAAAAGGGCCAAAACTAGCAAATTGGCTTCACCATACTAGATGTTCATATACTTGTGTTAGATGTAAATTATAAGTTATTTAGGGACATCTAAACATGTTAACTTATATATATGTCAGTATATATGAGTCATTGACACTATTTTACTATCTTGATACAATACAAATAATTATATAAAAGTATAATTATTTTTTTACACCATGTAAATACTATGGAAATGGGATATTTACACTTACAAGGGTTTTCAGTACACTATACGTAAACTTGTTGAAACAATTATGTGAGACACAATCTTCACCGTACCAACCAGAGTACACACTAAAGTCCTGAATTATAACCAAAATCTCGGTAAGAGAGCGTAGCACTTGTATATAGATCTATACGGGACTGAAAATCCCGTACCTAAGCTGCTAGCTACAGCTAGACCGGCGGGTCTGGGGTGATAAATGTCTAACATTCCGACACCTGAAGAATGTCGTAGCAGGCCAAAATTTGGTTTTAGCATGATTGTAATAACTCACATGGGGAATCAACAATACATTTGGTTTACGAGGTAACATGCGTCCAAATGGTTTTATATAAGAATAAAATTACATAATACTATTTTAAGTATAGAAATGCTTATACATTTTTGGTCTTAGGGTTTTTATCACTACAACTTATTTTTAAGAAAATATTGGATTTTCTTGAAACGTACACTATCATTTTACAAGGAAAAGTTAAAGATTTTTCTCATGCAAAACTCTTATGAACTCACCAACTTAATTGTTGACACCTTTCAAAACTACTTGTATTCTCAGGAAACTGTTAAACAAGTAACCATAAGGCTTTTGAGGACAGGACTTTGCGACGTAAAACTATTTATTTTTGTCATCATAATGTAATTGGTTTTGAAACAAACAATACACGGTAACAATGTAACATTCTCAATTATATTTATGATGGTTGTGTTTGATTTGATCACTATTGTACATTATGTTGTGATAACGTTCATGAAAGTCATACACCCCCAGACGTTTCTGTCATCCTGGTTTGGGGGTGTGACATTTGGCAACTAACGAGAGGAAGAAAAGAATGAAAAACTAAGCTAGTTTTTGCTTATTTCCCATCTTTATATACTTGTACAAATGTACTAAGTCAATGCAAGCAATTAATGAACGAATGGGCTACATATGGCAAGTATGAAGATGTAATAAATAAGACAACACACAACCTCTTCTACTAGAAAAAAAACTATAGATTTGGCAAGCAAAGTGAAGATCTTTTGTAGCACTCGGTTCCTGGTATATAATTTATTTTGTTTTATTTTGCATTTTTGGCCTGGGACTTGGGGAGTTGAAGGCACCACTCGTTGAGTAGGAGTGGGTTTGGACACGAGACTTAAGTGATGGACTTGTCGAGTCCGCGGCCAGACTCGACGAGTAGGCTCTGATTGGACAAAACCCTAATGTAGCACCTGGTTCCTGGTATGTAAATCTTATTTGAGTATATCCATTTTTAGCCTTGGACTCGGCGAGTCATAGGTCCGACTCGCCGAGTAGGGACGAGACCCGGGACACGTTTATGATGGCGACTCGGCGAGTCTATATCCTGGACTCGGCGAGTCACCGCTGTTGTATGAAACCCTAAGTTTCAGGGGTTTGCACCCTATTTAAACCTGATATCCGCCCCTTGCCAGCCCCCATTCACCCCCAGAGCTCCCAACCCCTGTTCTAAGCTTGTTCCTTGAGAGTTTGAGGCTATTGTGTGTGTTCTTGAAGGCTTAGAGGCAAGAAGGAGAAGTAGATCAAGAGGAAGGAGAGCCATCCAAGCATCATTGTGTTCTTCTAGCAGTTTCATTGAGGTATACCCTATTTTCCCCCTGTTTCTATGCTTAAGGTTTCATTTAAGACATTCTTGAGCCATTCCCCAAGCTAGTATGTGCATAATGTTTCGTAATAAGTTGTTTGGACTCTAGATCTAGGCAAGATTGAGCTCCAGGAGCTCAGATCTGTTAGCTTTATGGAACCATGTGGCTTGTTTACCCTAGATCTACCCTTTTGAGGCATTTTGAACCCTAAAATCCATATTGGTGAATATCTACACGTAAAGTTGGAAACTTTACGTGTGATTCGTGTCCTAGAAGCCCAGATCTGTGAATGGCATGGACTGGAATCAAACAAATTGGTGTAATTAATGGGTGCATGGCAACGACTCAGCGAGTCGTTCATGTGACTCGGCGAGTCTGCTCGCGAGTCTTCGAGTCGTCCCCTTTTTGCTGTATCGAGTTTGAGCAGTGAGTCACAGGGTGTGACTCGGTGAGTTGGAAGCTGAACTCACCCATGGTAGGACTCGGCGAGTCATGGCCTGGCTCGGCGAGTCCAAGGCAATCTTCATAGATCAAGAACAGACTCGGCGAGTTGTTCATACAACTCGGCGAGTCTAAGCATGAGTGTTCATCGGATGAAGATGAACTCGACGAGTTGTTCATACAACTCGGCGGGTAGGATGAAGGACTTGAGCATCAGTTTGGATGGAGAACTCGTTGAGTCAACGCCTAACTCGACAAGTAGGAACAGAACCCTGGATAGTCGTTTGGACATGGACTCGACGAGTTGGATAGCCAACTCAGCGAGTCGGGTCAACTCGAAGTTGACTCTGACTTTGACTTAGGGCATGGTCGGGAGGGAAAAGGGTCATTTCACCCAAAAAGGCAGTAAATAGTGATTGATTGAGTATGTGTGGGAATTACAGCCGGAGGATTCCCGGAGTAGCAGCAGCAGCAGACAGTCGGTTCCCACACACACCAGCAGCCATTTCGAGGTGAGTTTCCTTTCAGTAGTAACGGGTCTAAGGCACCAAGGCCAGCCCGTATAGACGAGACGTTAGTATTAGAGTGTGGGCCGAGCCCGTATCTCTTAGTTGAGTGATTACGATATATGCTAGTGTGATAGAGCTGTCTATACTTGTTGTCTGTGTGATACTTGTATGATATGAGTTGGCGGTTGAGTGTGGGCTAGGACCGTATCTCTCCGAGAGTGGAGTGTGGGCTAGGCCCGTATCTCCCAGATAGTGAAGTGTGGGCAGGGCCCGTATCTCCACGAGTGTGGGCGTGGCCCGTATCTCCCAGATAGCGAAGTGTGGGTAGGGCCCGTATCTTCACGAGTGTGGGCAGGGCCCGTATCTCATAGTTGAATGTTGTTTGTTATATGCTTGCATGGTATGGGGTATTTTGGGGGAACTCACTAAGCTTTGTGCTTACGGTTTGCAGTTTGATTTCAGGTACCTCTTCAGCTAGGGGAAAGGAGCCGGCACGGTAGCAGCATATCACACATACGCCTTTTGTTTCCGCATTACAGATTTTCTGGGATGTACTCTGAATTCTTATTATGATGTCACCGGTTTTTCAGACATGGATTTTTATCATGAATGTTTGTAATGATATTTTACGTTTTCATCTAAATTAAAAATGAAATTTTTAACCGGTAAATTTTGGGGCGTTACAAGTTGGTATCAGAGCCCTGGTTTGAGGGATTCAGACTCACCTTCGGGGGTGTCTGAACTCAAATCGAGGGATCAAAAGATTTTTTTTAAAAAGAAAATGTTTTCTAAATGGAGAAAAGAGCTTAAGAAAGAACAAAGTGTGTGGGATATGTGCGACCGGCCGAGCTCAAGTAAGTATTCCCCAAAGTACGCATACAAGTTTATGTTATGTTTACCAGCTTTTGTAGAACAACATGCTAGAATAGGACTAAGGATCTAGGAGTGATGCCTTATGTGCCTGCTTTATGTGTTCCACCTATATGAGAATTACATGCTAGTATAGAGTAGACAACAGTAGGGTAGCCTGTTAGGGTGTGCCTGATAGTATGAGTTAGCACGGTGTGCTAGTTCAGTTTCTCTCTATGAGAGCGGAATTCCTTGAGGTTGTTTCCCTCGTCTGAATGCTGCTTGCTTCGTGCTACGTGGGACTCCGAATAATGGAAATTAGCCATTAGGCGAATATGTCACATCACATGTGATCAGAGTTGAATAATCTTAGAGTACCGGATTTGATCCTACTGCGCAGCTCTTGTTTGAGTCCAACCGTTGTAGGGGCTAGTCGGGTACTCGAAGGATTATCTGAGTCTTGTCGCACGTGATGGTATTCGGGTGATGGCTAATTGGCAATTCAAGGAGGCCTGCAGCAGCTGAGGATTGGATCGAGTAGAGCCGAAGATTTCCCTAGGGCGAGTCTGGGATGAGTATAGTAGTGACCAACCTTAGTGTAAGGGACCTGGTGGAGTTAAGTCAGTCCTTGAAAAAGGTATGGATAGATGTGGAAGGTAGTATGGGCCCATACTACTGAAAGCAGAGGATCCGTACCCGAACCAAGGAAGGCCAAGATGAGACCGGGAAACTTGTAGTGAGTAGGATCCCTCCAGGGGTATTAGTATCGCTAACACTTGTTATTTCTTGCATTTCAGAATGGTGGTACTACGCCCGAGGCCAGCGGTTGGCAGTTCAGGAGAGGGGTCGGGTTTGGGATCAGGTTCCGATCCAGTTGATGAGAGGCTGCACGAGTTCATCGCGTCTGAGATCACCAGGGGTATCCTTGAGTCGACCCCCATTATCTTCGGGTCGATCAAGGAAGGGATCATCGAGCTGATGGAGGATCGGCTCAGGGCGTTTAGGAGCGACATGGCATCCGGCAAGTCGGGACCTCGCACACTGTCCTTTAAGGACTTTAGGGGCAGTGGTGCGCCGGATTTCCACGGGGTGAAAGACCCCATTGCCGCCAGACGATGGATTGCAGACATCGAGTCTGCACAGCTGACTAGTTTCTGCCCTGAGGGGTCGAAGGTAAGGTATGCAGCAGGGTGTTTGCGGGATCGAGCCCGAGACTGGTGGGAGTCAATGGGTGACTCGTTGGGAGCCTCAGCTATCGAGGCTATGACCTTGTAACACCGTAAATTTCAAAACAATTTTTCATTTAAAATAATTGTTTAATTCTTAGAAACACTTGTTTAAAATCTCATTCATAATCGAATTACAAAACATAACTCCATTTTCACTTGCATATTAAACCAGGATCCTCAAAACATGACTCTTTCTCCGGTGTGTACAATCAAGCCGGTGCCGTCCCGTGATCCTGAAAGAAACCTGAAACATAACCCAAAACACTGTAAGCACGAAGCTTAGTGAGTTCCCCAAAATACCACACATAACACATATTAGCCACTCGAGGCTATAACTCTATGGGTCCGTGCACCCAAACTCTGTGAGCCCTCAGGTTCTAACTCTGGGAACCTTCCGGTTCCAACTCTATAAACATGCACAACATAAATCACATAGAAATAATGCAGTACAACACATCACGTACATATAGCATACAAATACTCTGATCATATAACTCTGGTTACCTACTCAAGGTAAAGTATAGTGAGAAGACTCACTTGGCAAATAGAAAGCAGATATCCCCACACTTGAATCTCGAACCCGCCACCGCCTAACACGTAAGGCAAATACTCTCATGAATATAACTCTCGAGACTAGAATCAACCCTATCATGGCACCCTCTTAATAGTAAAAGACTATTTTACCCCTCTCTTGGCCCAAAGGCCACATTGCTGACCAAGCCCTAAAAGTCAACGGTCAACTCTTGGTCCAAGTCAAAGTCCTCCGTCAAAGTCAACCCTCCTGGTTGACCCTGCTCGCCGAGTCAACCCGTCGACTCGTCGAGTCCCCGTGCTCAGAACTTCCCCAATCCGCGACTCAACTCGCCGAGTCACCCCGAGACTCGCCGAGTCCCACAACTCTGAGTCCACTCACACACAACTCACCGAGTCATCCCTTGACTCGTCGAGTCCAAGAACAGACTCGCCGAGTCTACGGCTATCTTCAACCTACTCGCCGAGTTGTTCATACAACTCACCGAGTTCCAGGCCATCTTCATCCAACTCGTCGAGTCCACCCATGTGACTCACCGAGTACCACCGGTCTGAATACATTCAAAAGCATTCCAGGCTATGCAACTGCTACAAAGCATAGATCTAGTCTCCTACCACTCATCCATCACGTAAAGTGGAAAACTTTACGTGAATCCAAAGAGATCTAAGCCGTTTGCACATTGGGCTAGGGTTTGGGACATGTAAGCTTCACTAAACACTCCAACACAGGGACTTTCATGCTCTCTGATTCTTCTCCCTTCCAGATCTGAGGTAGCAACCTCAGATCTAGCCTCTAGACTTCCCATTACATCCCTAGACAAATTCCCACAACCCCAAAATGAAGAAACCACATAACAACAGTCCAATAACGAGATATTACCTCTAAGAGATGCCCCAACTGCAATGTAATTCGAATCCAAGCAAAGCCCCTTGCTCCAAGCCTTCAATCTCCCAAAATTCCTTCAACAATTACTTCTCCAAGCTCCAATCCACTCAACAATGGTGCTTCTCCACGATTTAGGGTTTTCTGGGGCTCAAGAGGTGATAAAGAGGCTGGGAGGAAAACATAATGATCTTTATATAAGGCTCAACCCCGAGAATTAGGGTTTTCTCCACTCAGCGCCTACTCGCCGAGTCCATTACATTGACTCGCTGAGTCGGCCACTTAACACGCGACCACGTCGTGACTCTACTCGCCGAGTCCGCACATGGACTCGCCGACTCACTCTTTCCCAATTTACTCTTTTAGCCCTTCAACTCTACCCTTGATCAGAATCAAGCTGGGAGTCCCAGACTCCATCCCTGCATCCATCCTGAGACTCTTGGCTCTACACCCGCGGAATCCCTTCCGCGTCCTCAGCAGACATCCCATCATGATGTCATTCCATACCACTGTCACAAACACAGTGTTCGACCACCATACTCGAAATCATCCATTCTCACTACTACTTCCACTTCCGCAAATCAACACTTTCCCCAGCAAATGAGGGTCTGACACCTCCTCCCATACAACAGCTCAAAGGGCGGCATACCAATGCACTAATGATGGCTGTTGATATAAGGTAACTCAACCAAGGATAGTTACGTGCCGCAACTCCCTCCGAAATCTAATACACATGCCCGAAGCATGTCTTTGAGCGTCTGAATCGTTCGCTCCCTCTGAGGTGTCCTCAGACATCATCATGATAAGCTCTATCTCATCTCATATCCCTCTTCGAGACTGAGCACCAGGTCAGCTTTTGACTCCACAGCTGAGCCTCCAAAGGTCACCCATATCATGATCCAAATATCCCACTAACTTCCTCCCCGTGACCACTATCCCGGCCCCGTGACACGCAAGTCACGAAATTCTCTTTTCCTTATGCAAGAAAGTACAATCCAACCGAGGATCGTCTCCACTCTGATCTCTGGTTTCTGCTGCGCATATCCCTTGCGCATCTCACCACATTCCCCGACAGAGACGGGGACCCCAGTCTCGCCCCGGTCCAACATCCAGGCTCCAACAACTCAATACTAGGGCTACTCAAGCCCAAAACTCTTCCACATCATACACTGATCGGAGAACATTCCATCATCACACTCCCTTGCCATCTAGTGAGTACTACGGCTCCCCGCGGTATCGCAACACCCTCTGACTAGTGAGTACTACGGCTCCCCGCAGTATCACAACACCCTCTGACTAGTGAGTACTACGGCTCCCCGCAATATCACAACACCCTCTGACTAGTGAGTACTGCGGCTCCCCGCAATATCACAACACCCTCTGACTAGTGAGTACTACGGCTCCCCGCAGTATCACAACACCCTCTGACCCCACTAGCTCGTGCTCCGCAGACTATCATAGGCGGCTACCCATACTCGTCTCGAATATTCATCACAGACTCTGGAGGCAATCGACATAATAGATGCCCACCCTTGCGAAGATCCACTCTCTCAAATAATCTCCCTGGATGCCCATACTCGAAGGGCTCTCACTAGATCCATAGATACCTGATATACCACAAGTCGTCTCAACTCAAGATTAACGAATAACTTCGAAATAAGGATGCCAATACCCGGATACCTCGGAACACCCCCACCGAACATCACAAGATCTTGCCACAACCACTGATCTCCTGCCCCAAGCACCATATAGATGCAATAATACATTCCCTTTGAACCCCATAACTAGATCTCCATTTTTTTTTCCCAAGTTGCAACTTCAGTGTATCCACTTTCTCAATTGCAATACGAAGAAACGCAAACGTTACGAAATACGCTGATAATTCTCCGAAACCCTTTTTCCCGCCGCTCAAAATCCAAACAAAGGTACGCATACCGACCCGGGAGTTGGCTGCCCAATCATTCTCTATCTACTTGCCCCAACACTGACGAATACCAGATTCCTGACCAATAAACACCTGTCGTGGAGACATTCATCCTTCTCAAACAAGTACTTCCCGCATTAACTCACTCTGACCCCTTTCCTCGATCACCGACATCTCTGGTCTCAGGATTTCTTACTGCATATCCCTATACTCCACTTATAACTGCTCTTGACAAATCTCTGCTTTCTTACATACGGCACCCGGTTCTCCCCCACTTAGGGTTCGAACCATCACCAAATAGCACACAACCAACCCATAACTATTTTCTCCAGCAAAATCGCACCTGCCCCCAGAAAGTGCTACACAACGCCCGATAATCCCCCTTAAGGAAATGAATCGACCTCATATACTCTGAACCTCTGATGAACTCCTCAAGAACTTCTCATCACGTCTGCCTCTAGTCGTTCCAAATCTCGTACCAATCTAGTACCAAACAACTCAACTGCTCAATAACATCCCTGGCTCATAGACTGAACCATAAAATCATCGTACCCCTCACCTCAACTCATCAACTAACGCTCCAACACCGGGATCATCCCAAGAACAAGGACCCACTCCCATATTCAACACCCCATGGATAGAAAACTCTCTGCACCGCTAAACTCGACTGAACTCCCCACTGATACCACTACCATACACCCGACTATACTCAAATAGGTGTAGCGTGGCCCTCGACTATCTCAGTCCAAACTGACTATCTGCTCATGATAAATCACTGCCTCGCGGCACACATGCTACCTGATACTCTGGTGGGAAATCATCATCAATGACGACCTGCAGGGTTTACCCCTAAACCCAAAACCAAAACATCATGCTTCTCATATTTTCACACGTACATAATCAGTACCTCCCAGATCATAGGAGGTGACATCTCCTTTATCGACTGATCGCTCAAATCAGATCGAAATTCTCCCTTCTCACTGACTCCTTACTAAAATACTCTGAGGGACTCTCGATCTCCCTCTCAAGGGACGCCTCTTCGAATTTACTCATGACCGAATAACCGGAGAACCACAAACATCCTTCACTATGAACCATGGTACTCATTCCATGACATCTCTTCTCAATATGCCCCGGTGTATGGTACCCTAACCATAACATCACTCCCCAATCCGCTCCGATGTATGGTACCCGGACCATAACATCACTCCTCAATCCGCTCCGATGTATGGTACTCGAACCATAACATCACTCCTCCATCCGCTCCGATGTATGGTACCCGGACCATAACATCACTCCTCAATCTGCTCTGATGTATGGTACCCAAACCATAACATCACTCCTCAATCTGCTCTGATGTATGGTACTCGAACCATAACATCACTCCTCAATCTGCTCTGATGTATGGTACCCGAACCATAACATCACTCTGCAATCTGCTCTGATGTATGGTACCCGAACCATAACATCACTCCTCAATCTGCTCTGATGTATGGTACTCGAACCATAACATCACTCCTCAATCTGCTCTGATGTATGGTACCCGAACCATAACATCACTCCTCAATCCGCTCCTTAGAACCTTCAGAATACTCCCTGTATCAAGTATGGGTCCTCTGCTTTCAGTAGTACGGGCCCATACTACCTGCCACATCTACCCATACTTTCCACACGGACCATCCCAGAGCTTCTAAGTAGCTGCTCGACCTGCCCTTTCACTAATCCCATCGTGCGTGCTCGCTCCCCAACGAAATTCTCTACTCTGCAAGTGCACTCATCTGGCTAGGGTTACTCCCTAGGCTCTTCCGTTGTCCTCCCCCTTCTTTGCTATCAGCTGCTGAAGAGCTCCTAATGATGCCGGCCATCTACCTCCTGAATATCGTCATATTCACTTGGTAGCTAACTCCCATCATCGAGAGTTCCACAAAGCACAAAGCAAGCAGCATTCGAGCATCGAAGAATACATAGGACTCCCTCTCTGTGATAACTCTACCCTCTCGGCTCATCCTCAAAAGTACCACCGAACTCTGTAACTCTACCCCTCATGGGTTCTAACTGGATACTCTCACTCATCACATACTCAAAAGCATAACACATATAACAACGAGTCCTAGGCTAAGGCATCACAAATCAGGCCACTCTAGTCCTAACATATGAAATACCTAGCCTATCTCTAGCATGCAATAATATCTCATAAAGTGCATCATACATATCTCATAACACAAAAATAAGGGTATTTTGGGAAATCACCGTTCGGGCTCTGGCTGATTGTACACACTGCTCCTTCTTGCTTTCTCTTTGAACTCTTATTCATTTTTAGAAAATTATTTCCTTAAAACTTTTCTTACTTCCTCAGTTTGAGTCCAGATTTACCCGAAGGCGCATCCGAATCCCTCAAACCAAGGCTCTGATACCAACTTGTAACACCGTAAATTTCAAAACAATTTTTCATTTAAAATAATCGTTTAATTCTTAGAAACACTTGTTTAAAATCTCATTCATAATCGAATTACAAAACATAACTCCATTTTCACTTGCATATTAAACCAGGATCCTCAAAACATGACTCTTTCTCCGGTGTGTACAATCAAGCCGGTGCCGTCCCGTGATCCTGAAAGAAACCTGAAACATAACCCAAAACACTGTAAGCACGAAGCTTAGTGAGTTCCCCAAAATACCACACATAACACATATTAGCCACTCGAGGCTATAACTCTATGGGTCCGTGCACCCAAACTCTGTGAACCCTCAAGTTCTAACTCTGGGAACCTTCCGGTTCCAACTCTATAAACATGCACAGCATAAATCACATAGAAATAATGCAGTACAACACATCACGTACATATAGCATACAAATACTCTGATCACATAACTCTGGTTACCTACTCAAGGTAAAGTATAGTGAGAAGACTCACCTGGAAAACAGAAAGCAGATATCCCCACACTTGAATCTCGAACCCACCACCGCCTAACACGTAAGGCAAATACTCTCATGAATATAACTCTCAAGACTAGAATCAACCCTATCATGGCACCCTCTTAAGGGTAAAAGACTATTTTACCCCTCTCTTGGCCCAAAGGCCACATCGCTGACCAAGCCCTAAAAGTCAACGGTCAACTCTTGGTCCAAGTCAAAGTCCTCCATCAAAGTCAACCCTCCTGGTTGACCCTGCTCGCCGAGTCAACCCATCGACTCAACGAGTCCCCGTGCTCAGAACTTCCCCAATCCGCGACTCAACTCGCCGAGTCACCCCGAGACTCGCCGAGTCCCACAACTCTGAGTCCACTCACACACAACTCACCGAGTTATCCCTTGACTCGCCGATTCTCGACTCAACCAGAAAATATTTGGGACTCTTCGACAAGACTCGTCGAGTCCAAGAACAGACTCGCCGAGTCTACGGCTATCTTCAACCTACTCGCCGAGTTGTTCATACAACTCGCCGAGTTCCAGGCCATCTTCATCCAACTCGTCAAGTCCACCCATGTGACTCGCCAAGTACCACCGGTCTGAATACATTCAGAAGCATTCCAGGCCATGCAACTGCTCCAAAGCATAGATCTAGTCTCCTACCACTCATCCATCACGTAAAGTGGCAAACTTTACATGAATCCAAAGAGATCTAAGCCGTTTGCACATTGGGCTAGGGTTTGGGACATGTAAGCTTCATTAAACACTCCAACACAGGGACTTTCATGCTCTCTGATTCTTCTCCCTTCCAGATCTGAGGTAGCAACCTCAGATCTAGCCTCTAGACTTCCCATTACATCCCTAGACAAATTCCCACAACCCCAAAATGAAGAAACCACATAACAACAGTCCAATAACGAGATATTACCTCTAAGAGATGCCCCAACTGCAATGTAATTCGAATCCAAGCAAAGCCCCTTGCTCCAAGCCTTCAATCTCCCAAAATTCCTTCAACAATTACTTCTCCAAGCTCCAATCCACTCAACAATGGTGCTTCTCCGCGATTTAGGGTTTTCTGGGGCTCAAGGGGTGATAAAGAGGCTGGGAGGAAAACATAATGATCTTTATATAAGGCTTAACCCCGAGAATTAGGGTTTTCTCCACTCAGCGCCTACTCGCCGAGTCCATTACACTGACTCGCCGAGTTGGCCACTTAACACGCGACCAAGTCGCGACTCTACTCGCCGAGTCCACACATGGACTCGCCGAGTCCACACATGGACTCGCCGAGTCCACACATGGACTCGCCGAGTCACTCTTTCCCAATTTACTCTTTTAGCCCTTCAACTCTACTTTTGATATTTCGGGATGTTACAGACCTGGTCGGACGTTGTGACTAGGTTCAGGGCAGAGTTTGAGCTGGCGGTCGAGCTTCAGCAGCTGGCTAGGGAGTTTTTGGATATGAGGCAGACGACTGAGACTGTGATGGAGATCACCACCAAGTTCCGAGAGAGGGCCTTGTTGGTGCCCCAGTATGCATGTGACGAGTATATGAAGAGGACCCGTTACCATGATATGCTCCGGGCCGACATCCGAGAGCATGTTAGTTTTTCAGCTTGTCCTACCCTGGAGTCCATGATCGCTGGGGCGAGGGAGAGGGAGATTGATTTAGAGCACATTCAAAAGAGGAAAGCAGAGACGGGTCAGATGATTGGGACTTCAGGAAAGAAGTCCCGGGGATCAGATGGGAGGCTGAAGGGCCAAGGGGGACCGGGCCGCTGTGGGAAATGCGGCAGGACACATGAGGGAGCATGTCGGCGGGGATCAGAAGGCTGCTACAAGTGTGGTAAGACAGGGCACTTTAGTAGGGATTGTACTACTCCCATTGCGGCGATACAGACATCTGAGTTACTGTGTTTCCACTGCAACCTGAGGGGCCACAAGAAGGCCGATTGCCCCCAGTTGACAGGTTTAGCACCGGTAATGGCGCCAGCCCCAGCGACCCTACGGATCACAGGTGGCCGACAGGGCAAGGCAGAGGCTCCAGTGGTGAGGAGCCGAGCATTCTAGCTGACCACCGAGGAGGCACGCGCAGCACCCGATGTGGTGACGGGTATGATGTTATGATACAAGTCAAATACTTATAGTTATCACATCAATCACATGTGATTGCATTAATCACATGTGATTAATAACTAGAAAACCAATGATTTTATCACTACTCAACTGTTTATCAAATTGTTTCACTTCAAAATGTTTTACAAACTCTTTTTACTTATCAAATGCTTTTATTAAACTTTGTTTTACTTTTATAAATTGCATGCCCATATATGTATATGTATATATATATATATATATATATATATATATATATATATATATATATATATATAAGTAATGTTTAAAGGGCTTAGGAAGGCCATCTGCCCTATTTCCTTTTCGTGCACTGAGATGTGGTCTGGTGGGATTTTGGGTGACCATCCGAGGGTCATTTCCATATTAGTTATATATCATATATACATATATAGACATAAAAAGTACTTCCATATTCATATTTACCAGTACATCGATAGCTAGTTACCATTGGGGTAATACAATACATATACAACAATACTAGAAACAATACATATACAATGATGCTAGAAGCAATACATATACAATGATGCTAGAAACAATACATATACAATGATGCTAGAAACAATACATATACAATGATGCTAGAAACAATACATATACAACGATGCTAGAAACAATACATATACAGCTATACTAGAAACAATACATATACAACTATACTAGAAATAATACATATACAACTATACTAGAACGAGAAACATTACATATACATGAATACTTTAATTATTGTGATTTAAATCGGAGCATGACTTAAATGTCATGGCTCGAGTTGTAGCCAGAATTCTCTTGGAGGGAGAGCGTGAGTTTGCGTATAGATCTATACTGGATTGACAATCCTACACCTTGCTGCTAGCTACAGCCGGACCTGCAGGTCTGCGGGTGCCAAACGTCATTCCGTTATTACGACCATTCATTATGTCGTTGTTACTAGTCGATAGTATGGTGCAATTTATCACATAATGCCTTAATATAAATCCGGTTTAAGGTAATTAGTACAACAATAGTTCTTATAATACAAGGCTACAGTACTACAATGATTTACCCATTACATATTTTAGTGATAACCTCACTTAAACGATAATGTAAAATTAATGATAGTTACACTTGGGAAATTACACACTTTTACATCAAACGAGCATGCAAAACAGTTAAGCCTTGGTAGAAGGCTACTTTAATAGAAAATATAGGTTTTTATGAGAGATTCAAACTTTTACAAACAATTGCAAACCTTTACATACATTTTACAAACTTATACTTGATACATGTTCAAACATTTTTGGATGACAAATACTGACACTAAAACACTTATGAACTCACCAGCTTAATGCTGATAAACTCTTTCAAAATAACTTGTATTCTCAGGTCATCATTAGACAAGTACCGAGGCCAGCTTTTGAGAAGATAGAGCGCATTCAAGACTCATCTTATTGTTTTGATACACATTATTTTTGGTGTATATACTGTACAGAACACGCTTGTATTAAAATTATATATTTAATGCAATGGATGATGTTGTTTGCTTATTTACATTTACTGTGTTGTGATACTTACATGACGTCCTCCGCCCCAGAATGTTTCTGCCGTTCTTGGTTTTGGGGTGTGACATTGTACGGGCGGAGGTGCAGAACCCCGATATGCTGGGGTGAAGTTGGCCAGAGAGTCATGGGAAGCACCGAGGTGGTGCTCGAGACGACCGAGAGGATCCAGCAGGTTTGGAGCAGACTTCAGACTGCTCAGAGTCGGCAGAAAAGTTACGCTGACAAGCGTTGATCCGACTTGGAGTTCCAAGTCGGGGATATGGTTCTCCTGAAGGTGTCGCCTTGGAAAGGCGTCATTCGATTCAGGAAGCGGGGCAAATTGGGCCCGAGATTTATCGGACCGTTCAGGGTGGTAGCCCGGGTGGGCAAAGTGGTGTATATATTGGAGCTGCCAGTCGAGCTCAGCCAGATCCACAACACTTTCCATGTTTCTCAGCTGTGGAAGTGCCTAGTGGACGATTCAACGGTAGTGCCGTTAGAGGATATTCAGGTTGATGACAGCCTGAATTACATTGAGCGCCCAGTTGCAATCCTCGACAGGAAGTCGAAGGATTTGAGGAACAAGAGGGTGGAGCTAGTGAAGGTGCAATGGCAGCACCGCAGGGGTTCGGAATGGACTTGGGAGCCGATGGACGAGATGATGGAGCATTACCCCGAGCTGTTTCAGGATTGAGCAGCAGACTTCGAGGACGAAGTCTAAAATAAGTGAAGTAGATTTGTAGCACCTGGTTCCTGGTATGTAAATCTTATTTGAGTATATCCATTTTTAGCCTTGGACTCGGTGAGTCATAGGTCCGACTCGCCGAGTAGGGACGAGACCCGGGACATGTTTATGATGGCGACTCGGCGAGTCCATATCCTGGACTCGGCGAGTCACTGTTGTTGGATGAAACCCTAAGTTTCAAGGGTTTGCACCCTATTTAAACCTCATATTCGCCCCTTGCCAGGCCCCATTCACCCCCAGAGCTCCCAACCCCCGTTCTAAGCTTGTTCCTTGAGAGTTTGAGGCTATTGTGTGTTTTCTTGAAGGCTTAGAGGCAAGAAGGAGAAGTAGATCAAGAGGAAGGAGAGCCATCCAAGCATCATTGTGTTCTTCCAACAGTTTCATTGAGGTATACCCTATTTCCCCCCTGTTTCTATGCTTAAGGTTTCATTTAAGACATTCTTGAGCCATTCCCCAAGCTAGTATGTGCATAATGTTTCATAATAAGTTGTTTGGCCTCTAGATCTAGGCAAGATTGAGTTCCAGGAGCTCAGATCTGTTAGCTTTATGGACCCATGTGGCTTGTTTACTCTAGATCTACCCTTTTGAGGCATTTTGAACCCTAAAATCCATATTGGTGAATATCTACACGTAAAGTTGGAAACTTTATGTGTGATTCGTGTCCTAGAAGCCCAGATCTGTGAATGGCATGGACTGGAATCGAACAAATTGGTGTAATTAATGGGTGCATGGCAACGACTCAGCGAGTCGTTCATGTGACTCGGCGAGTCTGCTCGCGAGTCTTCTAGTCGTCCCCTTTTTGCTGTATCGAGTTTGAGCAGTGAGTCACAGGGTGTGACTCGGTGAGTTGGAAGCTGAACTCACCCATGGTAGGACTCGGCGAGTGATGGCCTGGCTCGGCGAGTCCAAGGCAATCTTCATAGATCAAGAACAGACTCGGCGAGTTGTTCATACAACTCGGCGAGTCTAAGCATGAGTGTTCATCGGATGAAGATGAACTCGACGATTTGTTCATACAACTCGACGGGTAGGATGAAGGACTTGAACATCAGTTTGGATGGAGAACTCGTCGAGTCAACGCCTAACTCGACGAGTAGGAACATAACCCTGGATAGTTGTTTGGACATGGACTCGACGAGTTGGATAGCCAACTCGACGAGTCGGGTCAACTGGAAGTTGACTCTGACTTTGACTTAGGGCATGGTCGGGAGGGAAAAGGGTCATTTCACCCAAAAAGGCAGTAAATAGTGATTGATTGAGTATGTGTGGGAATTACAGCCGGAGGATTCCCGGAGTAGCAGCAGCAGCAGACAATCGGTTCCCACACACCAGCAGCCATTTCGAGGTGAGTTTCCTTTCAGTAGTAACGGGTCTAAGGCACCAAGGCCAGACTGTATAGACGAGATGTTAGTATTAGAGTGTGGGCCGAGCCCATATCTCTTAGTTGAGTGATTACGATATATGCTAGTGTGATAGAGCTGTCTATACTTGTTGTCTATGTGATACTTGTATGATATGAGTTGGCGGTTGAGTGTGGGCTAGGCCCGTATCTCTCCGAGAGTGGAGTGTGGGCTAGGCCCGTATCTCCCAGATAGTGAAGTGTGGGCAGGGCCCGTATCTCCACGAGTGTGGGCGTGGCCCGTATCTCCCAGATAGCGAAGTGTGGGCAGGGCCCGTATCTTCACGAGTGTGGGCAGGGCCTGTATCTCATAGTTGAATGTTGTTTGTTATACGCTTGCATGGTATGGGGTATTTTGGGGGAACTCACTAAGCTTTGTGCTTACGGTTTTCAGTTTGATTTCAGGTACCTCTTCAGCTAGGGGAAAGGAGCCGGCGCGGTAACAACATATCACACATACGCCTTTTGTTTCCGCATTACAGATTTTTCTGGGATGTACTCTGAATTCTGATTATGATGTCACCGGTTTTCCAGACATGGTTTTTTATCATGAATGTTTGTAATGATATTTTACGTTTTCAACTAAATTAAAAATGAAATTTTTAACCGGTAAATTTTGGGGCGTTACACCTAATCTGAGGGTTTGCACCCTATTTAATCATCTCTTTCATCCACCACTCGTCACTAATGCTCCCAAAGACCCTCCATAGAAAACCCTAAGTGTTTTGGTGCAAGATCTAAGGCTTTTGAGTGATTTTTGGTGGTTTTTGACCTCAAGGAAGAAGGAAGAGCATAGAAGGATCAAGAAGAGGCTGAAGGATTCGAGTTTGGTTCATCATTTGCAGTCTTTGAAAGGTATAAAGTATGTACCTTGCTTGTTTATTTGTTAGATCCCTTTTTGGGGAAGATTTAGGGCTTTTAAGCCATATGAGGTGACCAACCATGATTTGAAAACATGGTTGGGGGTCAATACTTCGGATCTAGCACTTGGGAAGAGTCACAAGATAGATTTGGGTTGCTTTTGCACCCAAGGAAGGCCCCATGCAACAAAAGAGCCATTTTAGAGCCTTTTTGGCTCAAAAGTCCCATGCATGCACGTAAAGTTTGTAACTTTACATGCTAGATCGTGCTTTGGGCTCGGATCTATCATTTGGACAAGTTTTGTACATTAGAAATCGAGGATTTAGGGTGTGGATCGAGTCCGTTCTTGGGACTCGACGAGTCCAAGGCCTTGAGTCCCATATCTGTTGAGGGTCAAAAGAACTCACTTGGGTGTTAGAAGGGTTGTAGCAGGACAGAAGGAGTGACCCAACGCATTGGACTTAGTTTTAGACCTGGAGTTCATGGGACTCGACGAGTGCTAGAACAGACTCAGTGAGTTCAAGGCAATCTTCTTATGTTTGAAGATGAACTCGATGGGTTGTTCATACAACACGACGAGTCAAGGTCAGGACTTGTTCATCAGATGAAGGTGAACTCGACGAGTTGTTCATACAACTCGGCGAGTCGGATGAAGGTTCATTGATGTTCGTAAAGAAGGGGAACTTGTCGAGTCGTTGGCAATCTCAACGATTTGAGTCTTGGATAAGGATGAGCAAAGGGTAGGGACTCAATGAGTTAACCACCCAACTCGGCGAGTCGGGTCAACTGGAAGTTGACTTTGACTTGGACTTGGTTAGGGGTAAAACAATCAACTTATCCTAAGAGTAGATATCAGATTCTGACTGAGTGTTTTGTGGGGATTATAGTCGGAGGATTTCCGGAGCAGCAACAGACAGAGGTTTCCCGTGCAGATTTTCAGCAGCTAGTCGTACGAGGTGAGTTACCTTTAAGTAGGGGTGGGTCTAAGGCCACAATGCCAGCCTACCAAATAGGAATAATTAGGAGATGATTGTCTTTGCGATAATTATCTTGGTCTGGTTATGTGCCTTGGTTATTAGATTTATCTGTATGATATGTTATGTGTACAGTAGGGATTAGTTTCCCTAACAGCGGTCCTTAGGACCGAAGGGTCGGTCGGTACCCGGATATGCCTGATTGTATGTTATATCTTGATGTTGCATGCTAGTGGTAGGGGGTGGAATAGTCTCCTGTTACCGGTTGAAAGATACCGATGACAGTTACCGATTGAAAGATACCGATGACAGTTACCGGTTGAAAGAGACCGATGATGATTAGCAGTTGAAAAATACCAATGATGATTACCGGTTGAAAGATACCGATGACGATTATCGGTTGAAAGATACCGATGAAAGTTATCGGTTGAAAGATACCGACGATATTGTATGGTATGTGGTATGATGGGGGAACTCACTAAGCTTTTTGCTTACAGTTTCTATTTTGGTTTTAGGTACCTCTTCGTCTAAGGGGAAGGAGCTGGCGACGTAGCATCGCATCACACACACACATGATTCCGCATCGGATTTTCTGGGATTGCACTATGATATTCATTATTTTGATGTCGTGATTTGGGACCCAATATTATGATTTTGTAATGTGTGACTTTATTGACAATGTTGTGGTAAAATGTTTTAAAAATTATTAATTCAAAAATGAAATTTTTGGACTTGAATTTTGGGATGTTACATCTTTGATTGTATCATACTCCATATCATAACTAGTAGTTACATTGCAACTAAATGGGTTACTCTACGTGCCAAAAATGTTGTACATAACCTCAATATTCATACCATATGATATTTACTAGTTTTTGTTCTCTTTAATTATCATTTCCTAGAAAAAATAATTTCCAATACGATGGTAAAATTATTATTTTCATAAAAAAAATGTTTTTTTTAATTAAATACATGTGTTGATAATATTTATTAATAATCAAATTATTCTAATAAATAATCAATAAGCAGTAAATTGCTAAAATGTGTGGCCTATAGGATCATATGTCATTAACAAATATCATTCTATAATGACTCTTGGGTATAAAGATCTTTTCAATCTCCCACTTGCACATGACTCATCATAGATTGATGTAGATAGTGGTGAACACTTAGAAACATTTCACTGCTCCCAACAAAATACGACGGAGAATGTCATCCATCAACATATAATTCCCAAAATCTCAAAGCTAAAATTGATGTATAAGATAAGTTCAGTTATCCCTTTATTATAGACATCTAGTTGAACATGAGATTTGGGTCATAATTAATCTCGTTTGGTGTTTAAATTTGGATAACGCACGTTATATGTCTAGCACTCAACACATAAGCATAAAACATCCTATATTAAATACACAAGCCTCTTGCATACTTCATACCATACCTGAAAATAGTCTTTATAATTGTCTGGTTAAGGATCAACAATTGACCACATCAAAGTATAGCAATCCCTACACTTAAGTACCATTATGTATCTCAAGTATTAAGGATACAAAGATAATACATTTTTATCAAGAATCACTTACAAAAAAGATCTATGAGATGATTTCGATGCGGGCCAGTTCAATAATACTTCTCTAAGAAGTACCTATAAATCTTGATTATAAACACTTGCCTACTTTCATTTAATGAGAATCAACAAATCAAATTCATATTAGTCGTACTTCATAATCGCTCCAACAATTATAAACAACTATGAACTTTAGAATAATAAGATTATTGATGGATTAAATATGTTAATATAGAATGCAACAAGTATTAATATGATGATAATATCCCAATATATCAAAACAACACAATTGTTGTCACAATGTTCCAATATCCAAATACTAAATCCAAATCAAATCCCATTTCTAGAATAACAAAGTTTAATAGCTCAAGTGTGACTGTAACACCCCCTCTGGCACGTATCACAATATTGTCCGCTTTGGGCCACTCGGCACGAGGACTTCCCAGGGGGTCACCCATCCCGGTACTACTCCCGCCCGAGCACGCTTAACTGCAGAGTTCTTATGGGATCTGCTGCCCTCACGGCTTTAAAACGCGCTGTGTCAAGGAAGGTATCCACACCCCTTATAAGGAGATGTTTTGTTCTCCTTCCAAGCCGATGTAGGATTAGGTGCAACCCACCTTCACCCCCCATTATAGGGTTCGACGTCCCTGTCGAACACATCGACCCGTGCCCTGGCTCTGATACCATTTGTAACACCCCCTCTGGCACGTATCACAATATTGTCCGCTTTGGGCCACTCGGCACGAGGACTTCCCAGGGGGTCACCCATCCCGGTACTACTCCCGCCCGAGCACGCTTAACTGCAGAGTTCTTATGGGATCTGCTGCTGTAACAACCCGGAATTTCAGGTATTTTTATAATATTGTTTTTGGGGTGTTTTAGGAGGGGACTCGGCGAGTTGGAGCCAGACTCGCCGAGTAGGACCACAGACTGGGTCGCGGGTTCGCGACTGGACTCGACGAGTCCATTATGGACTCGGCGAGTCTGCGCTGTTCAGCGGAAACCCTAGCCGTTTGGTTTTGGAACGTATATAATGCACTTATAGGCCGTCATTGTCCGTCTTTAGTCGATTGAGAAGAACCCTAAACGGCTGTGGGCATCTAGAGCAAGATTGAAGGATATTAGGACCTTGAAGAAATTGTTGTGCAAGGAGGAGAAGAGTTTTGGCTAAAGGAACAGCAAGGGATTCGAGTTCTGAGGTTTGGGGACACAGAGAGTGCGTTATTCAGGTAATATTTTGGATCTTTTCTGTTATGTTGATGTGTGCATGGATTTAGGGTTTATGGAACCCATTTGGTGATTAGATGGATTATTACCTTGTTACCCAAACGACTATAACCCTGTATTAGGACCTTTAGAGGTCCAGAAGGTCCCATGCTTGTGTATTTCGGGACAATACTTATCTCAGGAAGCAGTTTGATCGACTGCATGGCGTGGACTCGCCGAGTCCAATGAACAGACTCGGCGAGTAGCTTGGAGATTGACTGGGACTCGTCGAGCTGTTCTTCAGACTCGGCGAGTGGAGTCGGGGTGGCCCCGCGATTCTTCCACGAGGATCTCGTCGAGCCAAGAGGGATACTCGACGAGTAGAAAGGGAACATCAGGGAAAGTTGGGGAGGACGTCTAGACTCGCCGAGTCGTCTTTGCACTCGCCGTGTCCGGTCAAGTTGACCGTTGACCGTTGACCGTTGACCAGAGTTGACCTACATGTAATTTCTTAGGGTCAGTTGTCTTGAAAGATAAAAGTATTAATAAGGGATATATGATATTATAGGGAGTCTGTAGCTCGACGGATCGAGTGCGAGTGATTTCAGGAGTCGCTAGCTTTCATTACCCGCGAGGTGAGTCTTCTCACTATACTGTACCCGGAAGGGTTTGACTGTGTGACCGGAAGGTCGGATATGATTTGTGTTATACGTGCTATAAATGGTAAGGTATTTGCTATGCGTGCTATGTATGTTTATACGGGCCGGAAGGCAATATGTTATGTGACTGAAAGGTCGGATATGATATATGATATATGTGCTATATGTGTTAGGATTAATGTATTAATTGCTGTGTATGTTTATGGGCCGGAAGGCAATATGTTACGGGCCGGAAGGCAATATGTTATGGGCCGGAAGGCGATTATCTCAAGGCCTGGAAAGGCGTATATGCGTAAGTAGTATACTGGGGAACTCACTAAGCATTTATGCTTACAGTTGTCATGTATGTGTTTCAGGTACTAGCGAGGACCGTGGGAAGGCGCCGGCATGACGCGTACACACTGATGATGTTTTGAGATCTTGGGGATTTTATGATTGTATTTTGATATGAAATTTGGAATAATTATATTTGGTTGAAATAATTCACTTTATTTTAAATGAAAAATTTATTTGAAAATTTACGTTGTTACAATTGGTATCAGAGCCTTGGTTTGAGGGATTCGGGTGTACCTTCGGGTGTAACTGAACTCAAACCGAGGATTTGAGGAAAATCTTTTAAAAAAATAATAAAGGCATAAACTTTTATAAATGGTAAAGTGGTAAACAAGAAGAAGCAGTGTGTACGATCAGCCAGCGCCCGAATGGTAAAGATCCCCAGAATACTTTACAATGTTATGTTATGCAATGAATTATGAATTGTTATGCATGCTAGAAGACTAGGTA
Source organism: Lactuca saligna (assembly GCF_052625555.1). NCBI lineage: Eukaryota > Viridiplantae > Streptophyta > Magnoliopsida > Asterales > Asteraceae > Lactuca > Lactuca saligna. Next base: position 158,012,419 of record NC_136425.1, on the reverse strand, counting down.
TTCATGATAGGACTAGAGTGGCCTGATTTGTGATGCCTTAGTCTAGGGAGTTTGCCGATATGAGATATTTGGTAGCATACAGGTAGATAGTGCATATCAAAGTAGAGTACTCACTATTCGGGGTTTAGGGAGGAAGATTTGGGACGAATACTGATACGGTGTGGTCGGTAGTATTGGGCCCGTACTACCGAAGACACCGGGTCGGTGGGAGACCCAAGTAAGAATCCCTGGATATCGGAGACTGAGTAGGGTTGCGTATCAAGTGCAATTGTACTTGATGGAGTCTCTGATAATTTTATGTTGTATTTCAGAGACATCATGGTTACCACACGCCACGGGGTGAGTTCGAGCGGTGTGAGCGACGAGGATATTCGTCAGATGATACAGGAGGAGGTAGCTGCAGCGATCCGGGCTGAGATCCCGGAGATGTTTGGGTCTATTAAGACCACTCTGATGGAGACGTTCGAAGAGCGGTACGCCGCACTGACTGAGACTGCAGCCGCTGCCGCTACCACAGCGGTGGCCGCTGCCAGGCCGCAAGGGGGCGATTCGTTGCTATTCCGGGAATTCAGCAACACGAAACCCCCTGAGTTCGATGGGACGCAGGATCCGATTGCTGCGATGAGATGGATCGCCGACATTGAAGGGTGCTTCTACACTTGCTCATGCCCGGAGCACCTGAGGGTACGGTTCGCTTTGAACCAGCTCCGTCTGGGAGCGAAGGATTGGTGGAAGTTCGTGACGGCGAACTTCACTTTGGCGGAGATTACAGCGGTGACATGGGAGAGGTTTACTGACATGTTCAGGGACGAGTAAGTTCCCCCAGTGGAGAGGGAACGATTGATTTAGGAGTTCTTGACTCTTAAGCAGGGTACTGATTCCGTTGCAGTGGTCACACGGAAGTTTCACGAGAGGGCGATGTTCTGCCCCGAGCTGGTGTCTACAGAGCAGTCACAGATGAGCCGGTACTTAGGCGTTTTGAGGAGGGATATTCGGGAGTTTGTGTCAAACTCCACCTATCGTACTTTCACTGAGCTTCAGGCAAATGCCAGGAAGCGCGAGATCGAGTTGGAGACCCAGGCCAGGGAGGAGGCCGAGTCTCGGCAGGTGGACCGGCGGCCAGATCAGTCTCAGCCGGCAGCCAAGCAGATGAAGTCCGCTGATTTGAGGACGGGAGGTCAGAAGGGCCGCACTTGTGGGAAGTGCGGCAAAAGTCATGAGGGGGCGTGCCGAGCTGGTGGTTGTTACAAGTGTGGCAAGGAAGGACACATTACCAGGGATTGCCCTAAGGGGTTTATGGTTTGCTTTCATTGCAACCAGACAGGCCATCGGAAGGCTGAGTGCCCGCAGCTTCGTCAGGGATCTACACCTACTACCAGGACTACTGAGACTCGACCGGCGAAGGTCGAGGCCCCGAGGGCTCACGGGAGAGCCTTTTAGCTGACTGCGGAGGAGGTCCGCGCTGCGCCCGATGTTGTGGCAAGTACTTTTCTTGTGAACTCTATGCCTGCTCTAGTGTTATTTGATTCGGGTGCGAGTAGGTCCTTTGTATCTTTAGCTTTTAGTCAGCATATCAACATTAGTCGTGAGCCATTAAGTCGGCCTCTGAGCGTTTCTATAGCGGCCGAGAGGGTGGTTTGTGCCACGGAGGTTCTTCGGGGGTGCGTACTAGAGATTTTCGGGGTTGAGTTTCCGATTGACCTAGTTCCTATTGTGATGGGTGATGTCTGTGTCATCGTGGGCATGGACTGGTTGAGCCGATTCAGCGCTGTCATCGACTGTGAGCGCCAGCTGGTGACTATACGAGACCCTAGTGGGGGAGTTCTTACGGTGTACGGCGAGGGTACCCGTTCAGGATCAGCTTTTTGTTCGGCCGCTAGGGCAAGTCAATGTCTACAGCAGGGATGTAAGGGTTTTGTGGCGTATGTGATGGATACGTGGGAGGCTTCCGAGAGACCGAGGTCAGTGGAGGAGGTTCCAGTGGTGCGCGAGTTTCCAGATGTTTTTCCCGAGGACTTGCCGGGAGTACCTCCTGCGAAGCAAGTGGAGTTTGGTATCGATCTGATTCTGGGGGCTGCGCCTATTGCGAAGGTGCCTTATCGTCTCGCACCTCCAGAGATGCAAGAGTTGTCCTCGCAACTCCAGGAGTTGCTGGGGAAGGGATTTATTCGGCCGAGCAGCTCGCCGTGGGGAGCACCGATTCTGTTCGTCAAGAAGAAGGATGGTTCACACCGGATGTGCATTGATTACCGGGAGTTGAACAAGGTGACGGTCAAGAACCGCTATCCGTTACCGAGGATCGATGATTTATTCGATCAGTTGCAAGGGGCATCTTGGTTTTCCAAGATCGATCTGAGATCAGGGTACCATCAGGTAAGAGTACGGGATGAGGACGTCCAGAAGACAGCATTTAGGACGCGGTATGGGCATTACGAGTTCGTGGTGATGCCTTTCGGGCTCACCAATGCCCCGGTAGTGTTCATGGACCTCATGAACAGGGTATGCAGGCCGATGATGGATCGGTCTGTGATTGTATTTATCGACGACATCCTAGTGTATTCGCGATCTAGAGAGCAGCATGAGGGACATTTGAGGGAGGTCCTTGGGGTACTGAGGTCGGAGAAGCTATATGCAAAATTCTCCAAATGTGACTTCTGGTTGCGGAAGGTCCAATTTCTTGGACATGTTGTTAATCAAGCAGGGATATTGGTCGATCCGGCCAAGGTCGAGGCAGTGATGAGTTGGGAGGTACCGAAGTCACCTTCCGAGATCAGGAGTTTCCTTGGGTTGGCGGGGTACTATCGGAGGTTTATTAGGGACTTCTCCAAGATCGTAGTACCGCTCACCAGATTGACCCGGAAGGGTGTTGCATTCTCATGGGGACCCGAGCAACAGACTTCCTTCGAGACACTTCGCCAGAGACTGTGCAAAGCCCCGGTATTAGCTCTCCCGGAGGGGATGGAAGATTTTGTCGTATATTGCGACGCATCGATTTCGGGACTGGGTGCAGTGTTGATGCAGAGAGGCCATGTGATAGCTTATGCATTGAGGCAGCTAAAGCCTCACGAGGCGAGATATCCCACGCATGACTTAGAGTTGGGGGCAGTAGTGTTCGCTCTCAAGATTTGGCGTCACTACCTGTATGGGGTTCGATGTACGATATATACGGACCATAAGAGTTTGAAGCATTTGATGGATCAACCCAACCTAAATATGCGTCAGAGGAGATGGTTGGATGTGGTCAAGGATTATGACTGTGAAATCCTATACCACCCGGGCAAGGCTAATGTGGTAGCCGATGCATTGAGCCGCAGGGTGGAGAGCACTTCATTACGAGATGTATGTCTGAGACTGACGGTGATGACTCCGGTATTGGATGCTATTCGTGGGGCACAAGCCGAGGCTGTGAGATCCGAGATGCAGAAGAAAGAGCGGGTCGTTGGGTTAATTTCAGAGTTCGTTAAGGATGGACGAGGACTTCTGACGTTTCAGGGTCGGATTTGGGTACCATTCGTGGGCGGTACGCGTGCTACTTTGATGGAGGAGGCTCACAGATCGAAATTCTCGATCCATCCCGGGGCTACAAAGATGTATTTGGACTTGAGGAAGGAATACTGGTGGCCTTGTATGAAGAGAGACGTCGCCTGGTTCGTTGAGAGGTGTTTGACCTGCCGTAAGGTTAAGGCCGAGCACCAGAGACCGCATGGTAAGTTGCAGCTTTTGGAGATTCCTGAGTGGAAGTGGGAACAGATTACTATGGATTTCATCACCAAATTGCCAAGAACTGCCAGAAGAGTCGATGCAATTTGGGTGATTGTGGATAGATTGACGAAGAGTGCACACTTCCTTGCCATCAGCGAGAGTTCATCAGTGGAGAAGTTGGCGGAGTTATATGTGAGAGAGGTGGTATCTCGGCATGGAGTGCCGATCTCGATTGTTTCGGACCGCGATGTACGCTTCACTTCCAGGTTCTGGAAGAAATTCCATGAGGAGCTGGGTACTAAACTGCATTTTAGTACCGCATACCATCCCCAGACAGGCGGTCAGAGCGAGCGGACGATTCAGACACTGGAGGACATGCTTCGAGCGTGTGTGTTAGACTTCGGGGGTAGCTGGGATGCGCATTTACCTTTGGCAGAGTTTTCCTACAACAATAGCCATCATTCGAGCATTGGTATGCCACCTTTTGAGTTGTTGTATGGTAGGAGGTGTCGGACCCCCATTTGCTGGGGAGAGGTGGGACAGAGAGTGATGGGCAGTACAGAGATCGTACTCCAGACGACAGAGCAGATTCAGCAGGTTAGACAGAGGTTATTGACCGCCCAGAGCCGACAGAAGAGTTATGCGGACAGACGCCGGTCCGAGCTTGAATTTCAGGTTGGCGACTTCGTTCTCTTGAAGGTTTCTCCTTGGAAAGGAGTGATCCGGTTTAGGAAGAGGGGCAAGTTGGGGCCCCGGTTCATAGGTCCATTTCGTGTGATTGCAAGAGTAGGCTGGGTAGCTTATCGGTTGGAGTTGCCAGCAGAGTTGGGACAGATCCACAATACCTTTCACGTATCGCAGTTGAGGAAGTGTATAGCCGATGAATCGACAGTGGTTCCACTAGAGGATATTCAGGTGGATGCGAGCCTGAATTACGCCGAGAGACCAGTAGCTATCAGGGATCGGAAGATCAAGGTTCTGAGGAACAAGGAGGTACCTCTGGTGTTGGTTCAGTGGCAACACCGGAAAGGATCGGAGATGACTCTGGAGCCGGAGCGTGAGATGCGGGAGCAACATCCGGAATTATTTGCAGAGTGAGACTTCGAGGGCGAAGTCTAGTCCTAGTGGGGGAGAGTTGTAACAGCCCGAAATTTCAGGTATTTTTATAATATTGTTTTTGGGGTGTTTTAGGAGGGGACTCGGCGAGTTGGAGCCAGACTCGCCGAGTAGGACCACAGACTGGGTCGCGGGTTCGCGACTGGACTCGACGAGTCCATTATGGACTCGGCGAGTCTGCGCTGTTCAGCGGAAACCCTAGCCGTTTGGTTTTGGAACGTATATAATGCACTTATAGGCCGTCATTGTCCGTCTTTAGTCGACTGAGAAGAACCCTAAACGGCTGTGGGCATCTAGAGCAAGATTGAAGGATATTAGGACCTTGAAGAAATTGTTGTGCAAGGAGGAGAAGAGTTTTGGCTAAAGGAACAGCAAGGGATTCGAGTTCTGAGGTTTGGGGACACAGAGAGTGCGTTATTCAGGTAATATTTTGGATCTTTTCTGTTATGTTGATGTGTGCATGGATTTAGGGTTTATGGAACCCATTTGGTGATTAGATGGATTATTACCTTGTTACCCAAACGACTATAACCCTGTATTAGGACCTTTAGAGGTCCAGAAGGTCCCATGCTTGTGTATTTCGGGACAATACTTATCTCAGGAAGCAGTTTGATCAACTGCATGGCGTGGACTCGCCGAGTCCAATGAACAGACTCGGCAAGTAGCTTGGAGATTGACTGGGACTCGTCGAGCTGTTCTTCAGACTCGGCGAGTGGAGTCGGGGTGGCCCCGCGATTCTTCCACGAGGATCTCGTCGAGCCAAGAGGGATACTCGACGAGTAGAAAGGGAACATCAGGGAAAGTTGGGGAGGACGTCTAGACTCGCCGAGTCGCCTTTGCACTCGCCGAGTCCGGTCAAGTTGACCGTTGACCGTTGACCGTTGACCAGAGTTGACCTACATGTAATTTCTTAGGGTCAGTTGTCTTGAAAGATAAAAGTATTAATAAGGGATATATGACATTATAGGGAGTCTGTAGCTCGGCGGATCGAGTGCGAGTGATTTCAGGAGTCGCTAGCTTTCATTACCCGTGAGGTGAGTCTTCTCACTATACTGTACCCGGAAGGGTTTGACTGTGTGACCGGAAGGTCGGATATGATTTGTGTTATACGTGCTATAAATGGTAAGGTATTTGCTATGCGTGCTATGTATGTTTATACGGGCTGGAAGGCAATATGTTATGTGACTGAAAGGTCGTATATGATATATGATATATGTGCTATATGTGTTAGGATTAATGTATTAATTGCTGTGTATGTTTATGGGCCGGAAGGCACGGGCCGGAAGGCAATATGTTATGGGCCGGAAGGCGATTACCTCAAGGCCTGGAAAGGCGTATATGCGTAAGTAGTATACTGGGGAACTCACTAAGCATTTATGCTTACAGTTGTCATGTATGTGTTTCAGGTACTAGCGAGGACCGTGGGAAGGCGCCGACATGACGCGTACACACTGATGATGTTTTGAGATCTTGGGGATTTTATGATTGTATTTTGATATGAAATTTGGAATAATTATATTTCGTTGAAATAATTCACTTTATTTTAAATGAAAATTTTATTTGAAAATTTACGTTGTTACAGCTGCCCTCACGGCTTTAAAACGCGTTGTGACAAGGAAGGTATCCACACCCCTTATAAGGAGATGTTTTGTTTTCCTTCCAAGCCGATGTAGGATCAGGTGCAACCCACCTTCACCCCCCATTATAGGGTTCGACGTCCCTGTCGAACGGGGGTGAAAGTGGGTTAGATCTGATCCCACATCGGCTTGGAAGGAGAACGAAACATTTCCTTATAAAGGGGTGTGGATACCTTCCTTATCACAACGCGTTTTAAAGCCGCGAGGGCAGCAGATCCCATAAGAACTCTGCAGTTAAGCGTTCTCGGGCGGGAGTAGTACCGGGATGGGTGACCCCCTGGGAAGTCCTCGTGCCGAGTGGCCCAAAGCGGACAATATTGTGATACGTGCCAGAGGGGGATGTTACAAATGGTATCAGAGCTAGGGCACGGGTCGATGTGTTTGACAGGGACGTCGAACCCTATAATGGGGTGTGAAGGTGGGTTGCACCTGATCCTACATCGGCTTGGAAGGAGAACAAAACATCTCCTTATAAGGGGTGTGGATACCTTCCTTGTCACAACGCGTTTTAAAGCCGTGAGGGCAGCAGATCCCATAAGAACTCTGCAGTTAAGCGTGCTCGGGTGGGAGTAGTACCAGGATGGGTGACCCCCTGGGAAGTCCTCGTGCCGAGTGGTCCAAAGCGGACAATATTGTGATACGTGCCAGAGGGGGGTGTTACAGTGACCATTCATGCTCAGCTTAAGAAGAAGAACATTATTAATGGGTCTGATTAAATTTAATTTGTGTGAATTCTACGAATACGATGATATCTATATTTAACTCTATTCTAAGTATAGTTAAATATATTAGAGAATATGATTGGTGTTTAGATGAAACACAATAGACTAACAGTAAAGGTGATTGTGGGTTGTTTTTCTATTGGTTCATAAGGTGTTTATTGAAGGGAAATTATACTTAATAGAGGCTGAAACCAATACATGGGCCAATCATATCACAAACGATTGTCAATTTTTTTTGGGGTATAGGGATAAATTATGGGTCTATTAGAAACATTGTAGTATAATTTAAAACAAAGTTAAGTTTATGTAATTATTACCTGTAACACCCGTTTCTCAAGTGTTTTCATTTATAGCTTAACGTATAATTTTCTTGCAAAATGGTCCTTACACGGGGAGTAATATACTAGGAAGGGGTGTGAAACGCAAGGGCTTAATGCCCTACACAGGGCATACTTGTCCTACGCAAGGTGTAAGTGTGCAATGTCCAAACCCAAAAATTTTAGGGTTTTAGCCTATTTAAAGACCTTAACTCCCTTGAGGCCTCTCTATACTTATCCTCCACCCTCTCCACATAGCCAAATCGAAACCCTAATCCTTTATGAGCTTGTTTTGAACCTTTTTATGTGTTTTGGTGCATTTTAAAGAAGAATGAGTCTATCATAGTGGTGTGGTGTGGCTCAAGCTTGAAGATCCAGAACTTTCATCTATTTGCCAACTTCATGAGGTATAAAGTTCTCAACTTTATGGTTCTTTAGTTTATATATAGGCTTGTTTCTTGGTTTGTATGGTTATGGTTCCATGGTTTTGGTTCTTGTGAGTAAGAGTTACTCCAGAGCTTAGGATTAACATTTCATGTTGTTTTTGAGGATCTTATTACATAAAAATGGGATCTTGATGGTTATATTTCACCCATGCATAAGCAGTTGGCCATTAAATGATGTTATGAAACTAGGGTTTGGATTTCAAATCTCTTTATCCATGCAAAGGCATAAAGTTAAAGACTTTATAATTTAAAATGCTCATTAGGGTCAGATATGAGTATTGAGTGTAAAATCTTAATGAAATAAATGCTTAATGTGAGTTTTGGAGTCTGAGATAGTACATAATGCGTAATACAGGCTATTCCCCACATAGCATGTTGGAGTCCCCTTTTCTAGTTGAGGGCTTTACGCCCTACATTGTAACAAACAAAAATTTTCAAACTTGTCCAAATTAATGGTTATAAAATCTTTTCAGGATGTAACCCACATTTAAGAAAACCTGGTCCCATAAAAACATTTATAATTAAAACATTGGGTGTTACCATTAAGCATCATTACAACCATAGTAAGCAAATAAGAATTGCATCAATAGAATTAATAAGGAACTTAACAAGTTCTACTCTATTCTCTATCTCTTTACTTCTAGTTTTCATTTATCATCCTCTCTCCTTAACTATAACCTGAGATACATGGCATTAAAAGAGATACGTAAGACAATATTGTCTCGTGTGCTACATGGGTTTGTGAGCCAGAAACATTTATCACATTCTCATCAAAACATTTTGTCTTTTCGAAACGTAGTTTTAGACCATAAAATATTTCCAAGCAATTTCAAGGAAAACTCTTTTCATACACATCATAAATATCATTTCATTTCATTTCAAAAAATATCTTTGCATATTTCATTATCTTTTATCATTAAGGGGTAATTTTGGTATTAAATTGTTGCCATTTTTATACTTAGGGTACCCCTAAGTCTAGACCATGGTGGAAAGAACAAATCAATCCACCAAGGCATCGTTCTAACTATGAAATATACTTCGCGAAGGGAGACACCACCTCAATAGATTCCTCTAAACCTCTTACATCATTGCCCAAGCAACTTTCATTCTTTCTTAACTTTCCAATTCATGTCATTACTCTTATTTCATATCATTACTTTCCATGATTTACATATTTCATACTTTAGTATCATAGTACGCATTTCAAAAGTAAAACATATATACTTCAAAATTTTCAAACACTTTATCAAAACATTCTTTCTTTCAAAAAATGTTTTTTGCTCTTAAAACATTTTTGCCTTCAAGGCATTCTTTCAAAACATTATTTCCAAAAACATTAAATACTTTCATTTCAAAACGTTTCATATATCAAAACATTACATTTCATCATCATAAAATAATTTCTCCTTACACCCCAAAGTGAGAAAAATGCCAACACGTACTCACCTCAATCACATATAGGTTATCTAGTTCTCTTCTAGTTCCTTTTGTTTGAATAACACTCTCAAACACCACCTATATAACAAGTAAGTAAATGTCAACCAAAATGAGAAAAACACCCCTCAAGGTTTCCATTACTAAATTTTATTGCTTTAAGCTATTCCTTATGAAAAAAATATGAACATAGGCAAAAACCTCACGTAAATCTGAGTCTGTATGCAAAAGTTATGAGGAAAATACTAAAATTTAGATTTTGGTCGAGTTGGGCACCCTGATACCTCTGCGTGGGCCACGTGCCTGACCATGCATGTCGCATCCTAAAACAACCGAAACACACCCAAAAAGTCACTTTTTGAGTCTTAAACTTGCTTGGATGGTTTTGGTCTTTTGGGTAACCATTTGTAATACTTTTGAAGGTTTTCAAGCACTACTAGAGGTCATTTTATCATGTCAAAGCATTCAACTTAATTCATTAAGTCCTCAATCAAAGCATTATGTTAACCATGTTTACAAACACTCAAATGAAAGGGTTATGAGCTCAAGAACAGTCTTTAACCAATATAAATTATTCCCAAATTATTTAATACATATTCGTTGTTTTTAACTATATAGTACCATAATTAATCTCATTGCAAGTACTTAATCTAAATATGGAATCATCTATTCCATTCAATGTTCCTAAATTACCCATTGGGTCAAAACAATCACTAGGGCTAGAACTTCACTAGAATTCCTTCATTTTAATGTTCTAATACATATCTAGAGTGTTAATTCATGTTAACTAATGTCATTCACTTCTTAGATGAGATTCATTATGTAATTATCAATAGATTTCCTAAAATGCCCTTATGATCAAATGCTCCATACGTCTATCTAAAGATAATTCAAGACTATGTTTTTTGAATCCAAATCATATTATTAGTACCAAATCATTTTTATGAGTATCATCTACTCATAAAATGCTCATATTCAAAGTGTTCCATTGTTTCATCATAATTTCCCTAAAACCATCTAAAATCATGTTTATGCATCATTCTACCATCATAGATGTGTTTAGGCATTCTAATTGGATTTATTCCTTCTAAACATCATTTTGGTCACTGAATCCATTCCAATCTAACATATAAAAATGAAATCCCCAATTTGAATTTCTAGGATTCATAAGGGTTTTCACCCAAATACTCAAATCCATCAATGGGATGATTTGATTGAGAATGGGATCATTAAAACAATTCAAGGGAGGTTAGAAAACTAAACCCAAATAATCAAATGAAATGAAAATTGCATATAACTCTCAATCCATAGATGAAATTCAAATTCTACACTAAGGGAGCAAGAAAGTATACCTTGAACCGCTTGATTTCTTCACAATTTGCAGCAAATGAACCTAGAAAGCTTGAAATCGAATCCTATGGTTTTTATTATGCTTGAATCTCCATTTCATAGCTTGCCTTCCCCTCTCATCGATCTTATATGACTGAAATGAAGATGGTGCACTTTTTTTTTGGATTTATCACATTAGGTCCCTATAGTTTACATCTTTTGTCAAATTTGCCATTACTTCATTTATTTTCACACTAGATATGAGACCCTTGTACTACACGGGTTGATTAAAAAAAGTTATATATGAAGATATAAATATTAAGTATTTTTTTTTTAAAGAAAATATTAAATATCAAGGTGTAAACATTTAGTATTTTTTTATAGTAAAATTTAAAAATAAATACACACAAATGATGAATAAATAAACAATTCAGTTTATGCTAATAAAACTAACTGTGGAGAAATAATTACATTTTTTTTTTCATATTTGTGGTTTAACCACTTTTTGTAGTTTTATCAATGAAATACAATAAAGTTTGATTATTTTTCCTATGTAGACCATTTTAGCCTAAAATGACAATGAACTTTGAAAGAAACGTCAATTTTGAATTATGTACATTGAAGGAACATTATGAAAATTTGAAAATATAAAGAAACAAATTAATGACACATTAATTACTTTGTATAACCTAAAATTAAAATACTTAATTAAGAAATTTGAAAACTAGGAAATTAATTTCTAAGAATTAACCAGAAAATTACATGTGTTAAAATTAATGAGAGTGTGACATATGGTAAAAAAACTATTAGTTTGAAATAACAAGTCATCCTCCATCCATTATATGAATTTGATGGTCCTTTCCACTAGCTAAGTTAATCCTTTGGTCAACCAACTTTGCCAATTTGATATTTTTAGCCCTTTAATTTTTAAAATGTTATTATTTTCACCTCTAGCTTTCTAAACTTCATATCAACTTATGTTATGATTATTCCTTAATGATTTAACTATATAAATCATTTTCATTTATTTACTTTATAAATTTAAGAACTTAGTCTTAAATTTTAGATGTTACAATTATTTACCCCTTAAAAGGATTCCGCCCCCAGAATAAAATCGTGAGCCACCTCATTAGATCTTTATCCCGTCACAGTTCAATATCTTCCATGACTACATCACCTTGGTAATTTTGTCATAATTTCAATCTGTTTTAATAATTTGTAGTACATCATTAGAGGCTATTAACGTTCTTGGAAACTTTTACCCCTTAGTTCCCTTTCAACTTTTAACAACATCATGTAATAAAGTTATCCAACCTTAAGTCACACATCCATCCATATACCAACAAGTTTTAAGTAATTTACGAAACTTTATCGAGTCCTTCCAACCCTTAAGTCATCATTTGATAATCTCATTACTTAGGGGTCGTATACTAAAAATCCTGATACACGAAAAATGTAGTCAATGCATCTTCGACCCACTACCGTCGAGAATCAATCACCTCCATGTAGTGAGCAAGGTAACATATATAAATCTCTGGCTCTAGTCCTGTTGCGCTCCCCAAATGGAAGGTCTACGTCTCGTGCGCCTCTATGGCTCTGGTGCTGGTGCTATCTCTTCAGATATTAGTGTGGCGTCATTAGGCCATATCCTCAAGATATCATCATCGCCATGTAATATAACCCTCACCATCTCCACAAGTTGTTGACTCATCATCTTCATTTCATATCGTACCATCCTTCTCGTAATCTCTCCTGTCAACAAGGAATAAGATCGAGCAAATCTAGTGATGAAATGCCCTCCACAAATTGGGTTATCATCTCGAGCTCCTCTGGCCTTATGTGCCAAATACATAGCTACAAAAATTGAGAGGTTCATGTGCCTCCCTGGTGTGATAAGTGCCTATAAGTAAAATACATCGGTCGAAGGCCCCCTCTCATGATGCTTGTGATGTGTGATAGAGATAGAAATTAAACTATGCAATAACTAATATGTAGTTAAACAAATCATATTTTCTCATATAGTTGATGGTACATACACATTGCCCGTAAGTTCAGCCTAATGATCACTCTCACTGTAATCCCTTCGTGATGATGTAATACAAGCACTAAGAAACTCCCAAAAGTGGAAGCTCCTCGTTTCGGCCTTGGTGTAAATCCCAACTCTAATAGCAAGCTCAATCACGCTACACTCTCTGCTAACACCATATAGCCTAAAAGAAAATGCATTCCTATCATCATAAGCCTTGGTAGGATCGAAAGTAACTGTCAGAAAGAACCCCAACAAAAACTCTTCATAAGCAGGCTCCTTAACTCTAACAAATTGTCCCAACCACGACATGTAAACACAATACACCACCTGCATCCAAGTAGGTGTATGTCAAAAAACCTCGTATCAGGTCATCCTGTCCAGGATGCCAATTCCCAGTCAAATGATGGTGCTATGTCAATCTCTTGGTGAAGCAAATGACCAATCCTACTCTAATAAGTCGAAAGTGTTTTGGCATTCAAGTTCCTCGGGAATTGTAAAAACCGGTGATCAGCCAATTCTTTGGGAGCTTGATCCCGATCACTCCTTTGATTCAGTCTGGCCATTATCCTGTAAAAAGAAACACGAAAAACTAATCAACACAACCTAGTAAAACAGATTAAGAAACAAAATCTTAAAAGATTATAAATATATAAAATAGTTAATTCTTAGACTTAAATAAGACAATTAACAAAGCTAAGTTAGGTTGGATTACTTGACTTCAAAATCCCTCTTCTATTTCCATGTAATTGTTTGTTCTAACTTTTTGCTAGCTTAATAAAATTCTACCGTTCCAAAATAAATAAATAAATAAAATAAGACAATTAACAAATAAAAAAAAGAAAATTATTTTCAAAAACCAATTATATATATGTTGTCATCATAATATCCTACTATTGATTTCGTATCAGGAAAACAAAATTGTTGAAAATGATTAATTGTGCAAAACTTCGAAAATATAAAATTCTAAATGTTATACTTGTATGTTTTGTTTTCTTTTGAAGTTTTGCTTTTTGGCCCCCTAATTGTCATGTTCGTGTTCCACCCCTTGATGGGTCTCTAATTTTTATCTCATTTTGTAACTTTTTTTGTAAAACTATCAACTTACATATATTTTAAATAGGCCTGTCAAATCGGACCGTCGTGTCGTGTTTTTGTCTGACACGACATGACACGATAAAGTTTTTTGTAACACGAACACGACACGACACGATGTTGTGTTTTTTTTCACTAACACGAAAACGAACCAATTAAAAAACGACAACACGACACGACACGACAAAGATAATATTACATAACTATTATTTTATTTAATTCATATTTAATTATATATAACACGATAAAAACGACAAACACGAAAACACGACAAATACATGCTCAATCGTGTCAATTTTGTGTGTGATTGTAAACACGAACACGACACGACACGACATCGTGTTTTTTAAACTTGACATGAACACGACACGAAAACGAATTCGAATTTTGATTTCGTCCCGATTTCGTTTCGTATCGTGTATTTTTGTCGTCTCGTGTCATAAATTGACACCCCTAATTTTAAATGATGAATGCTCCATTAGAATTGGTAATAAAAGGAAGACGTTGTTGTGGACTTTGATCGACTCGGTCTTATAGAACATTTGAAAAGCTTCGTTTTCAATAAGATGAGGTGAAGTTCAATGTAGCTGGCTGATGACATTCAAATTGAAGCGTTTAACTGGATCAAATACAAAGCAGAGATTATTTCCATAAATTTGTTTGATTGGTGTTCTTCTCCAGTCATTTTTATTGTATAATGTAACGCTTTTGACGCCTCTTCCGACGTTCAAAAATATATATACATTTTAAATTTTATTCTTCAATCTATATTTTTAATTATCATTAGACTTGAACTGGAAGTAATAACAAATTTCAATATACCTATACTACAGGGTCACATAAGTCATAACCTTTAATTTTTGGTTTTTTTAATAATATTGGTAAATGGATGCATCGATAGACAAAAAAAGTATATCTTTTCATTTTACGTAAAGCAGTTATTCAAAAAAGACAGCAGATAGATCATATTACGACCGTTCAAAGTTGTCTATCTGCCAAATATCTTGGTTGCTGGGACCCACCGTTATTTTTATAATGTTAGATAAGAAAATGATAAAAGCATATTCTAACATCGCATTAAATCATTTGAGAGGCTTATGTGAAAACAAAATTACTTATATTTAGCAATAACTTGCAATGTAACTAACTGTTATCAGAATGAATAACCTAACGAATTATATAGGGCAAACACGTATTTTATGTTGAATTCCAGCAACAAAGTGAGCACCTAGAAACCTTAGAATTTTTAATATTAACCACCAATCTTCATGCATCGAAAAACAGGGCCAATACACCTTGAAAAATAGAGTAAGAATCACCATTTGTCCATAAAACCATAATGATGGAAAACCCCTAAATGGCAATGTACTTTAGTGGATGACTGGATTCCCATCTTCAGCCAAAACAAACAACACATTTCACCAGTAAGCAATATAATATGTCTGGGGATCACACACCCAAGAACCCAAAATAATAAGGAAAACACAATTTTACACAAAGGAAAGTATCTTTTAGAAAGACAAGGCTTTAGTAGACTGGAATTTATTACTTTTTGGCAGCCTAGGTGTGGGTTTAAAACTCCATAGTGAGCAGAAACAAGAACATGGTTGCGATTTATAAGTTTTTTTAGCAGTAGGGATAGTTGGAGTAGACATTGGAACCAAGTAGTTAATGTGAGTTCTTTACGATTTGGAAACTCAAAGTTTTCCGAAAACCCGAGAACTAAAAGTGCAATGTTGGATCAATTTTTTTGACGGATAAGATGATTGGTGACATACTTTGTAAATATATGTATGTTTCGTGGCATATTATGTTTTTGTAAGCATAATCGTAAGGGTAATATCAATATGAAAAAAACAAAAAATTAATTCTAGAAATTATATCATTCCCCCAAAAATAATCGGTTCCCTTTCTCCCAAAAGCCCTCGATCGTCTCACCCACCATCCCTTTTTCTCTCACAGTTTCCTCGACGATTTCCATCCAATCCAGAACCACCGTTTGAAATCAATTGGTGCTTTTGTGAACTGTATCCCCCATCGATTGAATCGATGAATATTCAATTTGATCGTGTCGTCGTTTATCGTCTATAATGACCCAATTTTACAAAGAAAATTTTCATTTTTTAAATAATCAAACATATTTCCATGCATTAAGAATCCAGTTATAATTGTTTTCAAAGCATAAGTCAAATACAACTTTTATTCCAAACATCAGAGTGTTCTGTGAAAACGCCCGAGAGAGAGTGCACGCCATACCATCACACCTTGCCCTTGCCCTTGGGATCTGAAGTACTTGAAACAAATCCACAACTTGTAAGCTAATACTTAGTGAGTTTCCTAGAGCATTCCACACATATAGTCCACATATCACATATCATATTAGCTATAGAAGCTACATATATTATACAAGCCATGCATACAACATATAAGGAAGCCCTGGAAACCCTCCAGGGTCTTACACCTAGTGCCACAGGAACCCCCACGTGGTTTTATCTGCCATGGGAACCCCCACATGGTCTTCCTGCCTTGGGAACCCCCACAAAGTCTTTCTGACTTGGGAACCCCCACAAGGTCTTCACTACCAAACAAGACATAATGCAAACTATACAAGCAGATATACTAGGATACCTTGGAAACCCTCCAAGGTCTTATACCAAATGCCACGGGAACCCCCACGTGGTCTTCATGAAAATGTCATACTATAATAATGCATAATCAATAAACAATCCACATAACCGAAAATGGGCCAGCCATGGTGCCTTAGACCCATTGGTATGGTGAGAAGATTCACCTTTTGTCTGACGAATCTGAAAGCTGCTCTCCTGACAGTCTGTAACCACCCACACTGAACAATAACATTACCCGATGTTAGAATTTCACACATATAATGGGAAACCCGAACTTCAAGTCCCTCCATAAGGCCCAACTATTCTTTTCCTTGCTAATGGGCCCAAAGTCCATGTCCATAAATCATTAATGGGCCTCATGACCTAATAGAGCTCAATCATAACATCCATGGCCCACAATAGATAAAATGGCCCACTATCCCCAAAATATAACCAGATCCAATAACCCATTGAGGCCCCACAATTCAAGGCCCAAAATAGATCCAAGCCCATCTGTGGTGCGTACGCTTAGCGTACCACTCTGGTACGCGCAACGTACTGGGTCTCTGGGACTTACGCGCATCGTACGCTAGGTTACACCCAACGTACTAAACAAATTAAGCACTTTCTCCATTAAGTGCTTAATACTTGATTCCGTTACGTCCAAAGGTCAGATCTAAGCTTATTAAGACGACCTAGGGCATAAAGTTGGCAACTTTATGCCTTTGCATGTCTCATATGCTCCCAACACCCGCATTAAGACATTTTTAAGGTTCTTAACCCATGCATGAGGTCAAAACACCCACCAAGATTCCATTTTTATGGAGCAAACGAACCAAAGGACCTCAGATATGTCATTTTAATCCACTGGAGTTGCTCAACTCACAAGAAGAGATCCAAAATCAACAATGGGGAAAAAAACTAGAAAACCCTAGCTAGGTCTAGTGATTAAGGTGGAAAGTTGCAAGCTTTATACCTCCAGAAGCTCCTCAAGGTCGACTAGATGCAGATTCTTGAAGCCCAATGACACTCCAAGCTTTCTTAACAACTTCTCCTTCTTGAATGTCACTAAAAATGGCCACCAACACCCTTTCTAAGCTTAAAATGGTCTCACAAGCTCTCTCTGGAGTAGAAGGACGTTCTAAGGCTATGGAGGCTCTCTAGGGTTAAGTCCAAAGGACTTAAGGATGTTTAAACATGCCTCATGTCTAAAAATTAGGGTTTGGTCATCCGGAACGTAGGCCCAGCGTACGTGATGCCCCTCCGCGATCAGCCTTGCATAGTACGCTAAACATACTCATAAGTACACCCAACGTACGTAAGTGACTATTATGCTATAATTAGGTTTCTTTAATGGTTTCGAAGTGATACCTGATTTGGAGTGTTACAGCTCTCCCCCACTTGAACTAGACTTCATCCTCGAAGTTTGTAGCTGTGAATAGATCGGGATAATGCTCTCACATCTCCTCTTTTGGCTACCATGTCCATTCGGAGCCTCTTCGATGCTGCCATTGCACCTTTACCAGCTTCACCTCCTTGTTTAGAAGACCGTTTGTCTTACTATCCAAAATGGGAACCAACATCTTGACGTAGTTCATGCTCTTATCGACCTGAATATCATCCAACGAAATGACTGCAGACTCGTCAGTTACACACTTCCGAAGCTGAGACACGTGGAAGTTGTTATGAATCTGGCTAAGCTCCTCCGGTAGATCCAAGCGATACGCCTCCTTGCCTACCGGGGCTGTGACTTTAACGAGCTTATGAACCGAGGCCCCAACCCACCCCTCTTCCTAAACCTGATAATTTCCTTCCAGGGCGATACCTTCAGTAACACAAAATCCCCAACCAAAACTAAAGATCTGATCGTCGTTGGTCAGCATAACTTTTCTTACGGGTCCGTGCGACTCGCAGCTGGTCGCACACCTGCTAAATCAGCCCGATAGTCTTGAGCACTACTTCAGTGCTCCCCACGACCCGATGCCCAACCTTGTCCCAACAAACCGGTGTCCTGCACCTCCTACCATATAACATATCGAATGGAGCTCAGTCGATACTGGCATGATGATTGTTATTGTACGAAAACTCTCCCAATGGGAGGTATGTGTCCCAACTACCTCCAAAATCCAACAAGCATGCTCAAAGCATATCTTCTAGTGTCTGGATCATCCTCTCACTCTGGCCATCAGTCTGGGGGTGGTACGCCATGCTAAAATGTAGCTGAGTGCCCAATTCCTCGTGGAACTTCTTCCGGAACCTATATGTAAACTGGACATCCCGGTCAGAGAATACCGATACTGGCACACCGTGCCTAGCCACCACCTCTCATACATAAATATCTGCCAACTTTTCCGTGGATATACTCTTATAAATCGGAATGAAGTGGGCACTCTTCGTTAGTCTGTCCATGATCACCCATATGGCGTCCATACCTCTCGCCTTCGTAGGTAACTTCGTGATGAAGTCCATAGTGATCTCTTCTCATTTCCACATGAGAATGGGTAGTGGCTACACCTTGCCATGAGGCCGCTAATGCTCGGCCTTGACCTTCCCGCAGGTCAAGTACCGCTTTACGAACCAGGCGATCTCCCATTTCATGAAGGGCCAACAATAACTCAGTCTCAAGTCCATATACATTTTCGTAGCCCTTGGATGTATAGAGAACTTGGACTTGTGCGCCTCCTCTAATATCCTCTACCTCACTCCTCTAGTCACCGGTACCCACACTTGGCCACACTGCGTCAAAAGGCCATGACTATCCTTAACAAACAAAGGATACTGTGTGACATCCCCAAAATCACGGCCAGAAAAGACCGATTTTGTTTATGCTTTATAAAAATCAGAGTACTTCATTTTATAAAAAGGTTGCGGAATTTGTTCCCAGAAAAACACGATAAATACGTTATTAAAACATTTTCGAAGAAACGTATTTTTATTCATCTTAAAACGTTTGGGATGTCATCGTTAATACAGAAACATAAGCATAAACAGAACTTACATTTATTTACACTAGTGATCTACATCTCTTTAAATCTCTTAGTGTAAAGTGACTTCATATCAACACCTGTGATATACATAAACTGAGTGGGTCAGGTTGGGAAACCTGGTGAGTACATAGGGTTTTCAACCCACAATAATATAATTGTTATGTTTAATCATCAAACAATTAACCCCATTACCCATCCCCGTTATCTTCTTTACTCTTAAGGATTTAACCTAAGAGTCGTCTATCCTGCATTTGTTTATTCCGAAGTCCCTTACTTCCAGGGTTATAGGACTGGCAGTAAATCCGTAGCTGCCGATGTTAGTTTGTAAAGCACTAATTCCATAGCTGCCATATCCTACTCATCGGGTACTAAATCCATAGCTACCAGCGTTCAACAGGTACTAAGTCCATAGCTACCAATTCCTACAGGTACTAAATCCATAGCTACCGGTGTCTAACTAATAGGTACTAAGTCCATAGCTACCAATTTCTAACAGGTACTAAATCCATAGCTACCAACGTCTGACATGTACTAAGTCCATAGCTACCGGTGTTTGTCCCATAGGCACTAAGTCTATAGCTGCCAATGTATACTCACGTCATCTTCTATCTCTCATCATCTATCTACCCATCATCATACCCCACATATTCGTATATATAAAATACGTATACAGTTTAAATCCTTTAAAACATGTATAAAACGTTCATCCAACATAGACAACAAGTATTCAGATAATATGCACACATAGCACGTAGTTTATATTAAATACTTCATATCTATGTGTAAGATGAAAGGGACTATGCACTCACCTGAGAAGGTGGTGACTCGGTACTCGGAGAACGCTTCGTTTACTTTAAAATAATTTCCTTTGACGAAACCTAGTATTATCACCACTAGATTTGAGTCTAATATTACCGTGAATAATTATTAGTCTTATTATTATTATTATTATTATTATTATTATTATTATTATTATTATTATTATTATTATTATATAAGCGTTTAAACAATACTTTCCAACTACTATGTACAGACAGGGGCCAGACATAAAACACCGAAGGGCAGGACCATTTTGGCGTATAGCACTTCTGAAATCCAACAACCCTATGCGACCCTTTAAACCAGATTCCCCATACCGCGAGTAGTTAAAAGATATTATAACGACACTTATATAAGTCATAATAATAGCTCAAATATTTATTATAAATTTATAATAACAATACTAATTTTAAATATAAACTATATTTAAAATAGGGTAAGCATAACTTACTTTCAAGGGGATTTTAGCTAGGAGTCGGGCTCTGCAGGGGCAGAACTTCGTCGCTGAATCTTTCTAAGAAAGATTCGTGCAGCGCTTCAGCGCTCACCTTACTATACTAAAACTACAGAAAGAGAAGTCGAATCATGAGGGACCGAAATGCTCGGGGGATAAGGAGAGAAAGACTCTTGAATCAAGAGAATGGTGCAAGAAATATGAGAGCCCAAGGCTCTTATTTATACTAATTGAATTTTCAAAAACTACCCTCCATAATTACTTAATGACCTTTTAGTTATATAAACAACTAAACACCCCTCTATAATACTATTTTAAATGGATTTAATGATATTTGTACTAAACTAATGTTGAAAGAACTCAACATTAGTCTTATAATGACCGCATCGTCGATACCTTTCTAATGATATATACATATGTATATATATGTGTACGTATACATGATTTATACTTTATTTTAATACGTAAATATGCTATTATAATTTGTAACTCGTTCATACGAACTCCGTTTTTTACGTTCTTTATATCCACGTGTAGGTGGAGACGTACTCTACAACTTTCGTTTAGACTCCGTCGGCTAATTTTGACTTTATTTTTAAAGTTATATTTTTAACAGGCCGGGACAAGATTGGTCCGTTAAAATCTCATAACTTCTTTATCCGATGTCCATTTTCGTCTGTCTTTTTATCGTTATGCTACTAATAACGAGATCTTCGATTCTTGTTTAGGTTGTGTCGGCTAAAAATCAATCGATCTAAAATTCGAATTTCGGGCTGTACACCGCTAATCCGAAACTTCGAAAAATCATAACTTCTTCATACGAAGTCAGATTTGGGCGTTCTTTTTATCGATGTTCTTAGTTTAACATATTCTACAACTTTTGTTTAGAGCGCTAAGGCTAAATCTCTCTCTATCATAAATTTACTATTTACGCTTCCCGACGTTGTGCCGGTTCCGACGCGAAACTTCGACGGGTCATAACTTCTTCGTTATAACTCGGATTTCGGCGTTCTTTATATGTACGGAAACCTTGTGACATATTCTACAACTTGGTTAATATTATTTATTCTAAATAACCTTTTTGTCGAAAAGTCGTTTTCGACCCCTATTGCCTCTAAATTGACTAGCCCGGATCTGCGGGCGTTACATACTGTCCTCGAATTTTCTCTACCTTCCAATTCTCTTTGTTCACTCCCTCGACTTGGGCCTCTTTGATCAAATCTAACAAAGGAGAAACCACCGTCATCCTCATACAAATGTTACCAATCGGGGACCCTGCCGTCTTGCGGCTCAATGTATCGGCCACCACATTGGCCTTCCCTGGATGATATTGGATCTCACAATCATAATCCTTCAACACATCCATCCACCTCCTCTGTCGCATGTTGAGATTCACCTGATCCATCAAATACTTTAAACTCTTGTGATAAGTATAAATGGTGCACTGCACTCCGTACAATTAGTGACTCCAAATCTTGAGGACAAACACCACTGCCCCCAGTTGTAGGTCGTGGGTGGGGTGATTCACCTCATGAGGCTTTAACTGCCTCGAGGCGTAAGCTATCACATGCCCCCTTTGTATCAGAACTGCACCTAATCATGAAATTGATGCGTCACAGTACACCACCAAATCATCTAATCCCTCGGGTAGTACTAGGATCGGAGCCTCACATAACCTCCGTCTCAGGGTCTCAAAAGCCATTTGCTGATCTGTGCCCCACCGAAAGGTCACATTCTACTTGGTTAAGCGGGTCAATGACACAACAATCTTGGAGAAATCCTAGATAAATCTCCGATAATAGCCCTTTAAACCCAAGAAGCTTCAAATCTTTGATGCATTCTTCGGTACTTCCCACCGCATCACAACCTCAACCTTAGCTGGATCAACCAAAATGTCCTCCTGATTGATGATATGCCCCAAAAATTGTACCTCTCGTAGGTAGAAATCACACTTGGAGAACTTTGCAAAAAATTTCTCTGCCCTCAGGGTCTCCAGTACTTCCATAAAATGTTTCTCATGCTATTCCCTGGTCTTAGAATAAACCAGGATATCATCAATAAAAACAATCATCGACCGATCCAACATCGGTCTACATACCTTGTTCATCAGATCCATGAATGCTACTAGGGAATTGGTGAGCCCAAATGCCATTACCACAAACTCATAATGCCCATACTGAGTCCTGAAATCCGTCTTCGGTATATCCTCATCCCAAATCCTCATCTGATGGTACCCCGACCGAAGATCAATCTTGGAAAACCAGGACGCACCATGCAACTGATCGAACAAATCATCAATCCTTGACAATGGATAAGGGTTCTTCACTGTTAGTTTGTTCAGCTCTCGGTAGTCAATGTACATCCTGTGTGATCCATCCTTATTTTTCACAAACAGGATTGGTGCTCCCCACAGGGAACTGCTCGGACGGATGAACCCTCCGTCTAGCAGCTCCTGAAGCTGCGTAGATAACTGCTGCATCTCGGGCGGTGTCAACCGATATGGTGCCTTTGCTATTGGAGTGGCACTTGGTACCAAATCTATGCGAAACTCCACCTGCCTCTCTGGAGGCACCCTTAGCAGCTCTTCGGGAAAGACATTCCAAAATTCATGTACAACTGGCACACTGGCCGCATCCGTCGCGGTCTCAACCCTCGCATTTTAGATATAAGACAAAAATCCCATACATCCCTGCGGCAGAAATCTCCTAGCCCTCGCAGCCGAACAAAGAGTTGTCCCCTGCGAGGCCTTCTCACCAAATGATGCTCCCAATCAATCATGGCCCCGTTGGCCCCCATCCAATCCAGCCTGACAATCACCTTCAACCCTCGCAACGATATCGGGACCAGATTAACACGAAACCTCTCACCAAGCACATTCAGGACACAATCTTGATACACCCTCGCAGCACTAACGGTGCGGTCATCTTCAATCTCTACCTTGAGTAGGGAGTCCAGAGTTCCAGGCGCATCCCGAAACTTCTTGCTAAGCGCAAGAGACACGAATTATTGGGTAGCACCCGAGTCATACAAAACATGCGCTGATATACCCTTGACCAAAAAGGTCCCTATACAAGCATAATGTACACATAAGTCATACAAATAATAAAGAGCAAAGAATAATAGATGCGTACCAGCCACAACGTTTGGCGCTGCCCGAGCCTCCTCGATAGTCAGCTGAAATGCGTGACTCTTCACCGCTGGAGCATCCACCTTAGCAGCGTGGCCATTGGTGATCCTCAATGTGGCAGGTGCAGGTACCGCCACTGCCCCTCCCCTCACTGCTACCTCGAACAGTCGGCCTTTTAATGACCAGTCTGGTTACATTGGAAAAATGTCAAGCCCTTCTTAGGGTAGTCCCAACTCACGTGGCCCTGCTGACCACACGTATAACATGTCGAACCTGATCCCCGACAAGCTCCCCTATGGAATCTCCCACACTTCGCACACCGGCCACGAACCTGCTAGCCCCTACCCGAAGAATCCGAGGACTTAGGCTGTTTAGCTTGACCTAATGCTGCTTGTGCTTTCTCAGGCTTCCACTTTGTGCAGAAGTCCAACTCCATTTCCCGCTCACGAGCCTTCTCCACCATCTCATTTAGGGTTTTGCACCTTGTAAAGCTCACAAAGTCCTGAATATTATCCCTCATCATGGAATGATACCTCATCCGCCTCATATCCTCATCGGTAGCATACTGTGGGATCAACAATGCTCGTTCCCGAAACTTGGTGGTGATCTCCGCCACAGTCTCGGTGGTATGCTGTAGGTTATAAAACTCCTTTACTAGCCGTTGCACCATGATAGATGGTGCAAACTCCAAATCAAGTTCCTGAACAAACTCGACCCATGTCATATAAGCCATACCAGCTGCTCCCACCTGGCTAATAACCTCACCCAACCAATCTCGGGCTCTGTCTCTCAGCATACATGAAGCGAAACCCACCTTTGTTGTATCCGAGCAAGAACTCGTGTGCTGGCTATTCTCGATATCCGCCACCCAACATCGGCTAACAATGGGGTACCTGACCCCGAAAAACTTTGGCGCTCTGCACGTCTTGAACTCCCAGAATGAGGGAGTTCATGCCCCAACCTGACCCGCAACAATCTTAGCCTTGAATGCCCTGAGTCTCTCCTCCATAATCTCCATCATATCCTCCTTGACTGTCCCAAAAAAGACGGGGGTAGCGTCAAGGATGCCCCTGGTAACCTCTGTTGCAATAAGCTTGTGCAGCCTCTCGTCAATGTCACCGGTAGTGTCGCCTGATCCAACCTCAGATCCAGATCCCGATCCTGATTCCCCTGCTCTAAATGGTGTCACCACCATGCTGAACTGAAATGTCATAAATCACAACGATCAGGATTTCCATATAAGAGATCTTCGCACACCGGACCTCCTTGAAGTCGTCAGATCTAACATTGGTTCGGGTACAGGTCATGTGCTTTCAGTAGTACGGGCCCAATACTACCTTCCATACCTACTTGTACCTTTCCCCAATGCTCTACCTGATAACTTCAGTTCGTCCCAAAATGAAACCATATACCACAAACTACCGCATACATCAAACCTCAGGATGTCCTAAGATTTTCTCTACTTATATTAACTAGAACAATCATAACAGGTTGCCTTTATGCATGCAAATTATACACAACAAGGATCAAATAGACTTTTGAATAAAAGATTCTACCCTAGGATGACAACCAGACAAGGAATAGGAAATAAGGAAAAATTAATCATTCTAAGTCAAATACAACTTTTATTCCAAACATCAGAGTGTCCCGTGAAAATGCCTGAGAGAGATAGAGAGTGGATGCCGCACCTTCACACCGTGCCCTTGCACTTGGGATCTGAAGTACATGAAACAAATCCACAACCTATATGCTAATGCTTAGTGAGATTCCTAGAGCATACCACACACACAGTCTACATATCATATATCATATTAGCTATAAAAGCTATATATATCATATAAGCCTTGCATACAACATATAAGGAAGCCTTGGAAACCTTCCAGGGTCTTACACCTAGTGCCACGGGAACCCCCAAATGGTCTTATCTGCCATGGGAACCCCCACATTGTCTTCCTGCCTTGGACCCCCCATAAGGTCTTTCTGTCTTAGGAACCCCCACAAGGTCTTCACTACCAAACAAGACATAATGCAAACTATACAAGCATATATACTAGGATGCCCCGGAAACCCTCCAAGGTCTTATACCAAATGCCACGAGAACCCCACGTGGTCTTCCATGCAAATGTCATAATATCATAATGCATGATCAATCAAAAATCCACATAACCTAAAATGGGCCAGCCTTGGTGCCTTAGACCTATTGGTATGGTGAAAAGACTCACCTTTTGTCTGATGAATCTAAAAGCCGCTCTCGTGGCAGTCTGTAACCACCCGCACTGAACAACAACATTACCCAATGTTAAAATTTCACACATTCAATGGGAAACCCAAACTTCAAGTCCCTCCATAAGGCCCAACTATTATTTTCCTTGCTAATAGGTTAAAGTCCATGTCTGTAAATCATTAATGGGCCTCATGGCCCAAAAGAGCCCAATCATAACATCCATGGCCCAGAACAGATAAAATGGCCCACTATCCCCAAAATATAACCAGATCCAATAACCCATTGAGGCCCCATAGTTCGAGTCCCAAAACAGATCCAAGCCCATCTGTGGTGCGTACGCTTAGCGTACCAATCTAGTATGCGCAACGTACTACATCTCTATGACTTACGCGCAACGTATTCTAGCTTACACCCAACGTGCTAAGAGATTAAGCACTTTCTCCATTAAGTGTTTACTACTCAATTCCTTTACGTCCAAAGGTCAGATGTAAGCTTATTAAGACGACATAGGGCATAAATTTGGCAACTTTATGCCTTTGCAGATCTCATATGTTCTGAACGCCCCTGTTAAAACCTTTTTAAGGTTCTTAACCCATGCATGAGATCAAAACACCCTCCAAGACTCCATTTTTATGTTGCAAACAGACCCAATGACCTCAGATCTGTCATTTCCATCCTTTACAGGTGCCTAACTTGCAAGAGGAGATCCAAAATCAACAAAGGGGACAAAACTAGAAAACCCTAGCTAGATCTTGTGATTAAAGTAGAAAGGTGCAAACTTTATACCTCCAGAAGCTCCTCAAGGTTGACTAGATGCGAATTCTTGAAGCCCACTGAAACTCCAAGCTTCCTTAAGAACTTCTCCTTCTTGAACGTTACTACAAATGTCCACCAACACCCTCTCTAAGCTCAAAATGGTCTCACAAGCTCTCTCTAGAGTAGAAGGACGTTCTATGGCTATGAAGGCTCTCTAGGGTTAAGTCCAAGGGACTTAAGGATGTTTAAATAAGCCTCATGTCTGAAAATTAGCGTTTGGTCATTCGACACGTACGCCCAACGTACGTGCTGCCCCTCCGCGATCAGCGTTGTGTAGTATGCTAAGCGTACTCATAAGTACGCCCAACGTACTTAAGGGACTATTATGATAAAATTAGGTTTCTTCAATGGTTTTGAAGTAAGACCTGATTTGGAGTGTTACATCATCTCCCTTTTAGAATGATCAAGGCACTTGCATCGTCAATCGTCTCCCTCACAGAATCGCTCTCCGCTCCATCTCATTTGGTATAAACAAAAGATGTTGGTTTCAAAAGTCAAATTAATGAATCATTAACTCTCGACTCTCGCAAACAGGCTCTTGCATCATTGGATGTTCTGGTTAATTCTCACTTCAGCTTCTTCCTTGAAGTCCATTTGGTGTCTATTTTCGACTTCTGCTCCTTTATTTCAGGTGCTTCTTTTACCTCTATGCCTCAAAAAACATATTTAAACTACTCTCACTTTCACTTCTGATGCAATATTGTTTACATGATTTTGCAAATTTTCGACCTCGTTATTGCTTGTTGCTATAATTCTCATTTTGGCCTTAATTTCAAAAAATATGAAGAAGCAGAAACCTAATTTGGTGGCATAGATACTGTATTTATTTTGGATCTATTTTTTTTTTTTTTGCAAAGGTACATTTTAAAGATAAACAAAGCATGCTGAAAATATCCTATACATATCAAATTGCTAGGTGTAGTCGTTCAATTTCCATTATTCCATGTAGACGGCTGACATAAAGTTTCTGCAAGAATTTGGTCAGATTGTTGCTTTATACAAGCTGCTACAATATTTCATCAATTTCTTTCGAATGTACTATGATTGTTCTCTATTTTGTAATCACATAGACGATATCACCTTGGTTGTCGTTCTTCCTCGTCTGAATAAAAAATTAAAAACTCATCTGATTTGTTGGTCATTGGTTTTAAAATTTAGGTATTTCATATGAATTACATGATTCACATGTAAATCACATATGAATCACATGTAAATCACATATGAATTACATGTGATTCACATGTAAATTACATGTGTTTCATATGTAAATCACAAGTGAATCACATATGAATTACATTATTCACATGTAAATCATATGTAATTCACATATAAATCACATGTAAATCACATGTAAATCACAAGTGAATCATATATGAATTACATGTGATTCACATGTAAATCACATGTGATTTACATATGAATCACATGTAAATCACAATTGAATCACATATGCATTACATGATTCACATGTAATTCACATATGAATCACATATGCATTACATGATTCACATGTAATTCACATATGAATCACATATGAAATACATGTGATTCAAATGTAAATCGCAAGTGAATCTTAAAAGATACAATCACATGTGAACCTTACATGAAATAATCAAATGTGAATCTTACATGATTTATACATATGTTTTTTGTGAATGTTCTTGCACTAATCATTTTTTTAATTTTCTTGTAGATTTGGAAGAATATTAGAAAAAAATTGAAAAGGTGAAACGTGATAAATTGAAGAAAATATAGAAATCTAGACACAAAGACATGAAAGCGCTTTTAAATTTTGTAGCATTTTTTGTGTTTTATATTTTATTTTGTATCGAATAAAATACTTGTAGTATTGTGTTTATAGGTTAGTAAGTAAAAATTGGTTTTTAAGATTTATTTACAAGTATTATAGTATACGAAATATGTATACATGCACTTGAAAAAATATGCATATATGCTTCTAAAACATTGATTTTTTTTTTTTGGTTAAAAAAATTCTAGTAAATTTTTAAAACTTAGTGTGTATATATATATATATATATATATATATATATATATATATATATATATATATATATATATATATATATATATATATATATATATATACACACTAAGTTTTAAAAATTTCCTGTTTCTTTAAAAAAAATGCAGTTTTAAAAAAAATTATTTTTTTCAACTTTTGTTTTAAAAACTTATGTTTTCTAAAAAAAAATAAAAAATATGCAATTTAAAAAAAAAAGAATTTTTTTTTATAAAAAAATCCGAAAATTTGTTTTATAATGTTAATTTGAGAGCTTTTTTTTTTTTTTAATATTTTCAATAATACAAAAAATAAAATGGGACTGGTAAGATGACAATCATGTTTTTAATGAATTAATTTTGATCCAACGTTCCACATTTAGTTCTCGGGTTTTTGGAAAAGTATGAGTTCTCAACGGATCTCACTTTTATATATATATATATATATATATATATATATATATATATATATATATATATATATATATATATATATATATATATATATATATATATATATATGATTGTTTTTAAATGTGCGAATTTGGTACCATCAAAGTTAAAATGCTTTATGTACAAAATAATTATGGATAGGATTCTGGTTTCAAAAAAACAGATCATTAGAGGAGTTCACTTAACATTGGATATATGCCCATTATGTTAATCAAAATTTGAAACAAGTGATCATGTGTTATTTGGTTGTCAATGTGCTAAGGAGGTGTGGATGTGGTTCTCCGCTTTGGACTAAGAAAGTACAAAGCCTCCTTCATCCTCTAATGATTAATTGGATCTATTCGCACTAGTATCATATCAGTGTTGTGTCCAATTCTAGTGTTGTGTCCATTTCCATGGACAATCTATTAATATGTCATGAAAGGCTTAACTCATTACTTACACCTAGAAATATGACGGGTTGTGGAGGCTTTCAATAAATTAATGTTACGGGGAGTCAGGGTAACATGAAAACAAAACATGGTGATAAACTAATTAAATGACTACTCTCTCGCATATATTATGATCTCTACATAATAATCTTCATATTAGATAAAATTTTACATTATATACGTTCCGAAACAAATCAAAGTAAACTAAATACACTCAATCAAATTTATTTGTGAATTAAATCTAATGCTTTTACACCTTGTATGAAAATCATGTTTTGATTGTGATAATGTTTATTAAATGTTACTTGAGCATTTAGAGTACTCTCATGCAAAAATTGAGTTCATTGGGGGTAAACCCTAGCTGACTCGTCGAGTCAACTCGTTGACTCGTTGAGTCCCTTAAGTCAGTTTCTCATTCAGACATTTTAAGGTAGATCTACCACTCCACACTCTGGATCTAGGCTCCCAAGGATCGAATGTTACGTAAAGCTTCGATCTTTACGTTCATGCATGGCATATTTTGCTCCAACATGCCAATACAACTCTAACAAAGGGGTTTAAATAGAATAACTCTTATATGGCTGAATAAAGCTAGGATCTTTGGGCTCTATGGACCTCACAAGGTCCAGATCTGAAGTCTAGACCTCCTAATATACTCCATGCACTCATTGTCTCAACAAAAGGTGGTAAAAACCCTAACTTCCATACTCAAGAGATCCAACTAATAAGGTGAGAAAGGTGCAAGATTTTTACGTTCAGAAGATCTCTGGCTCATCGAGTTGGTTTTTAGACCCACATGGTCAATCAATCTCTACTCGACAAGTTGAGGCACCAACTCGTTGAATTGCTTAATAGATCTCAAACATAATAAAATAATTAAATAAAAGTATAATATACATGGGAGCCCGGATGTTACAATTCTCCCCCACTAGAATTAGACTTCGTTCTCGAAGTCATACTCCAGAAATAACTCTAGATACTGCTCTCGCATCTCAGACTCTGGCTCCCAAGTCAAATCATACCCCTTCTAATGTTGCCATTGGACCTGAACCAGGGGCACCTCTTTGTTCCTCAGAACCTTCACTTCCCGATCCAAGATCGCAATCGGCCTCTCAATATAATTCTGGCTCGCATCCACCTGAATGTCCTCTAATGGCACCACCGCCGTGTCATCAGCTACACACTTCCTCAGCTGGGACACATCGAAGGTGTTATGGAT
Organism: Lactuca saligna; assembly: GCF_052625555.1. Taxonomy (NCBI): domain Eukaryota; kingdom Viridiplantae; phylum Streptophyta; class Magnoliopsida; order Asterales; family Asteraceae; genus Lactuca; species Lactuca saligna. The sequence continues at coordinate 157,981,440 of NC_136425.1, read as the reverse complement.
CTGACTCAACTCTGTAGGTAGCTCCAACATGTATGCTACCTTACCCACTCTGGTGGTCATTCTGAAAGGACCGATGTATCGGGGCCCCAATGTGCCCCGTTTCCTGAATCAGATCACCCCTTTCCATGGGGATACCTTTAGGAGGACGAAATCTCCCACCTGGAACTCTAGCTTGGTACGTCTCCTGTCTGCATAACTCTTCTAGTGACTCTAGGCTGTCAGTAGCCTCTGCCTGATCTGCTGAATCTGCTCGGTCATCTTGAGAACTATCTCAGTGTCACCCATCACTCTCTGCCCTACTTCTCCCCAATAGATTGGATTCTGACACCTCCTCCCATATAGAAGCTCAAAGGGAGGCATACCAATACTCGAATGGTGGCTGTTGATGTAAGAAAACTCAGCCATGGGTAAATAAGTGGCCCAACTTTCTTCGAATTCCATCACATATGTATGTAGCATGTCCTCAAGCGTCCGAATTATCCGTGCGCTTTGCCCATCTGTCTGCGGGTGGTATGTGGAACTAAAATGAAAACGTGTACCAAACTCCTCGTGAAATTTCTTCCAGAACCTGGAAGTAAAACATACATCTCGATCTGACACTATCGAGGTTGGCACTTCATGCCATGCTACCACCTATTTTACATAAATCTCAGCCAGTTTCTCTGCAAAAGAGCTCTCACTAATGGCAAGAAAGTGCACACTCTTCATCAATCCGTTTACAATCACCCATATCGCGTCAACCCCATGCATGGTCCTCAGTATCTTGGTGATAAAATCCATCATAATCTACTCCCACTTCCACTGGGGAATATCTAGAGGCTGCCACAGATCATGTAGATGCTGGTGCTCCGCCTTAACCCGACGACAGGTCAAGCACCTCTTAACTACCCATGCCACATCCTTCTTCATACAAGGCCACCAATAATCTCTCTTCAGGTCCAAATACATCTTAGTGGCCCCTGGATGAATCAAGAATCTTGATCTATGCGCCTCCTCCATCAATAAATGATGGGCTCCACCTGTATAGGGTACCCAAATCCACCCATGGAAAGTTATAAGCCCACGACTGTCCGTCACAAACTCTGAAACCTGCCCAGCCACACGCTCTCTCTTGCGTTCTCCAGTTTCATAGCCTCCACCTGAGCCTCTCGGATGGTATTTAATATTGGAGTCATCACCGTCATCCTCATACACACATCTTGGATCGGAGTGCTCTCGGCTCTGTGACTCAAGGCATCAGCTAGCACATTAGCCTTGCCTGGGTGATATAAGATATCACAGTCGTAGTTCTTCACTACATCCAACCATCTCCTTTGTCTCATATTCAGGTTGGGATGATCCATCAGGTACTTCAGGCTCTTGTAGTCCGTATATATGGTACACCGGACACCATAAAAATAGTGGTGCCAAATCTTGAGGGCGAACACCACCGCCCCCAAATCTAGATGGTGGTTGGGATACCTCGTCTCATGAGGCTTCAACTACCTCGATGTGTATGCTATCACGTATCCCCTCTGGATTAACACCGCGCCCTTACCAGATATAGAAGCATCACAATAAACCATAAAGTCCTCCGCTCCCTCGGAAAGGGCTAACACCGGGGCTTCGCACAATCTCTAGGAAAGGGTCTCAAATGAGGCCCGCTGCTCGGGACCCCAAGTAAAAGTAACACCCTTCCGGGTCAGTCTGGTGAGAGGAACGAAAATCTTGGAGAAATCTCTGATAGTAGCCGGCTAAACCCAGAAAATTCCTGATCTTGGCCGGGGATCTCGGCACCTCCCATCTCATAACTGCCTCAATCTTGGATGGGTCAACCAATATCCCATTCTGGTTAACAAGGTATCCCAGGAACTGAACCTCTTATAACCAGAAATCACACTTAGAGAATTTGGCATAAAGCCTCTCCGACCTCAAAACCCCAAGAATCTATCTAGGATGCTCCTCATACTCTCTGGATCTCGAATATACCAGGATATTATCAATGAACATGATCACCGATCGATCCAACATAGGCCTGCACACCCGATTCATGAAGTCCTTGTCTAACGTCCCAAATTTCGAGTCCAAAAATTTCATTTTAATTAACTGATTATAAAAACATTCATGTAAAAATATATCATTTCGTAAATCAATATATCATGTCTGAAAACCCAAATCATAAATAGTAACATGTCAGGGTACAATCCTAGAATAACTCAAGTGCCGGAAACCAAAGCGTGTGTGTATGATGTGCTGCTACCGCACCAACTCCTTCCCCTTCGCTGAAGAGGTACCTGAAACAAAAACTGTAAGCTGTAAGCACGAAGATTAGTGATTTCCCCCATCGTACCACATACCATGAAATCACATAACATACATATACTTTCAGGCATATCTGGGTGCTGACCTACCCCTTCGGTCCTGTCAACCGGATAATGCCTAGCAAATCTGGGTGATGGCCTCCCCTTCGGTCCCGTCGACCGGATACTGCCTAGCATATCTGGGTGTTGGCCTCCCCTTCGGTCCTATCGACCGGATACTACGTAGCATATCTGGGTGCTAGCCTACCCTTTCAGTCCTGTCGACCAGTAACCGAGGACTATTTCACCCCTCCCTACTACTACCACATAATATCATATCACATATATCATAATCTGGCTAGCATGGCTGGGTACTAAACTACCCCTGCAGTCTTATCGATCGGTAACCGGGGACTATTTCACCCCCTACTACCACTATCACAAAACATCATAACATGCTAGCACATAAAACATAACAAGTAGCAGCAAACCTAGATGAATATCACAAAGACAATCCTCTAACATACAACTCCTACTAGTGGGCTGACATTGTGGCCGTAGACCCACCGCTACTGGAAAGTAACTCACCTCGTATGAGTAGCTGCTCATAATATGTGTGGGAAATCTTTGTCTGTTGCTGCTCCGAAAATCCTCCGGCTATAATCCCCACAAAACACTCAGTCAAAATCTGATATCTACTCTTAGGGTAAAATGACTATTTTACCCCTAACCAAGTCAAATTCAACTTCCAGTTGCCCCGACTCATCGAGTTCGGCTGCCAACTCATCGAGTCCCTATCCTTTCATCTGGCCTTCTTCACACCTCAACTTGTCGAATTTGGCAATAACTCATCGAGTTCTCCTTCTAAAATAATTCTGAATGAACCTTTATCCAACTCGCCGAGTTGTATGAACAACTCACCGAGTTTACCTTCAACTGGTGAACAAGTCCTAACCTTGACTCGCCGAGTTGTATGAAAAACTCATCAAGTTCATCTTCATCATATGAACCGGTCTTGTCCTCGACTCGCCGAGTTGTATGAACAAATCGTCGAGTTCATCTTCAAGAGTTGTAATATTGCTTTGGACTTGCCGAGTCCCAAGAACAACTCACTGAGTCGCTATTGTCCAAGTCCCATTCCTCCATTTCTGGTGTACAACTCTTGTCCAAAGTATAGATCTAGGCTCCAAATATCGATCTAGCATGTAAAGTTACAAACTTTACGTGCATACATGGGAGAATGAGCTCAAATGGCTCAAAAAGGGGCTTCTAATATGCATGGGGCTTTCAATGGGTTCAAAGACAACTACTTTATGCCTTAGGGGTCCCTTAATGACTCTGGATCTGAAGCCTTAGCCTCCAACCATGCTTGCAATCATGGTTGGTTGCCAAGAATGACTCCAAGAAACCCTAATTTCCTCCAAGAAGAGATCTAGCTTAGTAATGGACAAGGTATGAGCCTTATACCTCAAATGGAATGTGAATGATGCTCAAGCTCGAATTCATTTAGCCTCTTCTTGTTTCCTCAAGCCTTCCCTTCCTTCCTTTGATCACAAACCACCAAGATCACTCAAAAGCCTTTAGATCTTTACACACACAACTAGGGTCGGTATGGAGGGTTCTGGAAGCAATAAGGACGAAAGGTGGCCGAATGAGACATTTAAATAGGGTGCAAACCCCTTAGATTAGGGTTTTGTCTAGACAGTGCGGACTCGTCGAGTCCGGGCGCCGACTCGTCGAGTCGCTCATTTAACTCTCGTGTCTAATCCACTTCTACTCGATGAGTTGGACCACCAACTCACTGAGTACCAAGTCAAAATGAGAAATATACTTGAATAAAATATATACCAGGAATCAGGTGCTACACCATGGGCGCTTCCGGTGCATTGTTGAACCCGAAAGGCATCACCACTAACTCGTAGTGCCCATAACGAGTCCTAAAGGCCATCTTATGGATATCTTCCTCGCAGACTCTCATTTGATGATATCCAGACCTCAAATCAATCTTGGAAAACCAAGACGCCCCCCACAACTTATAGAACAGATCATCGATCCTTGGTAGTGGATAACGGTTCTTGACCATCAGCTTGTTCAACTCCCGGTAATCAATGCACATCTGGTGTGAACCATCATTTTTCTTGACAAAAAGGATTAGTGCTCCAACAACCAAGCTAACGTGACCAGTCTATACACCTCTCCCGTAAGTAGAGAAACCTGTATATTGAATTGGAATTACTGATAAATCAGTATAACAACTTATGACTATAAATATAAGTTACACTAAAAAGTATAGAGTGTAGCTTAACTTATAGAGATTTTACTAACAAAAATCCGGAGATCATGCTGGTAGAACTCTGGCCTACTAGCTACCAGATGTCGGGCTCTCAGGAGCTGCAAAGTTACTTTGGAATACCAAAAACTAGGAAAACTTGGGGCTATATCATAGATAATTCGAGAGAGAGACTTGAAGGGATGAGGGAAAGGGGCTACATACGAAATGCTATTTATAGTAAGGAAATTACACATGCACGCTACACATAGGGCTTGCATGCCATGCACTACGATGACGTGCTTGGCCTAGTGCGATGCCACGTGTTGGGTTCTGTTTGGTGTTTCATGGCATCTTCTAGAAGCCTGTGTGCCATGCACGCGCGCATGCTGATTTTCTTATTTTCAAAATTGTGTAAATTCTTCACACGAGTTCATTTTTGACATTCTTTATATCCACGCATAGCTATCGACGGGATCTACAACTATCATTTAGACTCCGTCGACTAATTTTAAATTTATTTTGAAAGTTATACTTTTAGCAGGCTTAGACTCCTAAAGTCCATTAAAATTCATAACTCTCTCATTTGATATTCGTTCTTGACTGTCTTCATATTGACAGAATCATATGGATGAGATCTCCAACTCTCATTTAGATTGTTTTTTCCTAACAATCAACCAATATCTATTTCGGTTTCTAAGTCTTATATTGTTGCACTGAAACATCTAAAAATCCTAACTTCCTCTTACGAATTCAGATTGGGAACTATATGCATGCTCATGGATTAATGAGTACTACGGATTTCGTTTAGATTTCTTATCCTAAAAAGGAATTCATCAAAAACTCACTTTTTATGATACGCAGAGTCATGTCGGTTTAATTACGAAACTTCGAAGAAGCATAACTTCTTCATACGAAGTCGGATTTTAGCATTTTTATATGTACAAATCCCTTGTCACGTACACTATGAATTTGACTATGATTATTTATCCTAAATAATCTTCTATTAAAAGTCATTTTAACGCTTATTATCTCTAAATTGACTAGCTCGAATCTACGAGTGTTACAATTACTTCCCTTTAGGTTGTTTAGGTCTTGGAATCATCAACAAAATAGGGCTTGTATATTGACTCCACACGTTTCATTTCCATCCTAGGTGGTAACCATAATTCTTATGTACTTTATACCAAGTTTCTAACTCTTAGACTTCTTGACCGCTGACGGTGCTGCACCCACTCTTCCTTCTAAATTTGATCTCCATTGGAGGCTCCTACTCTTTATAGAATAGACTTAACGTAAATTAAGGTTCTTACTTCGACTACCATAACATACTGATGGACCATGTTCTAATGACCTCTTATTGTATGATGCAACGGTTAGACTCGGATCTCTTTAACTTAGAATCTAGCATGAAGGATACCGTTCTTCATATTCATGTTAGGGTGCAAAGTTATACGCAGAGTGACTTCGTAATGGATTGACTTAAGAAGACCCACTTGCATATATGATTAAAGCCTTGTGACATGAGAGAGAGAGAGAGAGAGAGAGAGAGAGAGAGAGAGTTGTTAGCACTAGGGATGAGCATTGGAAGCGGCACGAACCGAAACTGTCCCGAGAATCAAATTTGGTGGAATATAGAAACCTAACCTGACCGCCAGTTTTGCTCGTTTCGGTTCCTACCGGTTCTTTCCATGTCTTCAGTGTTGGAACCGGTCCTTAAGAAATAGCAACATACTGTTTCGGTTTTTTCCGATTCTATCACTTTTTGGTTCCAATCGGTTACCGGTTCCAAAAATCCACAAGAATATCATCCCGATCGGTTCTATGTGGTTCCGGTTGGTTCCCCTGTCGAAATGCTCATCTCTAGGTAGCACTTCTATATATAGTGGGCTGCATACCACTTGTAGAGTATGCTTGAGAGATGTAGTTTATAGAGAGTTTTGAGTGAATTAATTATGTAGACTAGATCTAGTCATTTTTGTAATCTCCTCATGATGATCAAATACATCTTTTAGCATCCAAGTCACCGTGTTATTTATGTTCTTACAATTTTGCATGCCAAATGAAATGCTCATTATTCACTACATTTGAAATCAAAGCGGGTCTTCAAAGATCAAAGCGATTTTTGAAGAAACAGTTCTCAATTTGGCTAGATTCAACACAATGTGAACAATTATGGCGAGTCTCTCGATGATCACTCTTAAACTCTCAGAATCTTTTAAAATCGTGCTTGTGTTTTTGAATTTTTGATCATACTGACTCATTGGATCAATTTTTTTTCAAAATCCAATTGTTATGATCCAATAGTTTTTTTCACTGATCAAGCCAATCCGATCCAATTTTATTGTTTTTGATTCAACTCTCAACCGCAACTGCTCATTTGAATCAAAATCTAGCCCAAAATCAAGTAATGTTACTGTTCATATTGAGCCCACATTTCGAATCTGTTACTGTTCCTGGAATGATTTTGAGTCCAATAGTTCATATTTGATCTATTATTGTGCATCAAATTCTTTATTTGATACCAAAAGTCATTAAATTCAATATTCGAACCTAAATCAGTTTGATACATCATCTGCCTACACATTCTTATGTTCATGTCCAATTTATGTTGTCGCTTTTATATTCAAGTTGTGATTCTTGTATTCATTTCAACCTTAATTGATAATCAACTAGTTTTGTTTGTGAATCAATTTGCATATGATTTGTTTGATTGTGATTCGATTATGATCTATTTCAAATTTAGATATGTCAATCAATGCTTTGATTTTGAAGAACTTGATCAAGGTCAATTGAAGATGATGAAGAATAGTTGAATAATCTCTGTGTGATTTGAAAATCTATGTGAGAATGATGCTTTTTGTTTTCGTTAACTATTGAAATTGAAAAGTCAAACACAAAAAGTTAAAATCAAATTCTCAAAAGTAGATTCAATGGGTTGAAATTTGAAACTGGTTGATAGGAGGACTAGTCGAAATCAAATGTATGTTTGGAATTGATTTTGGAGTCTAATATAGTGGAGTGTTCGATGTGAAGTGTCTCATTATGAATGATAACTGTCAAATGGGTTGCTTGTAAGTCGAACACAGTTGTGATATAGATCAAATGGTTCAAATTCATTTGTATGGTGAAATCGATTTTGATGGTGAAAGCCTTTAGCTTGACATCAAATTTGACATATGTTCCTTCGGTTCGTATTGGGATTAAATTATAGAATGAAACAAAATCTTAAATTGTTTTGGGTTTGATAATCGAACTGGTTTTGCTTGGAGTTCGATGTGTATGGTTGTAGGGAGAATGTAAAATTGATTGAGGTTAATGCTCTTAGAAGTCGAACGCTTTTACTAAAGATCTCGTTCACATTTCGAAATTAATTTGGGGTTGAAATCGCCTTTGTGTGGTATCGAGTTGGAGTAGTTCAATGCGCGTCTGGAAATTTCGACGGATGATAGTTGAGTGCATATCAATATCGTTTTGGGGTTTGATAGTCGAACAAGTATCGCTTTATGGTCAAATGATTTGAAGTCGAACACAATTTCGACATGTGTTCGAAAGAGTAGTTCGACCTATGGATTGGGATTCCAACTTGTGTTGATTGTTGTTCGCATCATGTGATCAAAATGGAGAAGCAATAAAATTTTTCGATCCGAGTCCTTGCTCTTTTAACGAATTGGTAGAAAATACCCTATTTCACATTGGTGTAATTTTCTGTGAAGATTGAAGCTTTTCCATTTTGAATCCCTCAAGTTTTAGGAATGTGATAGATCTTGCCTAGTTTCGACATTGTTGTAAAATAATGAGAAATGGGAAAATATTTCGAATCTAATCCCAGCAGTTAATGTGAATTGACACTTTATGCCCAGTTTCACATTTGGGCTAAAGTTTCACATTTGAAACTGTTTTTGGCGCAACAGGTCCCTTCCTATTTTCGAAATTGTTAGTTTCTACTCGGTTTTTTAAATTTCAAGTTACAGGCGGTCTGGGAAGTAACGAATTCGAAAATTGTGATATTTTTACATTTTTCAGATTTGTGCAAAATGTTTATGCCATGTGTCAAGGGTGACGATCGTATTGAATATTCTGAATTGAGTGCTTTCTCATTTCCTTTTTGGTTTTATAATCATTTTCGATTATAAAAATGGGAGAGATTTGAATATGAGAATTCAAAAGTTTTGGATTTTTCATATTCTGTGGATTTGAAGACCGATGTAACCTTGAAAAATAAAAGTTTATGAAGTGATTCAATCTGAAAATCTGGAGTGATTTGTTTTTTTTTTCCGTTTCATGAAGGGTTTGGATTTAATGAAGATTTTTAGGGTGTGTTTTTATGCTCAAATTTGGGTAATTGAATTGTGGAGATTTGGATACTCTAACTTACCTATTGATGCCGGGATTGTAAGGTTTCACACTCTAGAGCTCGGGGTGGAAAATCATTGAAGAATTGAAGATTTGTTGTTCATTTCTACATCATCCACGATTGAGGTTTTGTTTGTGAAGGCGCTCAATTTGGAAGATTGAATATGAGTCATCCATTCCTAACATTAAGGAGGATAATGTTAGGGTGCAAAGTTATACATGGAGTGACTTTGTAATAGATTTACTTGAGAAGACCCGCTTGCATATGGGATTAATTCCTTGTGACAAGAGAGAGAGAGAGAGAGAGAGAGAGAGAGAGAGAGAGAGAAAGATAGAGAGAGAGATAGAGAGAGAGAGAGACTTGTTACCACCTCTATATATAGTGGGTTGCATACCACTTGTAGAGTGCACTTAAGAGATATAGTTCATAGAGAGTTTTGAGTGATTTAATTATGTAGACTAGATCTAGTTCATCTTTGTAATCTCCTTATGATGATTAAGTACATCTTTTAGCACCCAAATCACCGTGTTCTTTGTGTTCTTACAATTCAGCATGCCAAATCAAATGCTCATAATTCACTATAGTTCTAATGTGATATAATCACATTCTAGCAAGTAGCACTTCTAGCTACAGGCTGCCTAGTCTTCAAGGATGACTCCGATACTTCTATCGATCACTTCGATTATCTTTTCCTTCGATCTTTTAACTAAAGTCGGATGCTATGTCGAACTTATTTCATAGATTAGTGGGACTTGATTCGATATGATTGCTAAGGCCGGAATAATATTTATCTTCATAGTCATTACCGAAACAAAGGTAATGATGGAAATGAACAAAATAGCTTAACTATTTAGAGACTTAGTAACCTTGTGACTTTCCCTTATCCAAGTATGAGTCCTGTGCTTTGGGTAGTATAGGACCCTACTACCTTTCACACATACTCATATTCATCCCAATTATTGTCTTGAAGTTCATTAAGTAATGAAAGAAAACCACACAAAAACTCAACATAATTTAGGAAATTTTATTGCTTCTTGGAAAGATTACAACGAGTATTCATAAGTTACACCTATTACATCAGGTACACAACCTAATACTAAGATGATTGCTTCATATTTTGAACTTTGGATAAGCATCTAACTAGTCTTGACCTATTGTTGCTTCATCAAGGATCATATGGAATGCTATTATCTTTGCCTCTAGTGGTGCATTACATATTGCTGCTACGTTTTTCTTCAGGAAATCTTTCGAGATATGCCCCTTGTCTCCACATCCTTAGCATACCATATCATTAAACATACAAATCTTGGAATAGTGATCGGTCCTCCCACACTTAAAGCATGACACATCTCATGACGTGCTTCTTCGTATTTGACTTCACTGCTACCTCCAAACTTCTTGTCGTCCGGGTCAAACTTCGTGAATATCCCTTTCTTATTGAATCTTAAAGATCCCTACAACTTCCTACTTTCTACTGTCTTTGTTCTTTCCATACCATTCTCTCGAAGTTGGGTCTCTACATTCTTGGCCACTCTAAGGACTGTCTTCAAAGTAGTTTCCATTTTCACCATTGGACCTAAGTCCATCGGCAACCCATTAGTAAACTTATTGTTCATGTCTATCAGATCCATTTCTGAATAGTACTGCATCTTCAGATGCTCCAGGAACACTTCCCATTACATCTTCATGGCTTCTCCCCATGGCATTGTATCAGCTAACAAGTTCCACCAACTTAAAACCCTGGTATTCAGTTGTATGACCGCACAAATAGCTTACTGCTTGTTACTTCAGTTGCAGCTCTCAAATATCGTCTCTATCTCGAAGATCGAATCCATAATCTCTATTGGCTTTTGTTTTCTAGAAAAACTTGGCAGATCGACACCCAAGAAGTCCTTATAAATACATCAATCCTTGTCAATCCCTCTATCTGAATCGTTTCTCCTTATCACTCAGGGTTTAGCTTGACTCACCGTCCGACTATAATTCCTTTCATTCGACTGTTCCTCCTCCAACTGACGTTGCACAATAGGTGTAGTAGTTTCTCTTCCATTTACCTGAGTAGACTCCTTGTCTCTCCCAATTGAATATCTAGCATTATATAAATCATTGCCTCTACTCCTTCCATGGGCATTGGCTCGGGTGCAACTGCTACCTCTGGTGCACGCTGAATCACTCATGGCTCACAACGTTTATTTCCATTAGCGCTTCCTAATCCACTTCTTGTCCTTACCATGTCGTTCTATACTTCAAATTTGCGTTTAGTGTGTCGATATGAGAATTAAGATAGGGAAAGCTCTATTTACGATAGACGTACAAATCTCCTTATCACTCCTAAAAGTTATATGCCAGTTCTATTATCAAAATTAAACATTTAGAAACCTAAACACATAAAATTTCCTAATTCTAGGTCAACAATAGACCTTAAATCCAATCAAGTATCAACAATATACAGAGGCAACCTAAGGCGTCATAATGCATCCTATAGTTATAGCATGACAAAATCTTTTATTACGTAAAGCAAATTAGGCATCTTGTCCTAAAGTGAACTAGTGCTTGACTCAATTCAGGTGTATTACCTAAATTTTAATAGACATGCATCTCATGATCATCTCTTAGCAATCTAAGTGTAAGTGTATAAATCCTACAAATTCCTAGTTCGCTTAAACTAATGCTCTGATACCACCTATGACATCTCCAAATTTACAACCATTTTAAAACTTTTTGTTTATGCTTATTTAAATCAGATTTCATTTATAAATGCAGGATTGGTGTAACGCCTGTGTTTTGAGGCTAACCATTAATTCGATAATGTAATAGTTAGGGTCAACCATTGTAACTCATTTTATAGTAATAAAGAAGAATTATGTGAATATTATGTGAATTATGTGATTTTATATGCTTTATACTTGTTTAGAATGATATAATAAAATGTTAAATAAACCCGATATCTACGAAGAAATTTGTAGTGGTCGTGACAAGGATTTGAGAGATATAAAGAACGACCAAATCCGAGTTATAACGAAGAAGTTATGACCTGTCGAAGTTTTGCGACAGAATCAATACGACATTATGTGACGTAAAAAGTGAGTTTACGATAAATTATTTTTTAGTCTTAACGATCTAAATGAAAGTCGCAGTATACGTTATACCAAGAGAGTGCATAAAAAGAACATCCAAATCTGACTTCGTATGAGGAAGTTATGAGTTTTCTAAAATTTGACATAACTGTGTGCAACTCGGAGTTCGATTTTTAGATTGAATGATTTTTAGCCAACACAACTTAAATGAGAATCGAAGATCTCGTTAATAGTACTTCAACGGTAAAAAGACAAATGAAAACGGACATCAGAGTAAGAAGTTATGAATTTTTAACGGATTTTTCCTATCCCGGCCTGTTAAAAATAAAACTTTAAAAATAAAGTCAAAATTAGACAACAGAGTCTAAACGAAAGTTGTAGAGTACGGTCACACCTACGTGTGAACATCGTAAACAGATCTCGTATGCGAAAATTATGAATTTTTGAAGTAAAACGTACACATTTTGAGGTTATCTGAAGGGGAACGACCCGCGTACCCTCGGACGCCAAGCGTACCGAAGTACGTCGTGCGTACGAAGTTAGTAAGCCCCGCAATCTCGTTTTCTTCTGCAGTTCCAAAGCAGCCATGAAGCCCCAGCTGAATTTCGACGTGTGTCCACTACAACCCGCATACTGCGAGGCCTCTCAGCTATAAATGGAGTCCGAAGCCAACCACTTTTCTCACACATTTTACACCTTCTTTCACTCTCTACTCTCTCTCTAGCCACTCTAAACCACCCCAAAGTCTAGGGAACCTCCTTAGCACTAGAAGAAATTCCCCAGAGCACCTGAAGGCTCTGAGAAAAGAGTTTTTTAGTTTAGAAACTTTGCACCCACAGAGCCCGATTTTCAAGCAAACCTCCCGGTTTCATCAAAAGAGATTATTTTAAGAAGCGAAGAGTTGTCTGAATCACCACCTTATCAAGTGAGAAAACCAGATTCAGAACAAGGTATGGACACTATGAGTTATTGGTCATGTCATTTGGACTAACTAATGCTCCAACAACATTCATGGATCTGATGAACAGGGTTTGTAAACCATTCCTCGATAATATCATGATAGTGTTTACTCGAAGAGAAAGCAAGAGCATGGCAAGCACCTACGAGAAGTGTTAGAAATTCTGAAGAAGGAGAAGTTGTATGAAAAGTTCTCCAAATGTGATTTATGGATTCGAGAAGTCTAATTCTTGGGTCATGTGGTTAACCAAGAAGGGAACATGGTTGACCCAGTGAAGATTGAAGTTGTGATGAAGTGGGAACAACCGAAAAGTCTCACGGAGATCCAAAGCTTTCTGGGATTAGTTGGATATTACCGAAGGTTTATCAAAATCTTTTCTTCGATAGCCGCTCCATTGAAAGCTTTGACCCATAAAGGAGCTACTTATACTTGGAATGAGAAACATGAAGAAGCATCTGATAAGTTAAAGAAGAGGTTGTGTGAAGCACCGATTCTTTTTCTACCCGGTAGAGTTGAGTACTTCGCAGTTTATAGTGATGCATCTGGAGTTGGGTTAGGTTGTGTTCTGACCCAAAGGCATAAGGTGATAACATATTCATCGAGAAAATTGAAAGAACATGAGAAGAACTACCCCACTCATGATTTGGAGTTGGCGGTGGTAGTATTAACACTAAAGATATGGAGGCATTCTATTTACGGCACAAAGTGCAAATTCTTCACTGATAATAAAAGTCTTCAGTACCTCTTTGATAAAAAAGAATTGGATATGAGGCAACGATGCTGGCTAGAGTTGCTTAAGGATTACGACTGTGAGATACTTTACCACCATGGTAAAGCAAATGTTGTAGCTAATGCTCTAAGTCGGAAAGTGAGCCTTGAAAGGAAAAAGCCAAGAGCGTTATGAATTAAAGTTGTCTCAACGATTGTGGAAAGCATCAAGAAAGCTCAGGAAGAAGCTTCAGAGAAAAATAACCAAAAGGAAGAACGTTTGGGAAAAACGTTAGTGTTCGGTACAAACAGTCAAGGATTGAAAGTATTCCAAGATACGATTTGGGTACCTAAGATGGGATGAATAGGAGATCTTCTGGTGGAAGAAGCTCATAAGAGCATGTACTCGATTCATCCCGACATCACAAAAATGTATAGGGATCTGAAACCCTACTACTGGTGGACAATGATGAATCTCGATGTTGCAAAGTATGTGGCCGAGTGTGTAACCTGTGCGAGAGTTAAGGCACACCATCAAAAACCGTATGGGAGTTTAGAACCTTTACCTGTACCCATAGGTAAATGGGAAGACATCACCATGGATTTTGTCACTAAACTGCCCAGAACAAAGAACGTGCACGACATGATTTGGGTGGTCATTGATCAGTTCACTAAAAGTGAACACTTAATAGCAACCAATGAAAGATGTTCTATGAATAAGCTTGTAAATCCTTACATGAAGGAGGTAGTAAGACTTAACGGTGTTCCTTGAACGATTGTATCAGATCATGAGAGTCGTTTCACGTCAAGGTTTTGGAGTAGTCTACAAGATGAATTGGGTACAAAGTTGTGTTTACAACCTACCATCCACATACCAATGGTCAAAGCAAAAGGACGATTCAAACACTGGAGGATATGGTAAGAGCATTTACCCTGGAATTCCAAGGTAACTGGGATGAACATTTACCTTTGGTAGAGTTTTCCTACAATAATAGTTTCCATTGGAATTCCAAGGTAATTGGGCTCCGAAATAGTCCATCAGACTGTTGAAAAGTTGAAGGTGATTAAAGAAAGAATGTTAGCAGCTCATGATCATCAAAAGAGATATGCTGACAAGAAAAGACGACCGATTTCATTCGAAGTTAGAGATTTGGTTTTGCTTAAAATCTGATCATGGAAGGGACTTATAAGATTCGGGAAAAGAGGAAAGTTGAGTCCAAGATTCATTGGACCATTACAAGTTCTTCATAGGATTGGAAACCAAGTTTACAAACTAGAACTACTAGAAGAACGAGATGGTATTCATAACACTTTCCACATGTGTTATTTGAGGAAATTAATGGGAGAAGTTCCCGACATAATTCTGATTTTAGAGTTGAGGATGGATGAAAATAAGAGGTTAATCGAAGAGCCGGAGGCGATTGTTGACCATAAGACTAAGAAGTTACGACGCAAGATGGTTGACTTAGTGCTTGTGCGATGGAAACATACGAATGGGCCAAATCTCATCTGGGAAAGAGAGAGTGACATTATGAGTCACTATCCACATTTTTCTGTTGATGTGTGATTCCGAGACGAAATTATCCTAAGGGGTAGAGAATTGTAACACCCGAGTTTCGAGGCTAATCATTAATTCGATGATGTAATAGTTAGAGTCAACCATTGTAACTCATTTTAAAGTAATAAAGAGGAATTATGTGAATTATGTGATTTTATATGCTTTATACTTGTTTAGAATGATATAATAAAATGTTAGATAAATCCTATATCTATAAAGAAAGTTTTAGTGGTCATGACAAGGATTCCATAGATATAAAGAATGCTGAAATCCGAGTTATAATGAAGAAGTTATGACCTGTCGAAGTTTCTCGACAGAACCAACACGATATCGTGTGACGTAAAAAGTGAGTTTACGATAAATTGTTTTTTAGCCTTAGCGATCTAAATGAAAGTCGTAGTATGCGTTAAACCAAGAGCGTGCATAAAAAGAGCGTCCAAATAAGACTTCGTATGAGGAATTTATGAATTTTCTAAGATTTGCCATAGAGTGTGTAGCCCGGAGCGATTTTTAGAAGAAAACGGACGTCGGATGAGGAAGTTATGAATTTTTAACGGACTTTTCCTATCCTTACCTATTAAAAATATAAATTTCAAAATAATATCAAAATTAGCTGGTGGATTCTAAACGAAAGTTGTAGAGTACGGTTCCACCTATGCGTGGATATAAAGAATGTCAAAAACAGAGCTTGTATGCTAAAGTTATGGATTTTTGAAGTAAGGGGTACACATTTTGAGGTTATCCGAATAACGCTCGTATAACTGAACCCTTGAACTTAATTTGGCCTCCAACTCGTGTATGAACCATCGATTTAGTCTTATGGACGTACGCCCTGTGTAAAACCCTCGCTTGTTAACTACCCTGCGTATATACTTATGTAATTGCATTGTTACAGTTTATTATGAACTTAGAACAAACATGGGATAGATTTGAGTTCATGGATGTATGCCCGACATATGCTGGACGTAAGCCCAACGTAAGTTCATGCCCAACTTCTTGTTTTTCATGTAAAATCTGTTTAATATTGTGGGTATTTTTGTTTTGGTTTTCTTTTGTTCTTATTTTTGCAGATTATGGCTCGTAGAATTCTATGAATAAATCCACCCGAGGACGTGACCGATCACCATTCCTTACAATTCCCACGAAGCTTGAATGATGAAACTCGTAGCAAGTATTCGAATAATTTAAGTTTGTTGCTCACTAAGGAGATTGACATTGCACCTTCATTCGATTGGGGATTGGCGTCCCAAACTGGACTTGATGAGCTGATCCAGAATTTTTTTCAATACACCCACTTGGATGCGAGTGGTATGCCTTTGTTCGTATGCCGGGGTTGGGAAAGATTGTTCAGGATTCATGAGCCTGTTTATCGGGAATTTTTGCTGGAGTTTTATTCTACAGTTTCCTACGACCCTAGGAAGACACTCGATGACAGGACAAATTTTTCCTTTCGACTTGGTGGTGTGAGTCGGGAGTGCAGCGCGATTGAGCTTGCCACTAGATTTGGGATTTATACTGCAGACGAGATGAGGAGTGTTCACTTCTCGACTTTCCTTGTTGATTGTGTTACAATACGACCAAATGACTACAATGAAAATACTTTTTGGGATGAGATTACTGTGGGTGTTTACATACCATCTATTGCTCGGGGGAAGATGATTCGGTCCACCACTTTCAGACTATTGCACCATTTGATTTCTATGTCTCTCACGCATCATAAGAATAGTAAGAGAATGCCTTCTACATTTTGTATTTCATATGGAATTTTGTTACTCCAAGGAGGCACCTGAACCTCCCGGTTGCTGTAGCTGCTTACATGGGGAGGAGGGTCAGGGGCTTCGTGGGGATAACTCGATTTGTAGTGGCCAATTCATCACACATTTAGCTCGATCATATCAGTTATTAACGATGGAGATCACTAGATCTATGGTGTTCTATGACACGAGGCCGATGAGTTTACAGTTGATGGAGTCGATGCAAGTACTTCAGCGAGGCGAGGATGGTATTATCCAGATACGACCAAATGACATGGTTGTTGAGGATGGTGCAGATGAGCCAGCACATGAAAGACGGGGGAGGCGTAGACCAGCTCCTCGAGGAGCGCAATAGGGACCAGAGCCAGAGATCAATATACGTTATTTGGTTCAACGCGTGTACGAGGGACTTCAACATATAGACAAGAGACTTCAGTGTGTGGACGAGCGATGTGAGCATATGGAGAGTAGACAGTAGTGGTATGGGGATGCGTTGACCGCATTCTTTGCCCATTAGGGTTTTTAGTACCTGGTTCCTTTTCCTCCACCATACCAGCAACGACGTGATGGAGCAGGCACATCTGGGACACAACAACATGACGATGTGGATGATGAGTGACCTAGTTATCCTTTCTATGTTATTTTATTAGAATTATTAGTTTTTATTTTTATTTTTATTTTTAATTTGGTGTGTTTTAATTAGGTTGTTTTATTTATTTATGGTTTATGTAATTTTGTTTTCCATGTTGATACTCTTTGATTGTTTTAGATCTTCACATACTTTTCGCCTTTAGAAAGCTAGCAGTAAGTTCAGCAGCTAGGTTCGACTATTGCTTTATCACGAGAGAGAAAACTATGTGAGAATTTGAAGTTTATAGTCAAGACCCACGTTTTTTAATAAGTGTGGGATGCAAGTTGATATTGTGAGCGTATATTATTTAGAAGAGTGGCGTTTCCACCATACTTTGATTCCTATGGTATGGATGAGTTGTTCCCATGCTATAGAGTTATTTTGACATGAAGCAAAAGTATCATCCTGGCTGCCATGACATAGTTGACACTTTCCTATGTCATGGGGGAGTTTTTCATTGCGAGAGGAGGCTACCATTCTAGATAACACGACGTGGTCAACACTTTCCCACGTTGTGGTCACTATACACTGCATTCGTTTGAAATCTTTTGCACCACATTTTAGAAGTCGGCGTTCTTGATTTTATTTACCGACAAATTCATACGCAGCAGTTCTAGTTTCCAGTAATTTATGGAGCAACTTTTAGCAGCCCCATTCGATCTCGCCATTACTACCCCATGGGAGTCTGTTCTTTTTTTCCCTCCCTTTTACTGCTTTTATTTGCTTAATTAATTTTAGCATACAATGAGGACATTATATGAAATAAATGTGGGGTAGGGGGTCGAAAAAGGAATATAAATTGGAAAATTAACAATTGCTAGATTAGGAAAATTTAAAAACTTATAAACTTGAAATAATAGTTTAATTTAGGAAAATCTAATGATAATTTAAATTTTTGCTAATATTGTATGGGATGATCCAATGAGAACCCAAATGTTTATCTGAGCCTACCTATGTTATAGTATTTTGTGGCTTCCCATTTCCTAGTGAAAAGTCATGAGATATAAAAGGTAATCTGGTAGTTTATATGACATAATATGTTTTGCAGCCTAAACCTGAAATCTATCTAGGAAAGCTTATGTAGCCATTGTAGATAGACTAATACATTTAGCCAATAAGGGTTGAGGTTAATCCCCCCTGCTTAAGCATGTAGGTTTTGAGTGAAAAAAAGTGAGATACGTATAAAAAAAGTGACAAATTACCGAAAAAGTTGAAATTTTTTGGAGCTATCAAGTATGAAGATCAAAAGATCAAAATTCCAAAGAATCAAAAAATTAAAGATACCAAAAATCCAAAAGGTGGTGAATTCAAAGAAATCAAAGATCAAATATTCAAAGAAATAAAGAATTCCAAAGCTCCATTGTGGCATCAAAAGTTGTAATTTCTAGATTATGTATGCTTAGGTAGCTTTACAAAAATACCTTGAGGTAAAGAAAGATTTATGAGGATCGATTCGGAGGGTTGCAGAAATGAATGTCGTATAAAGTAAGGGGTGAATGTTCACAAGGATTGTGAGTATTTAGGAGTAGGAAGTTCTTAGGATTTATAGACACAAATACATGCATTGTGGTCTTGGGATAATGACTGAGTTTAAAATGGATTGTTTTATGTGATATTGGTAAATTAAAAGTAAGTTTGCTTGGGGGCAAGCAAAGGCTAAGTGTGGGGTATTTTGATATGTGTATTTTTATATATTATATCTTAATATTTTAGCCTTTATTATTCTTATTTAGAACTAAAAGTTACTTATAATGCTTTGAATTATACAGCCATTAGTTGTCGATAGAGCGGAAAAGAAAAGATTGGAGCGGAATTCGGTCTTAGAAGCAAAAAGAAAGAAAGATTGTTGAAGGCTTTCATTACGCCCAATGTAATATAAGTTACGTCAAGCGTACTGATGAGACAAGGACTATGCCCCACGTAGAAGTAATTACACCCAATGTACTGAGCTTGTGTCCGAAGAATGGATCAGGATGGCTTTCTTAGTACGCCCCGTATACACCGACTTACACCCAACATACGTAAGTCGGTTCCAAAAGTTATAAATAGCGAATTCAGCCAACCAGAAGAGAGATTTCGACTACCATCGATCCTTAGTTGACAAGTAACACTTATTTGGCTGTTTTGAGGGTCTAAAAGGCGGCTGGAAGACCGTTAAGCTGACGAGAGCGAAGATCTGAAGGACTATAGAGAGGATTCGTTTCAATAATCATGTGGTTTGTTATCATGACCATGTTTAGCATTCCATTGTGATACTACTACGTTTTTACTGTCTGATTTTAGTGTTGAAACCATTTGCTTTATGTTTATGATTAAATAAAACCTTGATTTATGGATTACTTGTTATATTGGATTGTTTTATTTATGTTTAATTTATCTTTCCAAACTTGTTAAAAGATCCTTATGTGTTAATGACAATTATTTTCTGTTAATTATTAAGTATATTGAGTTGTATGAACATCTGCTTGATTGCTTACCTTTTATAATTTTGATGACCATCAAGATTATATGCCTAAGAATAGCGAGCGTGAAACTAGGATTAACTAGAAAATAAGTACATTAATGTGTGATGACCAACCACATATGATTTAATTGAACCAACCAATTTGATTAACTATTATTACAAGTCTTGCTTGATACGAATTGAACACTAGGAAACATGTTACTTTAATCAATTGATCATTGCTTGAATTAACTTATTTGCTAAAGGATTAGTAATAATGAACATGAACCTAATCATTTTAGAAATCGGTGAACATAAATAAGTAATCTGTATGTGCACTTGAAATTGTCTATGATTTTAAGGTATAATCTGTCTAAACTAAAGTACCTAAAGAGATTTGACTTCCTGTCAGTTTATCGAGTTTTGCTATTTAGTTATTCGTTGAGATTTAATAATACATTTCTTTATTCCTTTCGTGTGTTTTGTAACCTATAATCAAACATTTTAAATTAATTCACTACCGTTCCCCTTGAGTTCGACACCCTTGTTTATCAAAGTTATAGTATACTCAATCGGGTTTACTGCCTGTAAGGTGTGGTTTAGAAGCGATAAATTAGGAATTATAAATAAAAAAACTAGTGCATTAAATATCTACATCATTTATTATGTTGTAAGTTAACCATAGATCACTAGTACAAAAATCAACAATGGCCACACCACAAAAATGTGACCGTATGTTGTTAGCCACACATTATTTTTTCAGCTCAAGTGAGGCGAAAAGTCGTGTCTATATTGATATCATACGACGACATTATAATTTAGTGGTTGTAGCAACCGAAAAAGTGTGATTGAATCATTAAAGTGTGGCTAAAGAGTACTAACATTTTATTGTAATCAATGATTTCATCCATTAAGTGTTGCTATAAACGTTTTCTAGACACATAAGGATTTTTTTCGATTGTGACTGTTGGTCATACAATTGCCTCATGAGTTTATTGGTCATGTGGCGATATATATTATTTTGTCACAAAAAACAGTTTTTACTAAGTTTTTAGTCGTATAGATTTAAGAAAAGTATGGCTAACGAGTTGTCATAATCAAGGATTTCGTCCATTAAGCATGAGTATAAACATTGTCTACACACACTTGTTTTCTGATTATCACTATTTCTTATATAACGATCACATGAGTTAATTGTTAGTGTGGTCGTAGCTACTATTTCCTTACATAAATGATTTTTTATTGAGTAGATTGTTAATGTGGTTATACTGAACATTGGGTTACAACTTTTAATGGACAGCATTCATGATGGAACATAATAATCATTTTTTAAAATTTTTGCAGAAAAGTACAACAATAAAATGTGATTAAACATATCAAATAAATGATTTTATAAATTCTAAAACAATATCGGTACATAATTATTCAATTTAAATACAAAAGATATGAGTTGATATCAAATGAGATCTACAATACTTGAAAATGCTAATTAACATATTAACTAGGACCTATATCTCTAAAGGTTTGAACTTGTTCGTCTTGCTCCTTGTATGTTTGTTCATTGCATCTGCCATTAGAAAAGTTTTCTTTTGCTTCTTAGAAATGTGATGTTCAATGTTATTGATGCGGTTGTAGTTGGAGTTGGGTCATGTAGAAACAATAGTAGTTAGTGTTAAAGTTTGAAATAGGAATGCAAATTTAAGTAATTTAGTAGTCTAATTTAAGAAAGATAATATGTCAAGCTTTAAGGAAAAGAATTAAAGGAACAAACCAGATCATCACTTTTAAGAGGGTATTTCAGCCAAGCAATAAGACTTCTATATGCACTTTCAACCATTTTGATCTTACGAAATTCTACCGGTATAATTATGAGGCTAACAACATATGGTCACATTTTTAAAACTTAAAACAAACATGTATAACCCATTTAAAACTTGATTTAAATGTTGGGTATTCTGTGGATCCAGTCGATGTGGTGTGCAGGGTATTTTGTTTATGAGCTCAAGGTTCTTTTAGTTCAACAAGGTTGACTAGTGTGGGTTCATTTTCATTCTCAAATGAAAAAAAGGATAAATTACCGGTATCTGTGTACTCACTAAAACTAATCTATGATTTATGATGCCAAAGATGCTTAACTAAGAAACCAAAAGTGACATCAAGAATCATATCAAATTAACTACTACGAGGACAGGAAATAGATAATTAAACTTTCAGGAATCACGCAAAATCCAAAACAAATAACTACTATGGGGAATCATGCAGGTAATAGTGTAATATTAGAAAGAATAATCAATCACTCAATGAAAAATCATATATATAACAAATAACTACTATGTGGAATCATGTACGTAATAGTGTAATACTAGAAAGAATAACCAATCATTTAATGAAAAATCATATATATATATATATATATATATATATATATATATATACACTAGAAAATTTTGAGGTCCGTGCTAAGCACGGCCCATGTGTAGTATTTGGAATATCGTTGAAAAACCATTAGACTATATCGACAAACCATACTAAAAAATCATTAGATATAACCGGGAAATTAACATTGGAATATAGTTGATCATATGCATGACTATTGTTTGCATTCCAATTGCATGGTTTCCATTTATGTTGTATATTTGGGAGATATTATTTTACAAAAAGAATTATCGCATTCATTTATTTTACAAGTTGTTTAGTTTTAAGCCGACATTGCCTTTAACCAATTTATCTTAACTTGTTATGAATTGTTGTAGTTTTTTGTGTTTGGAAAGTTTCATAATGGGTTAATGTTTAACTAAATTAAGAATATAAAGTTGATATTGTTTTTAAATTTGGGTTATGGATATATGCAATGTAAGGTTATGTAGTATAAACACACATTTTGTGGGCAATTTACTAATGTCTTGTGTGGTTTGTTTTTTTGTACTTTTCAGAATCAACAACAAATAATTAGTCTAAAAAAACTATATATTAAACATAATATGTAATAATATATTATCTTTGGAGTTAATTACATAAAACATAACTATGGGAATTGATCAATATAATATCCAAATGGAATTAACACTATGTAACATAATAATAGTTTAGAAATTTTATTCAAAATTTTTCTATTTACTTTTTTTTGTTGGTCTTGATGTGCCAGCTAACCATGTTTCCATTTGTTTTGCTTTCCCATTGTCTGGTTGGTTTCGCTTATGTGTTTGTTTTGGAGAATGTGGTTTTGTTGTTAACAAAGTTGCATCTTCATTTGATAGTTGGAGTTGTTGTTTGTTTTCCATTTGATGTTCCGGGAGTATATGTGTCTTGACAACGACAAATCTTGTGATAGGGTTATCTTGGTTTGATGCCTGATATGATCGTACATATGCAAGAAGTGGCAATGATCCAATTGATTTTGTAATTAAATCTTGTACATTTTTATCCTGGTTTGTAAAATGTTAATATTAAATATAGAATTTTTAAAATACATTTGTAATATGCGTGAGTTAGTTATACAAGCAGCAATTGTATCATATTTGCTTCCATTTCGAACAACTGGCAATGTTTGCCTAAAATCACCACCTAGTACAACTACTTTGCCTCCGAAGATTTCACTTGATTCCATAAGATCTTGTAAAAGGTCATCTAGCGCTTCTATTGCTTGTCTTTTTGCCATTGGAACTTCATCCCAAATAATTATCTTACAAGTCTTAATCAATATACCTAATGAACTTTGTTTACTGATCCTACAATTTGACCTATCTGACAAATCTAATGGAATCTTAAATCTGGAATGTGCTATCCTACCTCCCGGTAGTAATGAGGCAGCTATACCTGATGTTGCAGTTGCTAAAGCTATGTGTGCCTTTAATCTGATGTTTGCTAATAATGCTCTATATAGGAAAGTTTTCCCTGTACCACCTGGACCATCAATAAAAAATGCTCCACCATTGTTACTTTCTA
Organism: Lactuca saligna; assembly: GCF_052625555.1. NCBI lineage: Eukaryota > Viridiplantae > Streptophyta > Magnoliopsida > Asterales > Asteraceae > Lactuca > Lactuca saligna. The sequence continues at coordinate 157,957,461 of NC_136425.1, read as the reverse complement.
CTTTACCAATTATTGTATCAAATGCGAGTTTTTGTTTTTTGTTGAGATTTTGTATTGCTCTTTGATCTTTTTCTGATACAATTATACTTTTTTCTGTTGCTATTTCTCTTGTGTCATCTTCTAAATCAGCAAATGATAAATCATTTGGCAAAATATCGAACTCATGAAGTTTTCTTCCATTAGGCTGTAGCAATGTATCGATCTGCTGAAATGCACATCGCTTTGCTTCGGCTAATGAGACAACGTTGCAGTGCAGAAAATCTTCTAGCATGGCATCTTTAAATGATTCCCATAATTTTCTTGGATTACTTGGATTTGTATACACAAGTAAGGTAGCATAAAGTCTATGTAACTCATATGGCATGTGGAAATTTGATGCCTATTCCAAACATAATTGTTGGCTATTATCATCAAGTAGGTATCCATGTAGTAATGCAGATTCTCGAAAGGTGTCAACTCTTTTCCCTTTACAAATCTTTAGGTCTTCATACGACTTTGGACATCTTTTTTTTTTTTTTATAATAGTAGTCTTAAAAAATATCTTTCGCCTTCACTTGGGTGTGCCAACACTATTCGTCCTATTGAATCTTCCATTTGTCTAGGTAACCAGACTTTCTTATTTGCCTTCCACACAAAATGCTCAGGAAACTCAACATTTGTTAAATTAAGATGTTGTGCATATCTATATGTACTATTTTGAACAAAAAACTCGGTTAACATTGTTTTTCTTTTTGCGTTATTATCTACAATATTAGTCAACCGTTCTTTCTTCTTGAATGTTATTGGTTGGTAATTTTCCAAATGTAGAGGCAAATGAATATCTACTGGTTTGATTTCACCTAATGGAAGTCTAAAAATTCTCCAAGCTCCCTCTGGGGGTGATATCCACCTACCGGCTTGAAATTGATCAATTTCATTTGTGCTTGAATGATCATCTTGGGTTACAGAAAAACTTATTTTGTCACATCCTTTGCATATGTATTTATAAATGTATTTCACAGCCTTTATTGTAGAGCATATTTCTATATTTACATGATAATCAAACTTACAAAGTAAATAGGGATTGTATGGAACAAACCATCTGTTATCTAGCTTGGCACCTCGAACAATAACTTTAACTCCATTGTCACGCCTTCGATATGCTGGATATGCATCATTATTTTGTGTTGTTACATTTGAAAATGCTTTTGGATGAAAAATTCTTACAATATCCTTTTTTTCATACAAACATTTTGGGGATTAAGATCACCACATGGACCATGAAGCATATGTTTCACTACCATACGAAATAGATGAGGATTTGAACTTTCATTTGGTATTTCTGCTGAAACTATTTCATCATATTCTTCAGCATGGTACATCTTATAAAGATTTCCAAGTATAAGCAAAAAATGAGCATGTGGAAAGTGTGTGCAACAACCTTTCCAAATATTTCATTTTTGAAAATCTCTTTCTTAAATTGCTCAAGTTTTGCATGGAATACTCTAACAATTAAATCCGCTCTATTTTGTGCTTCCTCATGACGCATCATGTGTTTTTTGATTTCAGGTTATGGTTAAAAAAATGTCTGGCTTTCCAAACTTTTGGACCAATGCCATAGCATCAATGTATTTTCGTCTCATGTTCCTTGGATCACCAATAAAATTTGCTGGTAAAACTACTCTTTGGCCAATTGCCGATGCATTTGTCTCACCACTTGCCATAGCTTCTACAACTCCTTGAAGAAACTCTTGTCGTAACTCTTGTTGTTGATTTCTCTAAAATTATAATCTTTGTGTGTCTAATTTTACATAACTATGAACTATATATTTTTTTAATAAGCGACCAAAAAGCAATATACATGATTTATCATGTAAACGTATTTGAAGTTTGTAGGCGTAATATTCTCTAATAGAGACACAACTTGAATCTTCTATAGTTTTGTTCATAACTGCAAAAAAATATTATTAATTTCTAAAAAATATTAATTAGTTTTAAGTAGTAAGTTGTAGAAAAAAAATTAATGGAACAACTTACTTGTTTGTTCCATAGTTAATAATTCATCAGCATTTGTAGCACTAAATGGCGAAATAAGCCTTTCTGCCGAACTTGTACCTTTTCCACTAATTCCTTGTTTACTTTTACTTTTTTGGGGAATGTGTTGATGTCATCCATGTTCTCCAAATGGAAACATTAAAGGGTACTGTAAAGGATCATAACAACCATAATAGTACTCAATAGTCCTTGGTAGGTCACTATGTGTTCTTACTTGTATATTTCTACGACCATGTTCTCCGTTCTCCTCCCCTTCTACCCAAAGTGCTGCCACTTGTGAAACTTCTGGCTTATTATACACTCGTTGATCTTGTGCTGGAATAGTCTTAAGAATAATATTCATTCAAAGATGGAATGTCACTTAAATTTCTAAAAAAACATGCATATGGATTATGTTGTAGATAACTTATACACATTGCAATTAACCCTTTGGATAAACGTGGAGAAGATGTGTGTCGATTTTCTATTTCATTGTTTGTATCATGAAAATATAATTGAAGGTTTTAGGCTTCTTTTTCTTTTGGTTGTAGATCGTTCATGAAGTGATATAGTTGACCTTGCACTCTAAAAGTGTATATACCCTTATTTCGTCTTGTAAGTTTTTTATCAGCTGTAACACCCAATGAAGTGAATGCGAAATTATTATTATATGTTCTAAATGATTTTGCTTCTTCAGAGTTAGATGTTAATAAATCTTTCATTACTGTTAGGAGTTCATTACTGGATAAAACTATAGGACCTTCTGAACAACAAAAATTTGATGTTTTGTAAAAAAATAATTCACAGCATGACAATAGCAACAACATCTTACTTCTGGAAGAACATCAGCATATAAAATTACTTGTTGTAAGAGATGCTTACCTTTACTGTTGCTATTTTTTTTGCATAGATGTGTTGATTTCTCATTGGATGGACCTAAATCTCTAAGTATTCTTTTGTTTTTGCCTAGATATGTTGATTTCTCAGTGGATGGACCTAAATGTGTAGGTTTTCTTTTGTTAAGTCTTTTGCTTTCTTCAGTTATGGTTTCATTTAAGTTGCATTTACTTGTTTGTATGGTATCAATTAATTGTCTCTTTGACTTGTTTAGTGTAACATTTGTATTGCACGTCATCTTTAATTTCTTCTTTTTCCATTTCATAAGGGCTTCCTTTCTTAATTTTTTCTTATAAGTAGGAGCATTAGTAACCATATCTAACTTCTCTATTATCTCATCACATTTGTCAATGTTTTTTTTCCAATTTATGATTGCTATTCTCCTGTATAGTTTCTTATCTACCTTGGAACAACCACCAACAATTATTTCTGTGTGAATTTTGGATGGTTGATGATTACCAATCATGGTATTGAAATCTAATGACAAACGTATAACAATTTAATTAATGCTATATCATACAAGTATACTGATGAATGTATTCTTCTATCTGAGACCTGTAATTTGCATTTTATTGTCAGTTTAGATAAAGATAATAATATTGTGCTAGTGAAAAAATGGACAATATTTGTAATTAATGACTTACATCTCACATGTTCGGTTGTTTGCTTGCAATCCTTTTGCAATTGCCAATTTGTTAATTTCGTGGTGTGTTGATGATCTGATCTAGTTCATTACCAATAGTTAGGTCATTTTCAATTAACAAATAAATTATGATTGTATATACATTAAAAAAGATAAGTGATTATACCTACATGCAAATTTTATTTAAATGATTAGTGTTCCATTAATTGAATTAATGAATATAGATTTAAAAGTTGTATGCAAATATGCCTATAAATATTTAAAATAAAGATTGTAATGATGCTATTCTTCAAATCCTTTTTATAAAGCATGAAAAAATTTTCACTCGTCATTTAACATTCATATGCATTGCACCATCTTTTTCAACAAATAATGCTAATGAAATTTCTTTAATTAATTTCCAAAAATTGTACTTGATATCATATTCAGATTATTAACATATACCCAAGATAGGTATTCCTGAAAGGAGAATTGCATTGTTAGCCTTCTGGAGAAACAAATTTACAACACATAGATAGTATTGATGTAAGATCAAATTTGCATTTTTTTGAAACAAGCAAATTCACAACATACATGAAAAACATTGTTATAGCAAAAAATAAAAAATAAAAAACAAAACAAAACAAAAAAAACCATTTGGGGGTTACTTTAGTCCTTCTATACTGCTGTAAAAAAGTGAGAGTTTTTAACAATATAAGATAAACTTTTAAGAATATGTTGAATTATATTTTCACTGCTTACCATCAATCCTAATGTAATTTTCATCATTAAAAATCCCAAACAACATATTATGGCTTTTCCCAAAAGCCCTTAATCAGATGTGTTGTTCAATAACATGAAAAAGGTTGAAAATTCAAATGCACCCAACCCCCATAATATGAGTTCCTTTTAATTTGCTTATTAAGAAACTTTAAAGTATATCTATGTATAATTCACAAACTATAATTATTAGAACTCATAAGAAATTATTTTCTTTGGTGTTGGAATTAATGTTTAATATTTTAATATGAAACTGAAGCATAGCAGCAGGTCCTATTACAAGGAATTTACTGTTAACTAATCATGGGCCCTGGAGGCTTTCAATTCAAAATTGGAGGCATGAACCAACCAGTTATGATATTTTTTAAACATTCCATACATGAAAACATGAAAGAAATTCGTGGTATTACCAGCGCAGTTTGTTGAAATAATCATGTGTAGAAAATTTCAAGGATCCCCTATATTGAATGGTTCCTCATTTAAAGAAAGCACAATATAGGGCTAGAGAAGGTAATCTAGAGGAGAAAGATGAATAACAGAAGAATCATAGTATGAATATAAGGTTGAATTGACGGATCACAATAGATAAAGGAAACGATTACCTTTTCTTCGAACAAAGGGTCGATTGACTTTCAATATTATGAGTTAGGGCTTAGTGATTGTTTGAAGAAGAAGTAGACAGTTACATACTATCGTACGATCGTATGTGCTTGATTTCACGAAGATGCGTTACAGGAAAAAAAATTAGGGGTTTCTTGCAAGATTGGGTTTCTTAGACGCTGGTGTAGTTCGTATAAGTTAGGGTGAAGCCAGGAAAACGGTTAAAGGAGAAATGGAATCCTTAGAGGAGGAAAACAGGATATGTTCGTAAGATGGAGAAGATCTGGCGAACAAGATTTGTTGGAAGTCGATGAAGCGCATTGAAACGTTTGGAAGCAACTTATCCCAAATGGTGGGAAGAAAAGTGAAACGATAGATCTTATTTTGTGCCGGTCAGAAGGTACCATACGTGGCATAATGGGAAATGGGTTTTTTTTTTATTTAGAAGCGACGAGAACAAAAGGGCTTTCATATATAGTAATGATATATATATATATATATATATATATATATATATATATATATATATATATATATATACAAGGTTGTAGAACTCATTACTCGGTACCTGTTCGGCTGACTACCGAGTAGCGAGTACTCGGGAGTACTCAGGAGTACCCGGGGAGTACTCGGATTCGGTAATTAATGTGGAAATATTTTAAGGGAAATTATATATGTCAAAATAATAAGTTAAAATCATAAGTTGATTGAAATATATAACAAAATTAGATACATGTGAATACACAAAAACTGAAAAACACATAATGGTCTCACTTGATGAATAATTACTGAAAATTTATGATATATATGTAGTAATAATCGAATGTGTGTATGTTAAATAATAAGTCATTAAGTATAATATCCATATTAATCACCTAGTTGACCAGGTTTTACAACACTGCTTAGTTTAGTAAGGGCCCGATCGGGGAGTACTCGGGATTCTATAACTCGCCTCGGTAAAGGACCGAGTAGAGAGTACTCGGAGGAGTAATCGGCCAACTCGGCAAGTTTTACAACACTATATATATATATATATATATATATATATATATATATATATATATATATATATATATATATATATATATATGTATGTATATATATATATATATATATATATATATATATATATATATATCATCATCAGAACTAAAAGAAAATAGGATAGAGAATAGAGCATATAGGTTGTTTTGGGGAATTCATACCAATTAGTCGTGTTTATCATTAGCTTATATGTGTTTGTTCTGTTTATGCTTTGATTTGACACCTACATCAATAAGAAATGGTATGAATTGCTATAGCAAGAGTAGAAACCATGAAAAATTAAAGAGAAAGAGGGGAACAAATTTGAGGTGTTCATCTCCTGATTAAATACCAAGAAGTTAAACCAAAAAGGATGAGAGAAGTATGAAGTGCCTTCTTATATACACGAGTGGTGGTTTCACCTACATTTATGGTTTCTTAGGCGGGAAAAAAAATCAAATTGATAATCGAAATTCTTTAGAAGAGGAAGGATTGAGCGATTCAAAATCACATTCAAATTTTCATATGAAATGCAACACGAAAATTTTTGTAGTTTTGTGATTACTATGAAACAATGTGTGTGCTCAAATATTTAATTTATAAAAAGAAAAACATAAAAAGTGTATATAAATCAACACTTATCTTTAATATTTTGTTGACGTTTGCATAAGCATTGAGGTATGTGTATGGATGTAGAGTCGCTTGGGGTGGACATATCCAGGTGGATGGGGAACGGTGTATATAGGTGTGGATGGTAGGGTGTGTGGTGTAGATGGTAGGGTGTGTGGTGTAGATGTAAGGTGGGGTTAGGGTATGTGTTTGGGTATGGAGTGAACAGGTGGGCTCGTGGTGAAATTTTTAAATATATTTGAAATAATTAACATATTTTGAAATAATTAAAATATTTGAAATATAAAAATAATTAAATAAACTCAAAATATTTAAACTTGAAATTAGAATAAACTCAAAATACATACATATTAGTCTTGAAGGGTTAAATAGGATAATGAAAATTAAACCCCTTTTACATAGTAATGCATATAGTTGTGGGTGTTAGTGTAACAATGGGTGGGTGGTGTAAGGGTAGGGTGGGGATGTTTGTATGGGTGTGGATATAGGTATGAGGAGAGTATGTGAGGTGCGGTGGTATGTGATAGGGTATATGGAGTGGAAATATTAGGTGAGTTGGCGGTGGGGTGGGGTAGGTGTCGACGTAGGCTTGTAGGAATGGGCATATATATATATATATATATATATATATATATATATATATATATATATATATATATAGGTGTAAGTATGGGGTGAGGTTGGGGTAGGATAAATATGGGGAAGGGTAAGGTAAGCATATGGGTGTGGTTGAGAGGCTAGGGGTCGGGTGGGTATGATGTAGGTGTATGAGTGGTAGAGGTATGTATGGGATGAGGGTGGGTGGGCATATGAGTCTGGATGTAAACATAGGCAAGGTGAGTGGTTTGTGGGTGGGGGTAGAGTAGGGTGGATGGGTGTGGGTATGTGATGTGTAAGTGAGGATGAAGTGGATGAGGGTGGGGTAGGCTTCAGTGTGGGTTGTGGGAGTGGGATTTAAGCCTTAAGTATTAAGCGTTAACCATTACACAAAAAGTCCTAAACTATAACTCAAAAGCCCTCAGCCATAAACCAGAAGATATATGACATGTCATAATCCCTAACCCCAAGCCACATGACATGAGCCATAAACCTTAAGCCTTAAACCTTAAACGCTAAGCAATACACCAAAACCCATAAGTTATAATTCATGAGCCTTAGTCCTTAAGCCTTAAACCTTAAGCTCTACACCCTAATATCTAAGACCTAATACCTAAGCACTAAGCCATAAGGAACGATCTTTAAGCCCAAATCCCTAAGACTCGATACCTAAGCCATATGACTAAGCCATAAACCTTAGCTTAGGCACTAATCCACACACCATAAGCCATTAGCCATAATGCATAATCCATAAACCTTAAACACTAATACATATACCATAAAACATAGGCCTTCATCCTTAAGCCTTAAGCCATACACCCCATGACCTAAGACCTAAGAACTAATCAATACACTATACACCTTAAGCTCTATTGCATATGCCTTAATTGGTAAGCCTTAAGCCCTAAGCCATAACCTATAAACAATAAGCTTAATTTATAAAACATAAGCCTAAAGCCCTAAGCCCTAATCTCAAAGCCACAAACAAAAAACCCTAAATCATATGCCATAAACCATAAAACCTAAGTCATAAGTCATACATGCTAAGCTGTAATCCATAATATTTAAAGCGCTAGCTATACACCATAAGCCATAAGTCATAAGTCATAAGCCTTATGCCATAAGCCAAAAGTGACAAGCCATGAGCCCTAAGCCCTAATCTATAAGCCTTACAGCATAAAACATAATAAATAATTAATAAACCCTAAGCCATACACCATAGATATTATACCATAACTCCCAAAGCATAAGTTGTTAGTCCCTACCCATATACCATAATCCATAAGCCATATGTCATATGACTTAAGCTATAAGCCATATGTTATATGGCAAAATCCCTAAGCCTTAAGACATAGCTCTCAACAATAACAAATACACCATACGATATAAGCCCAACTCCCATGACATAATCCGAGAATACATAGGTCATAAGCCCTTAGTGATAAGCCACACTAAATACACATATACATATAGAACATATGTAAACATACATATAAATAAACATACGCACCAACCCTACATAATAAGAATCTAGTGGTTGAGGAGTGAAATTCAACATATGAGGTATATAGTTCAAACACAGGCACACCCAAAATATTACTATTGACCTTCCATGTGGTCATTGAGGTAAGTTGATGTTTGTAACTCATAGGGTGTCGTTTAACATATTTTTACACACACACACACACACTGTCACACCCCCAAAACGAGATGGCGGAAACATGGGGGGTGGAGGATGTCATGTACAGTATCATAATAATGCATAATAGTAAAACAAGCAACAACATCCATTGCATTAATAGAATAGTTAATACATGTGTGTTCCATGTGGTCCTTGAGGTAAGTTGATGTTTGTAACTCATAGGGTGTCGTTTATCATTTTTTTACACACACACAAACACACACACATACTGTCACACCCCCAAAACGAGATGGCGGAAACATCGGGGGTGGAGGATTTCATGTAGTATGACACCAAAAATGTATAGCAAAATAAAAGGCGAGTCTGAATATGCACCGTCTTCTCAAAAACCTGCTCGCATATTTGTTTACTGGTTTCCTGATAATACAAGTTATTTTGAAAGAGAGTATCAACATTTAAGTTGGTGAGTGCATAAGTATTCTAGTATCAAAAGTTTGTTCTTGTTTCATGAAATGTTTGCATTTGTTTAGTAAAAATGTTTGTATCGTTCCAAGAAAATCCTATATTTCCCGCCTTTAAATGAAAAGTAGTCTTCTACCAAGAGCCAACTGTTTGTATGACCTGCTTTCTTTGAAAGTAGAGTAAAATGTATGTTTGTACTTGAAATAGTATAAATTTATGTTTTCCATATTTGAAAAACTATATTTACTCGAAAATAGTATGCATTTCATATGTGAGAATATCACTTTATGAATGTAATGGAAAAATGAAGACTCACAGTAGTAATTGTATAAAAGTCACTAATGAGGCATTAATTACCTTGAAAACCAAATGGTTAATTAAGGTTAAATGGGATTTGGTTGTAAGCATGCTCGATAGACTAGTATATAACACAACATTCTTCAGAAGTCGAAAATGATATGACATTTGTCACTCGTAGACCTGTAGGTCCCAACGTAGCTAGCAACGAGGTGCGGGATGGTTAATCCAGTATAGATCTATACACAAACTCATGCTCTCCCTCTAAGAGACTCTGGTTACAAAACATGACATAGAAAGTGTATTGTTATATCAAGAAGCAGTGGCTCAATTTTTAGTTATTTTGTTCTTGTTATAGTATGTAAGTTCCTTCCTGTTCTTGTAAATGACTAGTATGCTTTGTAATGAATAGCAATAGTATGTAGTGATCCTCTAAACTATACATACTATAGTTTACTAGTGTGTTTACTTGAATGGTTATTGAAAAGACTCAATTTGTCTAATATATACAACTGAGTTAAGCATAATCCTTGAAAATAATGAGGTTTAATATGTTGGAATATATTTAGCAAGTATAATTATGATTTAACCCACAGTCGGACTAATGATCCTACCCTAAGGCCACAACCAAACAAGGAACAGGAGTTAAGGTATTTCACAATAGTCCTAAGTCCATTAAAGCATACTTATACATAAATATGTAGCCACATATGATTTTGATAAAAAAAACATAAATCTAAAATAGTTTAAAAGGGTTTTTAAAATGGTTTTAACAATATTTAAGTATAAGAAATTCTTTTGGTTTGTTTGTCTCCACATGTAAATGAATAGCACAACTATATTGTTTTTTACTTGTATTCTCCCCCTAAAAGCATTTAAAAAGTAAATTGTAGAGGTATGAACTCACCTTTTGTGAGTGATTTGATTGAATGTTCGATATAGGATGAATAGTTCCCGAGTGAAGTCTCGAAGCACAAATGAGTCCTATTTAGTATATTATGATATATATATATATATATATATATATATATATATATATATATATATATATATATATATATATATGGATACATTTAGTGTTCATAATCATAAAGGTGTAAGAAACACTTACCAAAGAAGTGTTAGAATCGAAAATGGAAGGCTGGAAGGAGTTCATGGCCAGAAGAAGGGTTCACGGCCTAAATCTGGGTGTTCACGGCCCAATGATCTTGGAGATTGATGAAGATTCAAGTGTTTTTTTTGGAGGTTAGTGTGTTCTTGGTGGAGTGATGAAGATGCAAGTGTTCACGGTTGAAAGTTCTTGAAGGAAAGCATAACACTTGAAGATCCTTGCAATATCCTAAGAAGATTCAAAGGAGAGTGGATGGTATTTGAGAGTAAATGGAGTTTTGTGGTTGAAGATCTTGAGTAAATGGTGTTTTGTGCTTACGATTTTACTTTATGTTTCAGGTACTTTCGGTTCCAAGGGGAGGAGCTGGGGTTGACTGCATCGCATAGACCATATGGATTCTGTTTATAGGACATACTCTGATTTTCATGATGTTTGACATGTTTATTTTATTGGGTTGTATGAACAATGTTTTGGAATACTGTTTTTTAGTTAAATCGAAAATGAAATTTTTGGGTCATAATTTGTGGATGTTACAAATTTTCATTTCTAAACTTAAAGTCATTGGGATACCCAATGATTTTAAAACATCTCTCAATAGTATGTCCCTTCAGACCATATTGTTTGCATTGTAATTTTTAATTACCACGAGACTTGTTCCTTTTCTGATCATTAGATTTACCAACAAAGGTAGTAGCGTGAGACTTTGTGGATGGTTGAGCAATAGAACCACCCTTCTGATGTGATTCCTTATGAGATACAATATTAAAAGCAATTTTAACAGATGGAAGAGGTTCCATAAGCAAGATATGGCTCTTAACTTGGTTAAATGTATTTTCTAAGCCAAATAAAAATTGCATAAGTTTTATTAATTTTGAATGATTTTTAAACTGAGTAGCGGCTTCACATGTATATCCAGTCAAATTAACAAGACCATCAAGGTCTTTACACAAAGCATCAAGCTTACTGTGATAGTCTGATACATAAAAACCACATTGAGTATGAGATTTGATTTTTTTTATGAATATTAAAAATCAAAGAGCCATCAACTTTGTGAAAAGTATCACTCAGTTCAGACAAAATATCATACGCAATTTCAGCAGAAGCATGATTAGCATATAAGGACTCAGTAATAGACCCAAAAATCCAAGAACAAACAACAACATTAACATGTTTCCAATTATAGATTTTAACTTCATTTTTAAATAATTTAGGAAAGGCTTTGTCAACAAAACTTAGTTTATTTCTACCTTTGAAAGCCCTAGTCATAGAACTTCGCCATATTCTAAAAATTTTAGTACGAGAAAACTTGAAGCTAGTGATAGAAACAACACCATTATCAAATGGATGCAAGAACAAAAGATTAATGCAATCTATATGACAACCAGACCGAGTTTGTTCGACAAAACCGGTGTTTGTACTAAACCAGACTCTAACCAACAGTCCTTTGTTATCAATAAATTGTAGAAATCATAACACGCCAAAACAAATACACAAACTATATGAAGAAAGCCTATGAAAAATAACTTGAACAAACAAGAAGATAAGTGTGCGAAACTTACAATATTCCATTAACACGCTCTGTGTTACAGCAAAGTAGTTGATCGTTAGATCTATCACAATCGATTGAACCTAACATTGAAACGGATACGACATTTAAATGCCCAAGAATCACCAATGTTATAGAGCTCGTTTGCACATGTTTAGTGTTGGCCGAACATAGTTTCGCATTGGTCGTTAAATTAACAAGGTTAACCTAGGCATTTACAACTAAGCCCTTTGTTCACTGCTAAATCGATGACGAAGAACTACCATAGATGACAACCACCAAACAAGAAATCGATTGTAGCCAACGAAGACAATCATAAAAAACATAGAGAAAACAAAGATCAGAATATAAAACCGATCAATGCAACAAGAAAACACGGAAAAAAAAAAAATCAAACTTAGTGAACAAACCTTAGATGAACCGAAACAATCCAAATCCAGATCTCGAGACAAAAGAAAAGACAAACTACAAACGAGATGAAACTCGCTCTGATACCATGTTCAAAAACTCAAAGTAATCACAACATGAACAAATCTTTTTATTTATGAAAAAATAAGACTCGGTTGGTTTTCATTTACTTACAAAAGGAAAACTCACTACAAAATACACTCTCACTCGAACACAAAATCAATACAAGAAAATCATAACACCATTACAACTTTAGGAATCACGATGCATGCAAAGATTACAGATTGAAACCCTAAAGTTGAGAAAAACGAGAGAAACTTCAGACGCATAGATGAGTTGTGATGAATCACAACTACCATCCAACATGATAGCATGTTATATACTCCGGATCCACATGTTCAAGTATGGTTTAACCCAGAACAAATCCTGGAATATAACCAGTGTGTTTATGTAATTTCTATAATAGCGGGCCGCAGTCCCTATAGAAATGAAAACTAACAAAAACCACCCTGCATAATAAATAACTCACAGCCACTGCTTAACAAATTATATTTTTATCCTAAATATAGAAAAACCTTTCAATGTTAATCTTGCAATAAACTCGTAATATTTTTAACATGGGTACTATTTGAGATTCATGACGAAAATGTCAAAATTGTTGGCCCCACTTTTTATGTATACTCTTGTTAATTACGTTGAATTAAGTTATTCTAACTTCATATCGCACCATTTTGACATAATTTGACCGTCTGGCAGATAAAGATGTTTCGAACGCTTTCCCAAAATGTATCTCTTTTGATGGTGTCTTAGGTTGTCGAAATCCAAGCATTTGCTATGCTTGTTGTTGTTGTGGTTGGAAAAGTTGTTCGTATATTAAAAACTATTTGATAAGGTTGTTGGAAAAAAATGTATGACTTGTTGGAAAAGTGGTTGTTGTCATGGAAGCTTTGGAGGAAATTCATAAGACCACTTTGTAGTATATCTAAGCTCGGATATTGATATGACACGTTGTCTAAGGAAAATGATCCATCAAAATTTTGGTTCGGCTTGTTGATGGAACGTTGGGATTTCGTTCCACGGTCGAGGAAGAAAAAAATAGTACAATGAAATGATAGATTCATTGGCAAATTTTATTTAAAAAAAATTGATCTTTTTTATTCTCACTTTGGAGTCCTTCAACTGCTAGTCAAATCATGAAATTCTATCAACCCTCCCTATTTCCCTTTCGTGGTAAAACACAATGACAACCTAACGACCGTTACACAACACCCGAAGGTATTGTTCACAATCGTGGTTCGGATGCCACTTGGCCACGACGAGCTCTCGTGCTCAAAATGTCCAAAGGTGTTAGAAGTAGAGGTTGAGTAGGAAGCCCAATAGTCTTAATTTGTATATTTATATACATCCCTTTTATGTTAATGAGAAAGGTGGCAATTAGAGCCTAAACATTTTGATGATCTATATCGAAGTTTGAGATGCCAATGAAAAATGTGATGAAGTTCAGGATAAGTGTCGGTGATATTAATAGTAATTCGAAGTCCAATATTAAGAAATACGATTTGCCATTAACTATCTAACTCGATAAGAAGGTGGAGGTGGAGCTGAAAATTGGAAGCTTCAAACTAAAAAAAATAACGAATTAGTGTTGTTTGTAGAGGGAGTAAGGTGTAATTTAGCAACGAGGTTATTTTTAGTTCAAAATTGGTTCATATGTTGAATAAATTCGTGGGGTTTTAGTGTTTTACATTTATACATAGTTACCGTTAATAATAATGATAGATTTTATTAACATTGATTCCAACACCAAAAATAGTTATGCCGTTTAATTTCAATAATTATTATTACAAATATTCTTTTTAACACCAAAGCGTTGATAACCCGCATTCATTTGAAAGTCAAAACAAATTTAATGCATAATTATACATGAAAAAAACTCAGAATTCTTTTTTATTTTAATGATCCCAAAATAAATAAATATATATTTTTTAATTATTTTCAATCTAAATTTATCCATTCATGTACCAATAGAATCACATTACATGATTATACTTATATTCATTAGATTATCTTATTTTATCAGATAATTTATAAATAAAATCGCATCATTATCATTATAAATACATATATTGCTATTCAAGGAGGAAGCTTTTTTGTACTTCTATTTTCTCCATGTACGTTAACTACTTTTATTTGGTCTCTTAAACCCAGTTTAACTAAAAGACCTAACGTAATAAAATAAAATAAAAAGTCTATTTTTATTTATGTTAAAATTTTATAATAAACAACCATACTTTTATCACTAATTTGTATTATGTTTATATAGTAAGAAAAAACATATATATATTAAAGCAAAAACTTTAGAAGAACATCAAGAAATCAAAATTAAAATAGGAAATTAAAATCAAGTTTTCATTCTCTGAGAAAAATGGAATCACAGAGATCCAAATTGTACAATTGGAGCAAAAGATCTCTAACCTTTAAGTTTCAACAACCCATAATTATTGGTTATCTATGACGGCGACCCCGTAACCCGCGGCGACGTCACCGGAAACAGAGGTAAGAGCTGCGGCTCCGGCGTCCCTCGTGGTGTCGCCGCCCTAGGCGATGGGTGCAGGTAAAACCCCTTCTCCGCAATTGCCCTATCTTCCTCCGATGAATTCCCGATTGACGGAGACGATTTGTTAAATGGGTCTTCGATCAACGGCGTCACTGGACTGAGAACAAGCGACGGAAAATCCAGAATGCTCGGGGAAAGTATTTCATGGAATCGCGGCGATGACCCGTGCCCGAATTTAGGAACTGAATTCGGGTTTATCATCAACCCGTTTTTCAAGCTGTTCCGACGCTCGTAGAGCTTGAACCCTTGTTTCTTCTGTTGACCCGTTTTAATCGGAGGTATTGATACCTTCGCCGGAGCTGGATCTGGTTGTTGGGTTGGCTTCGATGAAGCATTTTTCGCGGTTTCCGAGGATCCTGTTAGCATCTGAACTACTTGTTTGAAGTTATTGGTGTCAGCTTGGACGAAAGTGGTTGGGTATGGATTGGGTTCGGATCTCGAAACGGGTTTCGGAGTTAATGGTGGGGTTTGTGTTGTGGCACCACCTCCACCGCCACCGCCGCCGCAGCCGGCATGTCCATTGCTGTTGCTACTGCTGTCGTGGCTGTTCGGAGAGTTAGCCGGAGATGGGTTTTCTCTCTCATGTAATCTTGAAGTGATTTCCATGGATGAACTGCTTTACAATTTTCTCTCGAACTTCAATTTCTAGAGAGAGAAAATTTTCTGGTGGTATTTTCTTTGTTTATCACTTTAAAGCCACACTTCCATCTTGCTTCTCTTTCACTTTATTATATAACCTTCTGTCAACTTAAGGTTCAATTTACACTTTACCCGCATCATGTTATGTCGAATGACAAATAAGTTCCTCAACATTTGATTATATATTTCTTTTGCTCTTTGTTTCAAGAATCACGTGTTTGATCACTCCTCTAGTGATAAACGTGTAGACTAGAACTCGATTTTTTTGATCCATTTTCATATGACTACGATGTATTTAAACGTGTAGACTAGAACTCGAATTTTTTTTATCCATTTTCATATGACTACGATTTATTTTCCTTATATGTTATTTTACAGGAAATTCATTAAACTAACTATTGTAGAAAAAATATTGGAGAACATAACTAATTTTTTTATATTTTTGAAAAATAACCCTTGACTCCGGAATATCGTATTTCGGAGTACTTATGGACATTCCGAAGATGATGGTGGTTGAGAGTAGTTTTGTTTGCAATCTAACACTTGTATGTTCTTGATTTGAAAAGTGCATTTCGAAGTTTACTCTGTAACGTACAGATATTCCATAATGTATAGATATTCCAGACTAATATTCTAGACTAATATTTTGTACTAAAGCTTGTGGATACTAAAAAAAACGAGTCTATATAAAAAAAACTTTTAGAATACCTATTTTTAAAATAAGACAATGGATACAGATCGAGGGATCTATGCACTATCTTGCTTCAGACAACACATGCATTAATGTATATATGAACAGTGATATCAACTTTTATAGGCTAATTTCGTTGATTACTTCCAAGTCCATATTACACAATAATCAAGTACAACTATCTTTTCGAATTCCTAAATCAAGTATATCTATATAGATTTTTGACGATAATGATGTTAAATATTTTTTTAGTTTTGTTAGTAGTATGACTCTTAATATAATATAATTGTTTGTTTAATAATGTTAGGGAAAGTGTTTTGAATCAATTTTTAGGGGAAATCGCTAAGGTGGCAATGGATATTTCGGTGATGGAAGTAACCAAATTTATAATTTATTACATATGATATTGAATCATGTTCCTTTTTATAATGAGCTTGTAGAAGCGGGTGATTTTAGGAATAAAGGTAAGGTTGTTGTTGATGGTGCTTTATCATTTAATGTTGAAGAATCTGCAAATGATTAGACAAAACTAATGATGTTGGTTGATCATGGTAATATAATTCCACATGGAGACTTAGTTGAACAATTCAAGAGCTTCACTAAATTTGTTGCGGGTGAAATTGAATTTGAAGAGGGGTAAACTAATCCCTGACAAGCCTAAAAACCCCAACACCCCAACATGAAAAGTACTCATATTGTTTTATTAGATTTTCAAGAAACACAAACCATTCATTGGGGGATACATGAACCTTTACCGTTGCCGAATTATCACAACAAAAACGTAAAGGCATTGTAGCCCATAATTATACTTTTTAAGTGAAGTTGTTTCAATTGTTCAAAATCAAAGAATATGTTAAACTTAACAAGGGATTAAAATATGTTACTGACGACTTCCAAATAAGATGATCAAATCTACAAAGTTTGAAGTTTTTTGCTTTGTGAAAATTTGTAAATAGAAGCTAAGTGTGGCACATATTTTTTTGACAGGAACTACTACGAGATATATAATGACCCAAAAACATCAACCTTTATGTCATAAGATGTATTTGGCGTAAATACACCCATGGGCGAACTCAAGTAGTGCAACGATAGTGTTTTTAGCTAGGTAATATATACACCTTTCTACATACTCAATTAGAACGGGAAATTTACAACTCTTGAGCAAAAAAGTAGTGAAGAAAAGTTATAGTTCACTTCGAGTCGGTCGAATTGATATAAAGATCATCGAAAATGAAGTTCATATGAGAATGTTGTCATTTGAAGTTGTGATCAAAGTATGTTGCTATTTCAAGATAGTCAACGAAAGTTTAAACCAACGGCCAACTTTTGAGTCACCGCGACATGGTAGTATACTTACCACGACATGGTATGATGTGAATCACCTAGACACATGTCAAATGCTGAGGGACACGTGGTAAGAGAAGGTGATATATGGCGAAAGTGGAATCTATTAATTAGCACGACGTGCTGAACATATGGTCATGACGTGGCACACATCAGAGTATAAATATGAGAGTTTTGGTATCATTATAGAGTTTTGGCGCACACACTCGGGAGAGTGTATAAGGAGGTGTTTCTTGGAAATCATTACCATTTTAACATACTGGTTTATGGTAGTACATGATACGATTTACGGGATCAACAGAGGTATATTTTATCTCGTTTTACGTTCGTACGTTTATGTAATTAGTTATAGAGGGTTTCTATACCTGAGTATGTGCTACGAGATTTCGTGAAGTGGTGTTATTATGAGCCTGATGATCAATTGTATAAGTTGAGCAGTAAAGGTTATATACCCTAATTTATCGAGATTTGTCGATTGAGTTAACAACTTGCGGGGTTAAGAGGTTAGTAAATTGTATTTGAAAATGTTACTAGTTAGGTGATAAATAGTTACCGAGTCTGGTTAGTGATCAGGTAAATGATCATTGTTGTAGATATAGTGATGAGATTAGACAATTTCTAATGAACTTGATATATTGTCCAAACAAGGTTGGACAAGTGATAAATGGGAAAGCAATGCTGAGGTGGAGGCCAAAATAGTAGTTAGGCTTTACTAACTAACCAAGTGAGTAACCTTACCTCTTTTTAGATTACATTTATCTAGATATGTGATAATTATTGTTCATATTCAAAATGGAGTATAATATTTGAATTGTTACCTATTAATATTATATGAGTTGAGTAATTGTGATAATTGAGAATTATAGTTGTCTGATGCTATATGAGTCATTAAATAAGATAATTGAGAATTATAATATTTTATTACTATTTGAGTTAATAAGTGAGTATGATTGAGATACACAGTGAAGTATAATGTTCAAATGAGTACATTCAAAATATAAAATATAGTATTAAAAGATGAATTATTAAACTACTATGTTTGAGACATGTAATTGCATATTACTATATGAGTTAAGGAGTGAGAATTACGAAGATAAATAGTCGAGTATTGTTATACGAGTTAATGAGTTGGTATAGTTGTAATATATAGATCCAGAGAGGTATAGAGGGAGAGAAAGAGAGAGGGAAGGAGAGAGAGAGAGAGAGAGAGAGAGAGAGAGAGAGAAAGAGAGAGAGAGAGAGAGAGAGAGAGAGAGATGAAGATAGAGATACAAAGATAAAAAAAGAGATGGAGATAGGGATGAAGATAGAGATGCAAAGATAATAAGAGCAATGGAAATAAAGATCCAAAGTGTGTGTGTGTGTGTGTGTATGTGTGTGTGACAGACATGGAGAAAGATACAGAGATAGAAGGAAATATGGAGATAGATATGCAGAGAATGAGAGAGATATAGTGAAAGAAAGAATGAAAGATAGTGATATAGAGATGAAAGATAGAGGTAGAAATACTGAAAGAGGTAAAGAGATAACGATGTAGAAAGAGATTGAGTATGAATAATGAGTCATAGAGTGTAAGTGAAAGGAAAGAGAAAGAGAGTAACTGCATAATGACATAAATAGAATAAAGTATAAGTATAGAGATAAAGAGATACAGAGGATGAGTGTTAAACCGTTGTCGCGCATGATTTAAGTAAATAAAATTTCAATAGTTGAATACACTAAAGGATATCACAAGGAAGCAGAGTTGAACAATCAGGGACACAACCTACACAACTGAATGGTCAATGTCTTTTTGCGTAAGGCATATACTACTCATTAAACAGAAAAATATGAAAAAGAGGGGGTTTTGATTAAAAACTAAAAATAAAATTTTTAGTGAAATTAACTAAATGAAATTCAATAATAAAAAAAAGAATTCAGTTCTGCTGCAACTTTCCTAATCATAGAATCAACTCAGATCTGGTTATTCAAAATGCGTTCTATCTAAACTACACCTTAAAAAAACTAATAGGCTCGAGTATAATCTTTTTTACCTAGTTAAATTAACCATTAACCGAAACAAGATCTTTAATTAACCCTAACTTTTTACTAACCATTTACATAAGCTCTTAATTTAGATTAAAAAAGTTGCATTAAGATATGTGTAAAACTTCCAGTAATATCCAACACTTCTCATAAGCTTGGAAAAAGAAAGGTATGAAATATCAGTTTATTGTATCACTCAGAAAATCAAAGAATTTAAAATTTTCAAAAAATCAACCATTAACCAACATTTTTTACAAAAAGAGTCATTGTTTCAAAAGAATTATTTCAAAATCAAAGTTTTCCCAAGACCAAGTGACATAAAACAGGAAGATGCACACAATCACGCCTTTGTTTTCTGTAACAACCCGTTATTTCAAGTCAGTAAAAATCGAGTTCTGCAACCTCTTTGAGAAAGGAATTAGAATATCATCGAAAAATGAAGTATTCAAAAACTCTATTTGGAGTACACTATGTGGTAGTTATCGTCTTAAGGTTTCCAAACATATAAATAACACAAAAATCCGAGTTATAACGAAGAAGTTATGATCATTCTAAGTTTTCCGACAAAAACCGGCAATACGAAGTTGCGTAAAAATGCAAAGTTTCAATAAAACACTTTCCGACCTTAGGTGTCTAAATGAAAGTCGTAGATATCGTTAAACTACAAACATGCATAAAAAGAACGCTCAAATCGGACATCGTATGAATAAGTTATGAATTTTTAAAGAAATTCCTTAATCACGTCATTTTAATAAATAAATAATAAAAATAATTCCGGAATTTTCCAACGGAATCTAAATGAAAGTTGTAGATCGTAGTCTCACCTTCACAGGGATATAAAGAACGTCAAAAACAGAGTTCGTATGAAGGAGATATGAATTTTCGAAGTTTGATAAATAATTTATATATAATTTTTATTAAAACTTCGGTATTATCCGAAGAGGAGTCAGCGTCCTCATCCGAGGTATGCGCTGCGTACCCCTGTACGCCCTGCGTACCCGAGGAGCTTGGCCTCAAACCGTCCACGTCGCCCTATGCGAGGCATCCGACCCGCCCGTCCGACCCGCCGTCCCGTCCGACCCGCCGTCCCATCCGACCCGACAGCCTGAGCCGTCCCATCCGAGGCCGAGGCAGTCGATGCTTCGGTCACGCATGACGTACGCGTACGCGCTGGGTACGAACGTACGCCCCGCGTACGAGGCTTCTCAGGCCCCCCTATAAATAGCATGCGAGGGTTCCCGGGAAAATGGCTCATTCTCTCTCCTTTTTCTTGCGTTTTACCTCGTTTTCCGTGCTCGCACTACCCCGAAGCCCTGGTCAATTTTTGCAAGTCCCGAAGGTCGATTTTACTCCCGAGGAATCCCGAGATTTCCGAGGAAAATCCATTTCCCGAGACGAAACTCTGCCCGGTTTTCCATCTTGCTATCTTCAAGCTTTCAAGTGAGTTCATACCCCTTTCAAACACACTTTAAATACATTTTAAATGCTTTTATACTCTTTTAGGGGGGGGGGGGGAATACAAGTAAACATACGGTTATTATCGTGTATTTTATAAAGTTTCACTTCACTTGTTTTATCGAATAAATCACTTGGAACTTATTTCTGTTATGGAAACTCTTGTCATACTTTGTGTGCATTAGAATTATACAAAGTATATAATGATTTCAAAGTACCTTTCATTGTTAAGTCGTTTTATACATTCTAAAAACTTATGATTTTGCTTTGTCAAACATTGTGAAAAAGGATAAACTTTGCATACAAAACTATCACTTTAATACAGGCTTAGTTGAGAATCCATGAGATGTGTATATCTTCAAACGTTACTTTTCTTTATTAGAAAGTAATGCTGCAAGTCCTGTCTATAACCAGAGTCTCCCGTTCGGAGAACGTGTCAAATGTGTATAGATCTATACGGGAAATCATGATCCCGCGCCCTGACTGTTAGCTACAGTCCGTCTTTTGGGGTGACAGTTGTCATAACGCTGCGACGCCTGAAGAACGTCGTTACAGGCATATTATGTTTAGTATGGTTATAAAACTCATCGGATATACAATTATTATGGTATTATGCTTTTATGAACGAGTAGCTATTAAAGCTATTCTTCATCTAACAAATGCGATCTTCGTATAGCTTTATTATATAAAACTATGACACAACTTTTGAACGTCGGTTTCTTGCAAAGTTTTGGTCTTAGAGACTGCCATTTATGTTAGGAAAATAAGGGATTTTCCTGGTGCAATTATTTACAACTTATAACACGAACATTCATATGCATTTCATACTTTTATAAGAAAATAAGGGTTTTTCTTGGGAAACACAACAACTCGTATCTCAACCATTAGGGAAAATATGGGATTTTCTGGATCTAATACATTCACTTTCAACAAAACAAATCACAACTCTTTACATTTGAAATGCTGCGTTTTCTGGAAAATATACACCCATTTTGGAATGGCATCCAATTTTTCTAAACTACTTATGAACTCACCAACTTAATTGTTGACACTTTTTCTTTGAAATAACTTGTATTCTCAGGGAACCGCTAAGCAGGTTTGGGAATCAACTGTTGGGATTAACGCGCTGGCATTAATTACTTCTTTTGAATGATGTTTATGTATTTATCTTTTGAACATGTAATGAATACAATTATGTAAACATCTTGGAAACTTTAATATATATGGTGGTGTGTACTTTCCTTTCTATGAACTGTTATGATACTGAATATGACGTCCTTCGCCCCCGAACGTTTCCGCCGTTCTGGTTTGGGGGTGTGATAGATTGGTATCAGAGCTTTGTTTATAGGGAATTAAGTATATCAAAACCATTCCTTTTTGATATACAACTATAAACTCAACTGGGCAAAAACACTCTGAGAAAAATTCATACTTTTGAAAGTAAATCTAATTAGTTTTAAGGTAAGCATGCACTCATTTTATACTAATAACAGTTTCATAGTAAATAACTTTAGAAGTATTATAAATAAGTTGTGCAGTACAGGTACGCCTTGGGACATGTAATCGGAACTGGGAAGAATATAGCCTGATCAACTATATTTGTCCAAGAGCCAACTAACGTATGCCAAGGAGTGTCTGCAATGGACAACAAATTTAAAACTTACCAAAAGCATATCGCTAAAGAATACTGAGGGAGTATTCGAGTGCCGTCAACCATTAAACTTAAGGGTAAGTTTCATGTGCTCTAGCTTATAGTAAACTTTTAACTCTATTCTCGTACAGTCTAAATGGCGGGATTCCATCACCCCAATGACCCCTACTACCCCAACCAAGGTAATGGAGGGTGGATCGAAGAAGATCCTGAAGAAGATGAAGAGCCTATAGAGTTGGAGGGAGGGGATGACTCTGGCACGGATTCGGAGCCAGAAATTATAAATCCACCAATCCCACAATCTCCCGTCCACGTGAGGAATTTCCAAGGACCCACTCTAGTGTGGGGAAGTCACCTCCATCATTGGAGCCAACAACAAAGCTTACGCCCTCCCTACGACATGTGCCGAGACTTCTATGATGTGAGAGGCGGGGGATCAGCCGACCGAGCACTTCCGGTCATGGTTGGCAAACTCGCCAACCAGTGCTATCAATCCGGAGTGTAAGCCAACCGAATCCGAGAGTTCAATGTGGAAGTACAAATCCACACGGCCGATATCAACCGCCTAGAGTTGTTGTAGAACGGCATCCACATTCGCGCCGAAGCATTTCAAGCACAAGCAAATGCGGCCTTCACAGAATTAAGAGAACAACAAGCTGCGTTTGATAGACGCCTCATGGAGTTGAAGCAGTCCGACATGGAGTCGAGCTCCAAACGCAAAGCGCGCCGCAAGTAGTACTTGCCCGACTCTCAAATTTTGTTATAAATTAGGACTTCGGATAAAAGTATTATTTTCTTTAAATTGTTCTGTAATCGGAGGCCTTTAGAAAGGCCAAGAACTTTTGTCTAGACCCCGCTGTAACACAACTATATGTTTAATATATATAAGGGTATACCCCTTTTCTTGTTGTTGTTAATCATGCGCAATTCGTTCAATTCATTGGTACATCTATTCAAACTTTACTTTCAAGCTCAAAACATTGTGTCGGTCAAACCCAACTTCTTAGAACAATTAGAAGTTAACTCAATATCATTCAACTCTGAACTGCCAAAACTTATAAATTTTTCCATTTTTTTTTTCTTTTGGCAGCACGATGCCTCCTCGTTCAAAACCTAAGGCCCAGGCTGGGCACAACACCACCACCACCTCCACCACCAGCTTAAAATACAGCCATGGTCCAGGCTGCTATCACAGCAGCAGTAACTGCAGCCCTCTCGCAAATAAACTTCCACGGAAATGGAGGGGTGTGAAGCAGCACGAATCATCCAAATCATGGCACTGGTCATGGCCAAGGAAGAGAATGTACTTACAAGGAGTTCTCTAACGCTAAGCCAAAAACTTTTAATGGAACTGGGGGAGTCATTGCACTAATGCAATGGTTCGAGAAGACCGAAACGGTCTTCGAGATCTGCTCATGCCTAGAAGCAAGCAAAGTCAAGTTCGCTGCTTGCACTTTCGTAGATCGAGCCCTCACTTGGTGGAAAAGCCATGTGAATTCAGTGACGCTCACTGTCGCCAACGCCATGAGTTGGGACAATCTAAAGGTTCTACTACTGGAAGAATACTGACCAAGGGGCGAAGTGCAAAAGCTTGAGCAGGAGCTCTGGAATCTGAAAATGACTGGGTCTGACCTAGTCACCTACACAGCTAGGTTCAACGACCTCACTGCACTGTACCCTACCATGGTCAACCCAGAATCAAAGAAGGTTGAAAGGTACATTTGGGGGTTGTCACCCCAGATTTAAGGGCATGTCCTAGCTTCCGGCCCTGTTACCTACAACAGCGCTAAACGCCTGGCTCAGCGACTCATCGACCACAGAGTAAAACCCAGTATCATTTCAACAACCGCAAATCCACCTAGGGAGGCTCAGGGCCAGAGTAGGCCTTGGAACAAAAGGAGGGGACAAATTCTCCAGGAAAACCCCAAGAAACAACAAGTAATAGCGACCCACGCTATGACTGAACCTGTGAACCCTGCCCCCACAAGCTCATATAATGGGAAACTTCCTAAGTGCAACCGATGCAGCTTCCACCACCACGGTCCTTGCCATGATCTTCAATGCACCAAGTGTAATAAGAAGGGACATACAACTCGCTATTGCAAAGAGCCAACCCAACCATCCGTCCCCACTACTAATACTAGGGTAAGCCGCGCCTGCTTTGAGTGCAGAGACACGGGGCACTACCGCAGGGACTGCCCAAAGGCAAACAACCGGAATACCGGTGGAAGGGGCCGAGTTTTCGCAATGGGACAAGATGAAGCCATTGCGGACCTTACTGTTGTTACGGGTACGTTTCTTCTCGATAACTCGTATGCATGCATTTTGTTTGATAGTGGAGCGGAAATGAGTTTTGTGAGTCACGACTTTAAAGGCCTGCTAAAATCAATACCACAATCATTAAGTGAACCATTCATAGTAAAAATGGCCAACGGGAAAACCGAAGGCACTAAGGAGATATACTTAAACTGCACCCTAACTTTAAACGATAATCCCTTTTCAATCAACCTCATGCCAGTCTCGATTAAGAGTTTCGATGTCATCGTTGGCATGGATTGGCTGAGTTCTCATCATGCGGACATTCTATGTTACGATAAGGCCGTTCGCCTTAATCTGCCAACCGGCGAAACTTTCATTGTCTTGGGCGACAAACCCAATACCACTCTTCGTATCATCTCAAGTATCCAAGACATCAAGAGTGTGCCCGACGTACATGTTGTAGATGTGAAACGCGAAGTCCAAGACATCAAGAGTGTGCCCGACGTACGCGATTTTCCCGATGTTTTTCCCGAGGACCTTCTGGGAATACCACCCGCGAGACAAGTTGAGTTCAGAATCGATCTGGTTCCCGGAGCTACCCCAGTAGCCAAAGCACCCTATCGATTAGCCCCGGCAGAGATGCAAGAGCTATCCAGCCAACTGAATGAACTACTTGAAAAGGATTCATCAGGCCGATCTTCTCGCCATGGGGAGCACCCATACTGTTCGTGAAAAAGAAGGATGGATCATTCAGAATGTGCATCGACTACCGAGAACTCAACAAACTTACCATCAAGAACCGATACCCCTACCCCGAATCGATGACTTATTCGACCAACTCCAAGGATCCAACTACTTCTCCAAGATCGATCTGAGGTCGGGATATCACCAGCTACGAGTCCTGGAGAGTGATATTCCCAAGACGGCCTTCCGAACACGATACGGACATTATGAGTTCGTAGTGATGCCGTTCGGACTAACTAATGCCCCGGCCGTATTCATGGATCTAATGAATCGGGTATGTCGTCCATTCTTGGATAAATTCGTGATAGTATTCATAGACGACATACTCATTTATTCAAAGAATAAAGAAGAGCATGGTCAACATCTGAGGCAAGTTTTAGAGACGTTACGGACTGAGAGGCTGTATGCAAAATTCTCAAAATGTGAATTTTGGATTAGAAAGGTGGACTTCCTCGGTCATTTGGTCAGCAAGGAAGGAATCCATGTGGATCCATCAAAAATCAAGGCTATCAAAAACTGGTCTGCGCCAACTACACCAACAGAAATTTGCCAATTTCTAGGTCTTGCTGGTTATTACTGAAGGTTCATCCTGAATTTCTCCAGCATCGCAAAGCCTCTTACCGCCTTAACCCAGAAAGGTGTGACCTACAATTGGGGAGAAAAGCTAGATGCTGCATTTCAGACTTTGAAACAGGCCCTTTGCAGTGCGCCCATCCTTTCTCTACCAGAAGGGACCGAAGATTTTGTGGTGTATTGCGATGCTTCGAAGCAAGGGCTGGGTTGTGTACTAATGCAGAGGGGAAAAGTTATTGCATATGCATCATGACAACTGAAAACGCATGAGGTCAATTACACCACTCATGATTTAGAACTTGGGGCGGTGGTCTTCGCTCTTAAAATCTGGAGACATTACCTATATGGTACCAAATGCACTATCTTTACAGACCACAAGAGCCTACAACACATCTTTGACCAGAAGGAGTTGAACATGAGACAGCGACGTTGGGTCGAATTGCTCAACGACTACGAATGTGAGATTCGCTATCATCCAGGAAAGGCTAACGTCGTGGCAGATGCCCTTAGTCGTAAGGAGTACTCTGGCCGAAGAGTGAAGTCATTAGCCATGTCAATCCATTCGCACCTGTCGACACAAGTCAAGGAAGCTCAAATAGAGGCCCTGAAGCCCGAAAATGTGACAGGTGAGACCTTTAGGGGAATGGACAAGAATTTAGAAATCAAGAGTGACGGAGCACACTACCTCATGAACCGAATATGGACGCCCAAGTTTGGTGGACTTAGAGAGGTAGTTATGAGCGAGGCACACAAGACTCCATACTCCGTACACCCCGGGTCATACAAGATGTATCAAGATCTCAAACAACTCTACTGGTGGCCAAACATGAAAGCAGAGATCGCTACATATGTGAGCAAGTGTTTAACTTGCGCCAAGATCAAAATAGAACACCGGAAACCCTCAGGACTACTCCAACAACCTGAAATTCCTGAGTGGAAATGGGAGCAGATTTCCATGGACTTCATAACGAAACTGCCCAAAACTTAGGGTGGCCAAGATACTATTTGGGTAATCGTCGATAGATTAACCAAGTCCGCTCATTTCCTACCGATCACGGAAACTGATAAAATGGAAAAGCTATCGAGAATCTACATCCGAGAGATCGTACGACTCCATGGAGTGCCAATGTCTATCATCTCGGATAGAGACAACAGATTCACGTCTAGATTCTGGCAATCATTGCAAAAATCCATGGGAACAAGATTGGACATGAGTACAGCCTATCACCCCCAAACTGACGGACAGAGCGAAAGAACGATCCAAACCTTGGAAGACATGTTACGAGCATGTGTAATCGACTTTGGTAAAGCATGGGATGTTCACTTACCTTTGGTTGAGTTCTCTTATTACAATAGTTATCATACTAGTATCAATACTGCTCCATTTGAAGCCCTTTACGGCCGTAAGTGCAGATCACCTCTGTGCTGGACGGAAGTGGGCGACACACAACTTGCAAAAGGTCTAGTCCCTGATAGCACCCTCACTGGTCCAGAGATCATCAGAGAAACTACTGAAAAGATCGTGCAAATATGAGAATGACTGAAATCCTCGAGGGATAGGCAAAAGAGCTATGCCGACAAAAGACGTAAACCCTTGGAATTTCAGATTGGCGATCGGGTACTACTGAAGGTCTCACCTTGGAAGGGCATGATACGCTCTGGAAAGCGTGGGAAGATAAATCCTAGGTACATTGGACCCTTCGAAATCATTTCAAGGGTTGGTCCAGTAGCCTACAAACTCCGACTTCCAATAGAGCTTAACAAAGTACATCCAGTATTCCACGTATCAAACCTGAAGAAGTGTTTGTCCGACGAAACACTTGTAATTCCACTCGATGAGATCGAACTGAATGAAAATCTTAACTTTGTGGAAGAACCCGTCGAGATCATGGATAGGGACGTTAAACGAACTAAACAGAGTCGCATTCCAATAGTAAAGGTCCGATGGAATGCTAAGAGGGGACCTGAGTTCACGTGGGAACGAGAAGATCAAATGCAACAGAAGTATCCACATCTCTTCCTCAGCCCCTAAGACTCTTCTTTTGTATTAAAATTTCGGGACGAAATTCCCTCTAACGGGGGGATGATGTAACAACCCGTTATTTCAAGTCAGTAAAAATCGAGTCCTGTAACCTCTTTGAGAAAGGAATTAGAATATCATCAAAAAATGAAGTATTCAAAAACTCTATTTGGAGTACACTATGTGGTAGTTATCGTCTTAAGGTTTCCAAACATATAAATAACACAAAAATCCGAGTTATAACGAAGAAGTTATGATCATTCTAAGTTTTCCGACAAAAACTGGCAATACGAAGTTGCGTAAAAACGCAAAGTTTCAATAAAACACTTTCCAACCTTAGGTGTCTAAATGAAAGTCGTAGATATCGTTAAACTACAAACATGCATAAAAAGAACGCTCAAATCGGACATCGTATGAATAAGTTATGAATTTTTAAAGAAATTCCTTAATCACATCATTTTAATAAATAAATAATAAAAATAATTCCGGAATTTGCCAACGGAATCTAAATGAAAGTTGTAGATCGTAGTCTCACCTTCGCGGGGATATAAAGAACGTCAAAAACAGAGTTCGTATGAAGGAGATATGAATTTTCGAAGTTTGATAAATAATTTATATATAATTTTTATTAAAACTTCGGTATTATCCGAAGAGGAGTCAGCGTCCTTATCCGAGGTACGCGCTGCGTACCCCTGTAGGCCCTGCGTACCCGAGGAGCTTGGCCTCAAACCGTCCACGTCGCCCTATGCGAGGCATCCGACCCGACAGCCTGAGCCGTCCCATCCGAGGCCGAGGCAGTCGAGGCTTCGGTCACGCATGACGTACGCATACGCGCTACGTACGAGCGTACGCCCTGCGTACGAGGCTTCTCAGGCCCCCCTATAAATAGCATGCGAGGGTTCCCGGGAAAATGGCTCATTCTCTGTCCTTTTTCTTGCGTTTTACCTCGTTTTCCGTGCTCGCACTACCCCGAAGCCCTGGTCATTTTGTGCAAGTCCCGAAGGTCGATTTTACTCCCGAGGAATCCCGAGATTTCCGAGGAAAATCCATTTCCCGAGACGAAACTCTGCCCGGTTTTCCATCTTGCTATCTTCAAGCTTTCAAGTGAGTTCATACCCCTTTCAAACACACTTTAAATACATTTTAAATGCTTTTATACTCTTTTAGGGGGGGGGGGGAATACAAGTAAACATACGGTTATTATCGTGTATTTTATAAAGTTTCACTTCACTTGTTTTATCGAATAAATCACTTGGAACTTATTTCTGTTATGGAAACTCTTGTCATACTTTGTGTGCATTAGAATTATACAAAGTATATAATGATTTCAAAGTACCTTTCATTGTTAAGTCGTTTTATACATTCTAAAAACTTATGATTTTGCTTTGTCAAACATTGTGAAAAAGGATAAACTTTGCATACAAAACTATCACTTTAATACAGGCTTAGTTGAGAATCCATGAGATGTGTATATCTTCAAACGTTACTTTTCTTTATTAGAAAGTAATGCTGCAAGTCCTGTCTATAACCAGAGTCTCCCGTTCGGAGAACGTGTCAAATGTGTATAGATCTATACGGGAAATCATGATCCCGCGCCCTGACTGTTAGCTACAGTCCGTCTTTTGGGGTGACAGTTGTCATAACGCTGCGACGCCTGAAGAACGTCGTTACAGGCATATTATGTTTAGTATGGTTATAAAACTCATCGGATATACAATTATTATGGTATTATGCTTTTATGAACGAGTAGCTATTAAAGCTATTCTTCATCTAACAAATGCGATCTTCGTATAGCTTTATTATATAAAACTATGACACAACTTTTGAACGTCGGTTTCTTGCAAAGTTTTGGTCTTAGAGACTGCCATTTATGTTAGGAAAATAAGGGATTTTCCTGGTGCAATTATTTACAACTTATAACACGAACATTCATATGCATTTCATACTTTTATAAGAAAATAAGGGTTTTTCTTGGGAAACACAACAACTCGTATCTCAACCATTAGGGAAAATATGGGATTTTCTGGATCTAATACATTCACTTTCAACAAAACAAATCACAACTCTTTACATTTGAAATGCTGCGTTTTCTGGAAAATATACACCCATTTTGGAATGGCATCCAATTTTTCTAAACTACTTATGAACTCACCAACTTAATTGTTGACACTTTTTCTTTGAAATAACTTGTATTCTCAGGGAACCGCTAAGCAGGTTTGGGAATCAACTGTTGGGATTAACGCGCTGGCATTAATTACTTCTTTTGAATGATGTTTATGTATTTATCTTTTGAACATGTAATGAATACAATTATGTAAACATCTTGGAAACTTTAATATATATGGTGGTGTGTACTTTCCTTTCTATGAACTGTTATGATACTGAATATGACGTCCTCCGCCCCCGAACGTTTCCGCCGTTCTGGTTTGGGGGTGTGACATTTTCCAACTATCCTCAAAAGTACATGAAGCAATAAACTAAAAACTATTAGCCAAAGCTCAGCAAGTTGCCACAAAGTGCCAAGACACAAATACATATAACAACATAAAATAGGTCCACAGCTAAAAGACTGGATTACCCCTGAGCCCACAATATGAGTTTGGCATGCCTATTGGGCCCTCAACTCATATCTAGATTGTTCCCAAGCCCACAACATAAGTCTGGCTTGCCCTCGGGGCCCATAACTTATGTTTGGATTGCTCTCGAGCCCACAACGTAAATATTTCTTGCCTTCGGGGCCCAAAATTTATGTCTACATTGCTCTCAGATTTGTTGGCTAGCACACGATGTTGTACAACCTTAACCTAACCATACTATGTCGACATATGTAACAGATAAACATAAACACAAAACCAACACATATAGATAATCATACATATCTACTAATCACCCATAATCTAACATAATACTATCCTAACCAGGATAAAAATCTAGTGGGTCGGCATTTGTGCCTTCGACACGCAGTACAGTGAGGAAAACTCACCTCTCAGTCTGATGAATAGCTGAACAACACACTGCTCCGATTACCATCTCTATAGATCACCTAATCAATAGATAGAGTCCAAGGCTTAACTATAGCTCAGAATACCCAAAATACCCTTAAGTCAAACTCGGTCAACGCTATCAAAGTCAAAGTCAACGGCTAAAGGTCCAAAAGTCAACAAGTCTTCACAACAGATTACGCCCCAGCGTAATACTAGAGTATGCCTAGTGTACTTTGATGTTGACTAAAAAGTGGGGCATTGACCGCGTACGCACAACGTACCTCCAGGTATGCCTAATGTACATTTCCTAGTCCTAAAACTCCATTAAGAGCTTAACCCATTAAGCCATTCCGTCAAAAACTCAGATCCAAGCCCAAAATGATGTTCTAAGTCACAAAGTTTCCAACTTTATAACTTTGCATGGCTATAAAGTGTCCTATACTAAAAGTCCTAACTCCTTAACCCATTAAGACTTGATAGTTCATGCATAAAAGGATATTAATGACCAAGAACCCATTTTTATTACACCAGTTACTCCAAAACCTTTGAAAGGATTTCTCATAAAGTCTAGAGTAGACCATACTCAAGAACACCTAGCAAAAGGAACCAAAATGCATGAAACTTAACCACAACAAGAACTAAGAGTAATATTCATCAAGGCTAGAGCTTTTTACCTCAAAATGATGTATGAGGGGGATGTACTTTTGAATCTAAGCTCCTTTTGAGTTCCAAAGATGATTCCACAATCTTCCCTTTCCTTTAAGGTCACCAAAAACCCACACACAAGGTCAAAATGTCTACACAAGAGATAAGGGTTTGCAAAGGTCGAGATGAGTGATGGAGGCTGATGTAAGAAAAGGTCTTGAGGCTATAGAGGGGATTAAATAGTGCACAAACCCCAAACATTAGCGTTTTCATCCAAACCGAGTACACCCAGTCTACTCCAAAACGACAATGTTTACTTTTCACCCACCATACTCTGGGAGTACGCCCAACATACTCATGTAGAGTGTTTTTCTTCCTTAAGTGCCACATAGGACTAATTTGCAAACAAAACTCATTACAAGGGTGAAAATGAAATATTTCTTCATACTAGGGTTAAATTTAGAAATACCTCATTGCTGGGATGTTACAATTCTCTCCCACTTAAATTAGACTTCATCCTCAAATTTTGTTGTTGCAAATAACTCTCAGAATGCTCTCGTATCTTCGACTTGGGTTCCCTTGTACATTCAGAACCCTTATAATGTTGCCACTAAACATTAACCAAATATACCACCTTGTTACGTAAGGCCTTCATCTTGGAATCTAAAAAATTCACCGCTCTTTCAATGTAATTTAAGCGACCATTAACCTAAAGATCATCTGAAGGAATAACTATTGAATCATCAGTTGGACACTTCCGCAGTTGCGAGAGATGGAAGGTGTTGTGAATCTGACTGTGCTCTTCAGGAAAATCCAACCTATAAGATACCTTTCCAACCCTGAAAATCACCCAAAATGACCAGATATATCGGGGCACCAATTTTCCCCTCTTCCTAAAGCGTATTTGTAACATCCCGACTCCCAGGTATAATATTTATATATTTATTTATAAGCTGATTGAGCAACTCGACGAGTTAGATACCCCAACTTGTCGAGTAGACACGAATTGGCCACGTGGGTTTTATGACCAACTCGACGAGTTGGAGACACCAACTCAACAAGTTGGCGCTGTGAGAGGAAACCTAAATCTCTGGGGTTAGGTCATATTTAAAGGACCTCAAGCCCTCATTTCTGCCTCACCTATCACTGTACACCCCTGTGTGAAACCCTAATCGTCCATATTGAGCTAAGAGAGAAAGAGAAATAATATTTGGGTATTTTAGTGCATTATTTGAATAGAAGAGAAGAGTATAAAAGATAAGAACGAGAAGGAACTTTTGGATCTTGTGTTACTTCATCCATAGCTTAAGTTGAAGGAAAAAAGTCTCCACCTTTCTTATTAGGTTGATTAGATCTCATGTTTATGGATTTTTAGGGCTTTTTCCATCTTTTCTTGAGACTTTGAGAGCGTTGAGCTCACTAAGTGATTGAGACTTCATATTTGGACCTTGTGAGGTCCCTAGAGTCCAAAGGTCCCAACTTTATCCAGCTAATAGAAGAGCTTGTATGATTAAGACCCTAAATGGAACTTTTTTTTTGGCATTTCAAGCCCTAAGTGCCATGCATGGACGTAAAGCTTGTAGCTTTACGTGGTATCCCATCCTTGGGAGGCTAGTTCTAGAGTTTGGGGTTGTAAATCTGCCTTAAAATGTTTGAATGAGAAAAGTGTCTAAAAGGACTCGACGAGTCGGTTTGGGTTTTCTCCGACGAGTATGGACATGAGTAACTCGATAAGTTGGTGAGAAAACTTGACGAGTTAAGTTGGGTTTTCACGATATTTCTGAAGATACGAGGGGACTCGGCGAGTCATATAGATGCACTTGGCGAGTCAGGTCAACATGGATTGTTGACTCGAGTGTTGACCTCTGTTGACTTTAGGGTTTGGTCAAGAGTCAAGACAGGGTTTATGGGGACCATTGAGGGGTAAAATGATCTTTCACCCATCCAATGATTTAGAGAGAGAAATTAGCATTTCATTTATTTAAAGTTATGATTGGAGTGTTAAATAGAGATAACTATCATATGTGTTAGGCGGAGGCTAGATTGGTAATTTGCGTACGAGGTTTATTTGCTTGCTTGCTTACGAGGTGAGTCTTCTCACTGTATTTTCCTAGAGTAGTAATGTTTGTGTGACCAGAGGCGCTTATTTGTTTCTATTGAGTATTTTGATATTATGCATTTTGTCTTTGTGATATATGCTATACAATTCTGATTTTCAGATCGGACCGGAGGGTCCAACCCGAGCTGTGAGACCGGAGGGTCCTCACTAAGATACAAGATTAGAGGGTCCAACCCGAGCTGTGAGACCGGATGGTTCTCACTGAGACACATGACCGTAGGGTCCACACCAATCCTTAAGACCGAAGGTTCCTCATTGAGACTCATGATTGGAGAGTGCATGCCGAGATACAGCAATGAGAGGGTTATTGTTTGTGTATGTAGTATTTTTGGGGAACTCACTAAGCTTTGTAATTACCATGTTGTGTGTTATGGGTTTCAGGTAGTTTTTAGGATTGTAGGAAGGCACCGGATTGATTGTACACACTAGATAAAGTTATGTTTGAGGATCTTGGATTGTGTTTAAACAATTATGAACATGTGATTTGATAAATTGTCATCTTGGAGATTTGTGAACTGTGTTTATGAGAATTATGTGATTTTAAAAATGAAAATTTTGATTGAAAATTTACGGTGTAACAAGTTGGTATCAGAGCCTTGGTTTAAGGGATTCGGATGTACCTTCGGGTATGTCTGGACTCAAACTGAGGATTTGAGAAAAATTTTCAAAATATATGATTTTTATAAAAACGAGTAAGATTTTTAAGAGAAAAATGAGTTAGAGTAGTGTATACAATCAGCCAGAGCCCGAACGGTGATTTCCCAAAATACCCTTACTTATTTGTGTTATGAGATATTTATGAGATGTTAGGGATGTATGCTAGAGTATAGGCTAGGTATTTCATATTTAGGGCTAGAGTTGCCTTATTTGTGATGCCTTAGCCTAGGAGTTGTTGCTATCTGATATTTGCCTTGAGTATATGGTGAGTAAGAGTACCTAGCAGGAATCACTTAGAAAGAGTTCTGAGTCGAGGGATAATCTAGGAGAGATAATTAGATGAGTATGTGAGGGTTCTACTGAGAGAGTAGTCGATTATTCGTGAGAGATAAAGTACGTGTGAATTAGGATCCTAGGAGGAGGACTTTGGGTGACTACAGGTTTGTGTTGAAGGTTTTATTAGGCCCGTACTACTGAAAGCACCAGATTTGTATGCAACCCAAGTAAGAATCCTTAGGGTGATAAGGAGCATGTAGGGACAGGGAATTAAGTGTGAGTATGGTCGAACAAGTCTCTGATGATTTTGTGTTGTGTTTTACAAACATCATGGTGGGTACACGCCACAACCCCGGGAGCAATGGGACTAGTAACGAGGATATCCGCATGATCATTTATGAAGAGGTGGTTATAGCCATTCGAGAGGCAATACCTGAGATGTTTGGGTCTATTAAGACCAAACTGATTGAGACATTCAATGAGAGATATGTTTGTGTTACTGAGGTTGCTGTAGCTACAACCACTAGAACTGTTGCTGCTGCTAGGCAACAGGGAGGTGACTCGTTGTTGTTCCGGGAGTTTAGCAACATGAAGCCACAAGTGTTTGATGGGACACATGATCCGATTGCTGCTATGAGATGGATCTATGACATTGAGCGATTCTTTTATACGTGTTCATGACCAGATCACTTGAGAGTTCGGTTTGTGTTGAACCAGCTTCGCTTGGGAGCGAAGGATTGGTGGAAGTTCGGGACGACTAATTTTACCCCTGCATATCATGTTGCAGTGACTTGGGATAGGTTCACCAATTTGTTTCGAGATAAGTATGCTCCCAAGGTGGAGAGGGAACATTTAGCACAAGAGTTTCTGTCTCTCAAGCAGAACACAAAGTCAGTGACTGAGATTACGAGGATGTTCCATGAGAGGGCGTTATTCTGCCCTGAGCACGTGTCCACTACGTAGGCATGTGTGAGGCAGTATTTCAGCATATTGAGGAGATACATTCGAGAGTTCATGGCAAACTCTTCTTATCGGACATTGGTTGAGTTGCAGACCAATGCCAGGAGGAGAGAGATTAAGCTGGAGATTCAGACCAGGGAGGAGGAAGAGCAGTATGGGAGAGATGAGAGACTGACACAGTCGCAACCGGTGGCTAAGTGGGCTAAGCCCACTGATTTGAGAGCTAGGGGCCAGAAGGGCCGCAATTGTAGCAAGTGTGGCAAGACCCACGAGAGATATTGTTGGACAGGGATTTGCTACAAATGCGGCAAGGAGGGGCATATGGCGAGGGACTACCCCAAGGGATTTTCTGTTTGCTTTCACTGCAACCAGACGGGCCATCGGAAGGCTGAGTGACCCCATCTTACCTAGGGATCAACCCAAATTGCTACTCCTGCTGATTTATGTGTTACTGATGCCGTTCTGGGAAGGTCGAGCCTCCAAAGGCTAGTAGGAGAGCGTTTCAGCTGATAGCGGAGGAGGTCTGCACCGCGCCAGATGTTGTTGCTAGTACATATTTCCTTATTTATATTATTTTGAGATTTGTTGTGCTTATACTGTGCTGTATAATATGTACTTTTCTTGTGAGTTTTGTACCTGCTTTGGTGTTATTTGACTCTGGTGCGAGTCGGTCCTTCGTATCTTTAGCTATTATTCGCCACATCAGTATCCAACGTGAGACATTGAGTCTACCTCTGAGGGTTTCTATAGCCGACGAGCATGCGGTTTTTGCTACTAATGTATTCCAGGGATGTGTCCTAGAGATTTTTGGTGTTGAGTTCATGATAGACCTGATACCAATCGTAATGGGTGATGTATGTGTCATAGCAGGCAATAGATTGGTTGAGTCGATTTGGAGCTGTGATCGAATGTGAGTGTCAGATGGTGACCAAACGAGACACTAGTGGGGGAGTGCTTACAGTGTATGGCAATGGTACTAGATCTGGATCAGCTTTCGGCTCTGCTTCCAGAGCGAGACAGAGTCTACAACAGGGTTGTGACAACCCAAAATTTCTATCTTGTACATCCATTCGATTTAATCAAAGTCAGCTTGGTTTTGGCT
Organism: Lactuca saligna; assembly: GCF_052625555.1. Classification (NCBI taxonomy): domain Eukaryota; kingdom Viridiplantae; phylum Streptophyta; class Magnoliopsida; order Asterales; family Asteraceae; genus Lactuca; species Lactuca saligna. Next base: position 157,920,072 of record NC_136425.1, on the reverse strand, counting down.
ATTTTTAGCCCTGTTAAAGGTCTGTTTGAGTGTTTCAAGCCTAGTACCTTCAAGGAATGAGTGTTAGGATGTATCGTATTGAGTTCAGTATGCATCATACAAGCTGAAAACTCCACCATAAGGAGTTTACGGCCATAAACACCTCCTTGGCCGTGAACTCACCCCCTTAAATATGATTGTTGAAGATTATTGTGTTGCGTCTTGGGCCCTTTTGTTTTACAGCCGGATTGGGCTTGTCAATCCGTGTTTATCTAGATTAGCCTTCTTTTCTTAGATAAACGGTTAGGGTTTTATTATAAATATACGCATGCATGTATGCGTATAGTAGCTGTCGTCACTCTCATTGATTATTGTAAACCCTAAAATCCTCTACAGTTGATGTTCTTTATCGAGCTCTTCTGAGGATTGTTTATTAAATCATTCGACACCTTTTGATCCATTAGCTTGTTCATAATTTTTTATCTGGTTATTTCTCTACCTGTTTCATAGATCTAATCGATCTTCAAGTTTGTTTTTAAACTTATCAATTGGTATCAGAGCAGGAGGCTGTGTAATCGATACACTTCTTTTCTGTGAAAAAGCTTCGATTCGGGTTATTCCGCATTCATTGATATTTATTGAGCCGTCATCTCATAATTGACGTATCTCAATATTTATTGTTTTTGCCCTAATTTGATATATTACAAGTCTGATCCTTGAACAGGTTATTCGATCAATTATGGACGAGTCGCAATCCAATCCCATCAATATTTCAAACAGCATTGGATCAACAACGAAGATTCCCATCCTGTACACCCATGAATATGAAGTCTGGGCGAATCACTTTGAAGATTATGTCATAAGATCTGAGGATAATGGATACCTCATCTAGAAGCAATTATCTCTGGACCGTTTTCTCATTCAGCAACTTCAAGGATTATTGAAACTCAAAAGGAGTATAATGATCTTCTGAAAGATGTTAAAGATGTAGCGCAAGACGAAAAAGTTAAATTTCAGTGCAATATCAAAGCGCTAAGATTGATTAGATTTGCTCTTCAATCCGATACTTTTAGGCTGGTAAGTTCATGCACGACTGCAAAAGAGATATGGGACAGGCTACGTTAATTGTACTCTACAGATGAAGATCTTGAACACTCCATTCAAACCTTACTCTTGTCTGAGTTTGGTGAGTTCAAGCAAGGAGCAGAAGAAATGGTGACTCAAACGTTCGATCGCTTCAATCATCTTCTTAGCAAGATGATCAAACATGACATCGAAAGGAAGCTTATTGAACAGAAGGTTACGTTTTTGAACGGACTCAGGTCTGAGTGGAGAGCAATCGTGTCCACAGTTAAAGCACACGAGCAATTCTAATCCTATTCTTTGGCGAAACTGGTGGGCATCCTAAAATCTCAAGAAAAGATCGTACTACAGGAGAAAACCGTGGTTTCAAGTCTAGGTTCGTTGGCCCTCCTGTCGAAAAGCAAAGCTGTGACAGAGGACGAAGATCTCAACTTGGATGATTATGATCTAACGTCTGAAGACTATGCTATGATGGTGTCAAACCCTAAGAGATTCATCAAGAAGAGATTCCCCACCAACAGAAACCGAAACCGGCAAGGAAGCTATAGCACTGAAAAGGTCAAAGATGAACCGAAAGCTGAAGAATCAAAGAAGGAACCGAAGGCTGAAGGAGATTCTGGAGTAAGCTGCTATTATTGTGGAGGAAAGAACCACTATGCAAAAGATTGCGTCCTCAAAAAGATGGCAGAAAAGGATGAGGAAAATGATGAAGAAGCCACATTGTTGAAAAAGCTTGATGAGTTAAGGAAGAATAAATCTGTTGCTAACCCTTCTATGAATGCTTTAATTGTGCAGGGTTCGGTAGCTGATGATGAGTTCGGTGGCGTGGAGGTATGGTCAACCGACTCCGAAGATGATGAAGTGAGAAAGCCTTCCCATGGAAAGGCTTATGTAGCAAGAGAAGAGAGCAGTGGAGGAAGATGCCTGATGGTGTCCGACGTTTCTCAGATGAGGGGATACAACACTGATGGGGGAAATGATGACAAGGAACAACAGAATCTGTGTTTTACTGCCAAACCACTCAGCGTGCAGTTCAGCGAACTTGATGAACTGATCAAGAAGGTACAATCCGTTTTTGTCTCATATAAAGTTCCACAATCCTCATATGAAAAGGAATTAAAAAGTGTTAATTCAAGAATCTCTCATCTAGATAGTCGTCTAACTCAAACTCGGGTCACCAATTCTAATCTAACTGATCAATTAAGCAGGGTGTCTTCGAAGAGTGAGGAACGACGGATGTGGATCGAACTGAAGGAGTCGGAGTTAATCAAAATAAAAGATGAAAACATTTATTTGCAAAGAGACAATTTAAAGCTTTTGAAACAGCGAAATATTTTTTGTCTGATTGCCAAACGTCTTTATACTAATATTACTCAGCTTCATTTGAATTGTGATATAGGGCAAAAGATTCATCGCATGATTTTACCCTTTCTTGAGTTTAAGGAAGATGAAATTGATGCTCATGCATATAATTGTGAGAGTATTATTTCGTCTGAGGATGTTAATCCAACATATTTGTATGGACTGGACAAAATAGAATCTTTTATAAAATCCAAGGACCACAAGAATATGCTCAAAAATCTTTTGGATGAAAATGATAAACTGAAGCTAAGAACCGAAACCATACAAAAATTCGACTCACTGAATGTCAACTTAAGCTCGGAAAATGAAATTGATGTTGAAAATGCATCTGAGCTTAATGAGGACGATAATATGAGTGAAATTTCTGTAGAGGACACAGTTGATTGTTCAGAATTTGTCAAAAATGAACCCGAGAACCACAAAAATCTCATTTCAGAAAATTCTGTGGAATTCGCTCAGTTGTCCCAACAAAAGTCCCCGATTCTTGTAGAGAAGGCAGTCGTATACCAAAAAGTTAGAACCACCCCGAATCAGGTGTACAAAGTCACAGGTGTAACCGAACATCAAACTGCTGAACTAACAGCTATTGTGAACGAAGACAATGCTGATGGCTGTGACGAGTTCTTCTGGTCTGCTCCCATTGACAATGCTGATGAAATGGTAGGTCTGTCTGAAAGGACTTCATGGAAAAGCAAAGGCAGATACGTACCAGAACCTTTGAATAAACCTGATGGCTTCAACGTGGCAAGTACCAGTGGAGCAAAAGATGTCCCTCAAGAGAAAGAATTTCCTGCAAAAGAAGTCACATCCCCAAGTGAAACTACATCAGTTCAGAGTGGATCAGCGAACGAAAACCAAAAACATAAAGCTAACATCCATCTTCAACCAAAGCAGATGAGAAATCAAAAACAAGAAAGGAATCAGAGATATAGGAAGAATCTCTCAGAAAGAAAACAATTTTGGCAATCGCAAAATGCCTATTTCTCACATCAAGACAGGAATTTAAAACCAAAGAAAAATCCTGTTGGATCGACGGAGAGTAATAACAACCGAAAGCAGAGGCTCGGTTCTGAGCAAAACAACAACCGAAAGAAGAGGCTCGGTTCTGAGCAAAACTACAACCGAAAGCAGAGATTCGGCTCAGAGCATAACAATAACCAAACGCATAGATTCGGTTCAGAAATTGATTCCAACCGAAAGCACAGGTTTTATTCAGAAATCAAAAGAGATCAAAACTCTAGGGTTAGTCCTACTGTTAATCAAAAGCAAAAAAGTCACCTAGAATCTTCAACCAAGAAGTCATACTGTTCTGAGCTATCTCATTCTAACTCTTCTAACTCTTCAAAATCCTCTGTCTTTTCTCGTCCTAAAGTCCACTCTGTTCCTTCTCAAAAATCTCAGTCATCAGCTGAACAAAAAGAAAAACAGAAGGTTTCAGATATTGAATCAGAATCAATACCAAAACCATCAAATCCAAATAAAATCAAATTTTTCACCATCAAAAGGAAAGATGAAACAACACTAATAAAAAGAACATACTTAGTTGACATCTCTCTTACTATTCCAATTCCGGTAAAAAACTCACGTGGACCCAAGAAGCTTTGGGTTCCTAAATCTGCTTAATTTTTGCAGGTTATCAGTGACGAGCAGTTTGACGAAGAATGGTACATTGATAGTGGCTGCTCGCGTCACATGACAGGAAGGAAGGAAGAGCTAAGGGAATTCAGATCTCTTTCAAATGGTGGAAATGTTAAATTTGGAAACAACTCCTTCGGCACCATCAAAGGCTACGGGATGATTACAAACGGTGATTTCTCAATCAGGAAAGTTGCATATGTAGAGGGACTACAACATAATCTCATCAGTGTATCTCAGCTTGTTGGAGGTACTGGTCTCAAGGTCTCGTTCGATGATGAAGGTTCGGAAATTATTGAGAAGAAGACAAACAAAGTTATTCTCAAATCAGAGCGCAAAGGTGAAATGTTTCCCCTAAATCTCAAACCAATCAAAGGAAACCCAGCCATCTGCCTGTTATCCAAAGAACAATCTGACGAAAGCTGGCTATGGCACCGATGACTCTCTCATCTCAACTTCAAAGATATCAACAAACTTGTCACTGGAGGTCACGTTAGAGGTCTTCCATTGCTCAAGTATGATAGAGATCATCTATGTGCTGCATGTGAAATGGGGAAGCAGGTCGTCAAAGTCATCCATCTATAATAAACACTAAAGTTGTTGAACCACTTGAATTACTTCATATTGATTTATGTGGTCCATCTTTTATAGAAAGCATTGGTGGTAGCAAGTATATTCTTGTTATTGTTGATGACTTTTCACGTTTTACATGGGTGTTCTTTCTGAAGCTTAAATCTGAAGCGACTCACAAGCTAAAAGTGTTCATCAAGCAGATTGAAGTACAGCTGAAGAAGGTCGTTCGCAATATCAGAAGCGACAATGGGTTGGAGTTCAAAAATAAAGAATTTGAAGAATTCCTGGAAGAAAAGGGAATCAGTCACAACTTCTCAGCTCCTTACACACCTCAACAGAATGGGATTGTCGAAAGACGAAACCGATCCTTATGTGAAGCTGCCCGAACAATGCTAAGTTTTGCTTCCTTACCTTTATATTTTTGGCCTGATGCTATTTCTGCTGCTTGTTTTACACAGAACAGGTCGTATCTTAACAAGCGCTTCACTCTCACTCCTTATGAGATCATCAACAACAGGAAGCCAAATTTGAAGTTTTTCCATGTGTTTGGTTCTAGGTGTTTCATTTTCAATTCCAAAGAACACCGCAACAAGTTTGATGTCAAAGCTGATGAAGGGATATTTCTGGGTTATTCTCTTACTTCCAAAGCATACAGAGTGTTAAACACGCGTTCAAGGAAAATAGAAGAAAGTTACTACGTGACTTTTGATGATAGCTACGTTAAAAAGCTAAAGGCCAACGAAGACACAGCTGGAGTAATCTTTCCTCAAACTGGCCAAGTCACAGCCTCGATCTCTACTCTATTCGAGAAATTCATGGAGCTTTTTGATGAACCAGAGAAGGCCACTCTTTCTGAAGCCAGTGCAGCAGACAACAGGGTAGATCACTTGAAGCAACTTATTGACGATGCTGCAAGAAGAATGAATGAAGTAGAATCAGGTTCACAAGACCCTCCCCAACACAATGCGTCAGTCGAGGGGGAGTGTTCACCATCAGTTGAGGGGGAGGATCCACCTTCATCCCAGCCAAGTTCACAAGTTGAGGGGGAGCTAATGTCTCAACCTTCAACCGAAAGCACATTGCCAACCGAAAGTGCTTTACCAACCGAAAGTGCTTCACCATCCGAAAGTGCCTCACCAACCGAAGGTGCATCAACGCCCGAAAGCTCAACACCACAAGAAACCACTGTAGCTCAAGATTCACAAGACATCCCTGTAAGATCATTTGTCGAGGAGGATCATGCTGATATGTCATACGACTTCGACAGTCTGTCCGAACCAGAAGAAATGATAAATGCTGAATTAGATCCATCTTTTGATCCAAACTTCCCTCCTCTCACTAAATGGACCAGAGATCATCCTGTCTCTCAAGTTGTTGGTAATATCTCTGAAATAGTTCTGACTCGATCACAACTTAAGGCAAAACAAGCATCCTTGTTCTCAAAAGTTGAATTTTGCATGTTTAACTCATTCGTATCAAAAGTTGAACCAAAGACAGTTAACACTGCTCTTGATCACTCCAATTGGGTTCAAGCTATGCAAGACGAACTGAATGAATTTGAAAGCAACAAAGTCTGGCGTCTTATTCCAACTCCTCCAGATGCCTCGGTTGTTGGTCTCAAATGGGTCTTTAGGAACAAACTTGACAAGGAAGGGAACGTTATAAGAAACAAAGCACGTCTTGTTGTAAAAGGATACTGTCAGAAGGAAGGCATTGACTATGAAGAGACTTTCGCTCCTGTAGCTAGGCTGGAATCAGTGAGAATATTTCTTGCCTATGTTGCTCACAAAAACTTTGAGGTCTTTCAAATGGACGTCAAGTGTGCATTTCTCAATGGCGATCTTGAAGAAACTGTGTATGTGGAGCAACCTCCTGGATTTGTGAATGAAAAGTATCCCGATCATTGTTACATTTTGGATAAAGCCGTGTATGGTCTGAAACAAGCACCGAGAGCCTGGTATGAAACGCTGACTAAATTTTTAAAGATGTCCAAATTCAAACAAGGTTCGGTTGACCCAACCTTCTTTCGCAAAAAGGAAGGTAACCACCTTATGATTGTTCAAATTTATGTCGATGATATCATCTTTGGCTCCACGAATCCTAGTCTAACAGCTGAATTCAGAAAGCTGATGGAGACTAAATTTGAAATGAGTTTGATGGGTCGCATTAACGTTTTCCTTGGTTTAAATATTAGACAGGGACCTGAAGGCATCTTTATCAACCAGGAAGCTTACACAAAGACTCTCTTAGCAAAATTTGGCATGATGGGAGATTCAAAGGTCAAAGTCCCAATGGCGTTCGGCACTAAACTCACTCCATCCCTAGATAAACCGGCTGTTGATCTTACACTTTATCGTCAAATGATAGGCTCTCTAATGTATCTTACTGCTAGCAGGCCTAACATAATGTTTTCTGTTTGTTACTGTGCTCGGTTTCAGGCAAATCCACGGGAGCCTCACATGCTTGTAGTGAAGAACATATTACGTTATCTCAAGAGAACTGCCTCTTTAGGTTTGTGGTACCCTTCTAACTCAGGCTTCTTCGTTCAAGCCTACTCAGATGTAGACCTTGGTGGTTGTGGTCTCGACAGGAAAAGCACCACTGGCGGCTGCCAATTCCTCGATGGGAAGTTGGTTAGCTGGCAGTCAAAGAAACAAACGTGCGTGTCTTTGTCTACTGCTGAAGCAGAATACATTGCTGCTGCTTCCTATACCTCTCAAGTGATTTGGATCCAGAGTTAACTCCGAGACTATGGACTCAATATGAAAAAGATCCCACTATATTGTGACTCTGGAAGGGCAATTAGGATTTGTCATAACCCAGTGCAACACTCCAAGACCAAGCACATAGCACTGAGGTATCACTTCATCAAAGATCACGTGGAAGATGGAAACGTTGAAGTGCACTTTGTTCGAACCACTGATCAGTTGGCCGATGTCTTTACCAAAGCTCTTCCTGAAGCGACTTTCAAAAAAGTTCTACAAGGCTTAGGTATGATGGTAGGAGAGTCGGTCCCGAATCCTCAAATCTCTAACTAAGAATTAGGAACCGAAATAGACAGACTGCTCGGTCTCTCTCTGCTCTGGAGATTTAACGGAACCGAAATAGACAGACCGCTCGGTCTCTCTCTGCTCTGGAGATTTAATGGAACCGAAATAGACAGACCGCTCGGTCTCTCTCTGCTCTTGAGATTTAATGTCACCGAAATACACAGATCGCTCGGTCTATCTCTACTTCATTTTTTTTATGTTGTACATTTTATCTTTCTGTTTTTATTTCTTTTTCAGAAAAATTTCAAAATCACAAAAACATTTTATCTTTCTGTTTTTATTTCTTTTTCAGAAAAATTTCAAAATCACAAAAACATTTTATCTTTCTGTTTTTAATTCTTTTTCAGAAAAATTTCAAAATCACAAAAATATTTTATCTTTCTGTTTCTATTCTGTTTCTTACTTATTTCCACCACTCCCAGTCCTGGTTGGTGTAAGCTTTGCACAGGTTAATACAAGTATCACCTTCGGTAGTGTTCACCCAGGTATGTTTTATTTTTCTCTCAGACTAGTTAGACGTCCCTAGAAGCATGCTGCTGCATGTTGTCACAAGCCTCTATGACCTTGAGTAAGCCTTAATGATTCGATCAATACCTATCGTTTCTTCCCAATCAGGCTATTTTTCAACACTCGGTCTAGAGCTACCTTACTCTTCTCATTTGAAACATGAGTTGCTCTGCTTTTTCCCTCTTCGGTAGCAGAAGGTACATTCGGTCTCTTAACCACCTCCTCAAATTCTACATTTACCTTCGATTCCCTAAAGTAACCCTTGATGCTTTCAGTCTTTACCACTGAAGCTTATGGTTACACAACATCTGTGTTTATGATCTTGGATTCGCTTACCACGTTCCTAGTGAAACCCAACATCCAATACATAAAATGAATTGACGGTGTGTGTTATACTCAAAATGTTACTTGGAAATCTCATTTTCTTTTTTGCGTGATCTTTTATGAAATCGTCTCTTCCTAAGACATTTCTTCCCAAAGAGGTCCAGTTTAATTTTTTTTGAGATTTCTGTTTATCCCATGCTTGTCACAAGATAATTCCCACCTACCTATTCAACAGATCACATCGGTCTCACAGGTACCTCTGCCAACACTCAGTTTTATGTTGAGACTTGATGTTCGGTTAGAGGACAGCCACCCCACAGCCTATGATCAAAAGATGCCTTTCATTGTTTATTAATAGACAATTGATCGTATTTCTAGGGAAACCACACAAGCACTTCAAGTCTCTCTTGGCTTTGAAGGAAGTGATTCTTGCCCGGAATCTTCCGCCTTCTGTCTTCTTTATAGACAACACTCACATCTCAAACACCTTTGATTTATTTCTTTATCTTTCACACTCTTATGCACGAAAATTAATATTTCCAACATTCTGATTGCTGTTTGGTATGTGGTTTTAAGTTTCAGTTGTAACCAAACAAGGGCACAAGGGATTTCAAACGGTACAAAAATATGATTTGGGCGCGTGCAATTGATTCGTTTCACACCCACGTGTGCTGACGTATTCCTGGGATAAACCATAACATCCAATCGCGCTTTTTCAGGCGACGTTTTGGTTCCCTCATCATCACGATTTCCTCTCTCCAAGTGAACGGTATAAATAAGGGGTGATCGTGTTCTTTGGCATTTACCACACACGTAATCTCTCTCTTTGAAAAGTTTCCAATGTTCATCTTCTTCTTCAATTCAACAATGGCGACTTCTTCTTCTGCACACGATCAAACTGCATCTTCATCTTTGCTTTCCATCAAGCCTAATCAGAACATGATTATCGAGATGACCCCTTTCTTATATGATGCGTACATGCTCCATGTGGTGGAATGTCTGAAATATTCCCCATTGCTATTGGCACTCACGCAGGTGGAAGCCGTTCTGATGTCCCTGCTTTCTCAAGTCTACACCACGGCAAGTTATGACAAACACAAAGATCGTATCTACTTCACCATCCATGACAAGAAAACATCCGTTTCCAAAACCAAGTTTTACTCTCTTCTAGGGCTTGCAGTTGATTCTTCCATCATCTCACCGGATTTTGTCACAACTACCCAACTTTTCTCGATGATGTACGAGATGGGTTATACCGATGTTCTTACAACAATCGCGAAGGTCAAGAAATCTTGTCTTCCTTCTCAGTGGAATGGCTTGCTTACCCTTTTAATCAAGGGTTTAGCGGAACGCTGTGGTGGTTCTGATACCACGAGCAAAGGATTTCTCACCATTCTCTATGGTCTTTACAACGGCATCAACCTAGATTATGGCTCCATAATCTGGTCTCAAGTCATTCAGAGTCTAAACACCTCAACCCGGTACTCCGAGATCTCTTGCGGACGTTTCTGGACGCTCATCACGAAGAAAGCCATGGATTCCCTAGAAATCCCTGTGATGAAGGATGCTCTTTTGGCTTCAATAGCTTCTTACCACACTAAGAAGATTATTGTTTCTGATCCAAGTAAGTTTCTACATTATGGATTAATCCCTGAATCCATGTACAGGTGTGTCACGCCTCACAGCAAGATCATGGCTGACTATAGCACCAGAACTCCCTTGCCTCCAAGGATTCTGTCTGACGAACAGAAAGCCGCCTTGGAAGCCCTTGATCAACCTGCCAACCGTGGCAAGAGGGCTGGTAAAAAGGAGAAACAAGAGAAGAAAGAATCTGAATCAAAAAAAGAGAGAAAGCCAAGATCCTCCAAGCGAAAACATGATGCAGATGAACCTTCTCAGTCCCAATCAAAGAAGGTTAAGAAGATGGCTAAAAGGGCCGAAGGATCCCCTTATCCTGGCTCTGCTCAAAATGACCAATCAGACGCAGAGGCTGCTGCTCCTCATGCTTCTCCAACAGAGCCCACTACTGCTCAGTCTCCTCAACAACCATCCTCTCCTACAGACACTCATCTTCCCTCTCCACCAGCATCTCCCATAATTACAAAACCACCCACTCCTCCACCTTCTCCTAAAATTCCTACCCCACCCCCATCACCGAAACAGAAGGTCCCACTTTCTGTTCCTATCCTCATCCCTCCCACTACAAAAGAACCAACCTCTTTACCGACTTCAACCATTCCTTTCTCAGTTACTATTCCTACATCTTCGATCCCCACTCCAATCATCACCGAATCCGTCACTACCACCTCTTCCCAACCACCAGTATCAGTCAATGTATCTGATACAGGGGCTACTACTGTGGTTGAAACCCCCGTCATCAACATCCCACCATCACCTTCTCCATCCTCAACCTCCGGTGCTACTTTGGGCGGTGATGATGAAGAGTACGATTCTCTTTATTATAGCCCATACCGGATTCCCACAGATACTGATGCCGATACCCCTATTACTAGTCAGCAGCTTCAAGAAATTCATGACAAACTCGATAGTTTGTTGGCTGATAATAAAGCCTATGGGGGTGTGGTGCTGAAAGCCTTTATCGAGTCTGCGATCAAGACGTATACTGACGCTCTGGATCGTTCCACCGATGCCATTGATAACTCAGCCGCTTCATGCTCCAAAGCTACAAAGGAAGTCTCTGAGGTTGTTCACACAACTCAGATCTTTCTTGATTCTCTCAAATCACATGCTGATGCTAATGCGGCCAAGTTTCAGACATCTATAGACTCCTTTTCGGCTACCCTTCAGGGTGAAACCTCCAAGTTTGAGGCTCTGCGTGCTGACCTCAAAACTGAATCCACCTCTTTTCTCCAATCTTTGGATTCACGTTTTTCTTCTCTAGCAGCAGAGAGCACCTTAAAAGAAGATCTTGTCAAGCATTAGGCAACTATTGACCTTCAGAAGATACAACTGGCCCAGGCACATCGAGAAATCTCTTTGCTGAAAACTCAGCGGACTGTTCTTCAAGGTTGTGCTGGTGATGTCAAGAATATGTTGACAACTGTCCTTGACACTCATGATCCCTTTCTTACCCTTACCATTCGACAGCATCTCCAGGCTAAACTTCTTCCTGCGATTAACAACTTGAGCGAAATGAAGGGTGTCTCGGAGAAGCTTGTTCTTCCGAGACAAGGGGGAGAGGAGGGTATACCAAAGACAGAACCGAAGGTTAATTTAGCTTCGGGTTCTGGAAAACAATTATTTGTTGAGAGCGAGTCAGATACTGATGAAACTATCGCTGAAGCTCTTCAACGAAAGAAAAGAGATAAAGAGCTGGATGAAACACTGAAAATAGCTCGAGAGGCAGAGGCCAAAGAAAGAAGAATCAAGGAGGATGAGGATGCTCTACAAGCCAAGAAGACTTTGTTCCCAGAATGGGACAGAGACACACTCATCAATCAAGCGATTGAGTTTCCCTCCATATATTGGTTGGAACCGATTGCATCATTTGAGTGTGAGAATACCAAAGACTTGCAGTTTGACATGCCAATCACACGAAAGGCTTTTACATTTCATTGCTTCGATGTCACTGCTGATGTCCCTTATCCAAACTTGAAGGTTGACAGAGAATTAATAGATTTTTATTTGAAGTATGGTCAACCACAGTACTTGACATGGAGTGCACAGAAGATAATTAAAGTCAAGGTACTGAAACCAACACAGGCTAGGAAATTTGTGAACGTTAACTTCAAAGTCAACAGAGGAACTGCCAACATAGAACATTTTATTTCTCTGGCAGATCTTCCCAGTCTGAATCATCATGATTGGATTCTGCTATACAACTTTCTTCTCTCCAATCAAAGAGAGTATGAACCGATTCTGAAACATCTCAAAAGAATGTTGCCTTCCTATATCCATGAGCTTGCCAATATGGATCAGGAAATAGCAAAAATAATGAACAAGAAACCAACCGTCAATCCTACTTCCAAGACAGGAGACGTACACAAAATGAAGTTAGGGCAAATTGACTCTTCAAATCTGACGGTCATGTTCACAAGAGGCGACAAGCACAAGTTTCTGTTTGCTTTGGTGGACAAGCATCTGTTTTCAATAGATTATCTGGAGCATATCATAAACATCATTCACCGATGCAAGCAGAACTCTACAGCAAACAAGAAGAACTTCACTGATATGCTTCGGTGGTATATCACTTTCAGGCATCACATTCTGGCTATTATACCGAGGATTTTTGAGATGGTGAAGAAGCCTTCTGCTGTTAAAAGGGAATGAAGACTCTGTGCCAAAGACGCAAAAGGGGAGATTGTTGAAGATTATTGTGTTGCGTCTTGGGCCCTTTTGTTTTATAGCCGGATTGGGCTTGTCAATCCGTGTTTATCTAGATTAGCCTTCTTTTCTTAGATAAACGGTTAGGGTTTTATTATAAATGTATGCATGCATGTATGCGTATAGTAGCTGTCGTCACTCTCATTGATTATTGTAAACCCTAAAATCCTCTACAGTTGATGTTCTTTATCGAGCTCTTCTGAGGATTGTTTATTAAATCATTCGACACCTTTTGATCCATTAGTTTGTTCATAATTGTTTATCTGGTTATTTCTCTACTTGTTTCATAGATCTAATCGATCTTCAAGTTTGTTTTTAAACTTATCAATGATGTTCCTTCTTCCTTCACCACTTTTTCCCATTCCAACTCAAGAACTCATATTTTTCTCTCAACATTCATCAAGTGTTCACCTAGATCTTCAAAAGAGTTAGTATTCCTTCCTTTTACTTGTTGATACATTGCTTAAACTAGTAAGGACCCATGAAATTATATTTATGTTGTTTAGATCTTCAAGTCTCCTTCAGTTTCACCAATAACACTCGCTAGTTCTTGGATCATGAACCCCCTCCCAAGCTTCAAAAACGATTCGTTTGTGCCCGAGATTTCATTTAGCTCCCAGCATCCTTTACCAAACTTACATTCGATCTACTCACTACAGGTGAGTTCATACCCCTAACTAACCTTTTAAATGATTATAAATGCTTTTATAGGGTGGAGGGGATACAAGTTGAAGCATTATAGTTATTATATCAATCACATGTGATTAATAACTATCAAATAGATGGATTTCTTATACTTCAAAACTATGTTATCAAACAACTTTTTCAAAATATTTTATCAAACTCTTATATATGCTAAAACTCTTTATCAAACTCTTTTAAACTTATATATTGTTAAAATCATGTCTATTCAGATATATTTATATAAATAAGGTTGAAAGGACTTAAGACTGATAACTCGCTTTATTTCCCGTTCCTTGTTTGGTTATGGACTTAGGATATCGGTTGTCTGTCCGCATGTCATTTGAATCTTAGTTATATATCATGTATATATGAATAGATATAAAAGTTCTTACATTAGTTCAATGCTTTTAGATAACAAAGTTGTACAAACATATTCTGTCATTCAAACAACATTACTAGTAAACTATAATAGGTATAGTTTGGGAGATTACTACTCACTATTTCTAGTACAATGAAACATACAAGAGTCAGTTCATACATACTATAACGAGAAACAAAAACAACATACTATAACGAGAAACAAGGAGGAACATACTACATACTATACACAGAGAACATACAATACACTAGAACAGATAGAGCATACTATACAAATACAATAATACTATAATATAGATGTGAGCCACTACTTCGTGGCATGGCATCATACTGTTGTGTCTCGTTTTGTAACCAGAGTCTCCTGGAGGGAGAGCGTGAATTTGTGTATAGATTTATACTGGATTGACACTGGATGTGCATTGATAACCGAGAGTTGAACAAGCTGACGGTCAATAACCGTTATCCACTACCGAGGATCAACGATTTATTCGATCAGTTGCAGGGGGCATCTTTTTTTTTTTCCAAGATCGATTTGAGATTGGATATCATCAGATGAGAGTTTGCGAGGAGGATATGGTCTTCAGAACAAGTTATGGACATTACGAGTTTTTGGTGATGCCTTTCGGGCTCACCAACACACTAGCAGCATTCATGGATCTCATGAACTGGCTGTGCAGGCCTATGTTGGATCGATCGGTGAACGTGTTCATGGATGATATTCTGGTGTACTCGAGGTACAGAGAGCAGCATAAGGAGCATCTTCGAGATATTCTTGGAGTATTGAGGACGAAGAGGCTTTTTGCTAAATTCTCCAAGTGTGATTTCTGGTTACGAGAGGTCCAGTTCCTGGGACACCTCGTTAATCATAATGGGATATTGGTCGACCTGACCAAGAATGAGGTAGTTATGAGATGGGAGGTGTCGGGATCCACATCCAAGATCAGGATTTCTTTGGGTTTGGCCAGCTATTATAGGAGGTTTATCATAGATTTCTCCAAAATTGTTGTTCCTCTCACCAGATTGACCCGGAATGGTGTTACTTTTGCATGGGGGTCCGAACAGCAAGCCTCATTTGAGACTCTTCGCCAAAGATTGTGTGAAGCTCTAGTATTATCCCTTCTTGAGGGAGTTGAGGACTTTGTGGTTTACTATGATGCATCTATATCCAGGATGGGTGTAGAGTTGATGCAGATGGGGAACGTGATAGCATACACATCGACACAGTTAAAGCCTCATGAGACAGGGTATCCCACCCACGATTTGGAGATGGGGGCGGTGGTGTTCGTCCTCAAGATCTGGCGCCAATACCTGTATGGAGTCCGGTGTACCATATACATGGACCATAAGAGCCCAAAGTACCTTATGGATCAACCCAACCTGAATATGAGACAAAGGATGTGGTTGGATGTAGTGAAAGACTACCACTGCGAGATCTTTTATCGTCCGAGAAAGGATAATGTGGTAGCCGATGCCTTAAGCCGTAGAGCAGTGAGTGCTGCTATGTGAGATGTGTGCATGCGGATGATGGTGATGGATCTAGTCCTAGATACCATCTGAGACACCCAAGTGGAGGCTGTAAGACCAGAGAACCTTAAGAGGGAGCAGATAATCAGGCAGATTTTGTGACAACCCGAAATTTCCATTTCGTACAAACAATATCACTTCAATAGAAGTTATAACAGTCATAGTCAATTTTCAGACTTTTTCGTATAAGTTGGAGTAATTCAAGGTTTACACTTCAGTATATATCAGGAGAGTGGATGCACTGTGGTTTGGTGCAACACTGTTATTCCAACACTCTGTTATATTAGAAATCATTTCAAGAATAAAAATATTTTCTGTCGAAAATATCTCAGGACTATAAATAGATTTCTGAACCAAATTCATTCATTATTCACATTTCCAACTAGAAAAAAGCCATTTTCTCTCTCACGGATCTTCAGGTTTTCGTCCCAAATCGTGAGTACACTTCTCTAGTGGTCTTATAATGCTTATTATGTAGTTATAACATGATTTAGGTGGCTAAATCACTAGATTTAGGAGTTTACTCCCCAAGGTGTTCTTGGGCGGTAAACTCCCGTAACGAAGCCTAGACTCTCCCCCATGATATACTACTGCCTTGAACTTGTATAAGAGTGTGTTAGGGACATGAAATAAAGCAAGAACCACCCAAGTTTGGGAGTTCACGGCCCAAGAATATCTTAGGCCGTAAACTCCATAATGATGCTCAAAATGGTGCTTTTAAGGCACCTAAGGCCTTAGACTTTCACCTAGACTTGTTCCCAATAAATCAAGGGCCTTAAACACATAAGAATCACCTTGCAAAGTGATTTTACAGCCATAACATGGTTCATGGGCCGTAAACTCATTAAAGGGGCACCAAAGTGTGTCAAAGGTCTTCATATGCTTGGAATAAAAGCCCAGAACCTATACCACTTGTGCTTGGGGCTTGAAAACATAAAAACACCCATCCCATGAGAGTTTACGACCATAAACTCTAAGGGAATTGGCCTTGGGGCCGTAAACTCCTCAAAGGAGTGTTTCTAGGTCTTAAACCCTTCCAAGAATTTAACCACCAAGTTAGAATAATTCTAGGAATCATTTGGAACTTCAAAACACACTATACCCCCATGGTTGGGATTTTACGTCCGTAAACTCAAGAGTTTACAACCGTAAACTCCATGTGTGTTGGTATTTGAAGAGTAAACACACATACAAGGCCCTTTGGAACTTTAAACCCCCTTTAGCCTTGTCCCACAACAACCTAGAAGCAACCCTTAGGACTTATAACACTTATACAAAGTGTTTACATGTTCTAGAGTGTCCCAACTTATTTCATTAGTTATTATTTGGCTAATTAGTTATATATATGCTCATTATATGATAACTAGGCTCGCGCGTGTGAACAAGTCTCCGTTTGCCACCTAACACAGTATCCGACACTTTAATCCAATCCACTCACCACAAGTGAGTTCATACCCCTGTTAATTAACCTTTGAAATACTTTTAAATGTTTTAAATACTTTTATGGGGGGAATACAAGTTAAATACTTATAGTTATTACATCAATTACATGTGATTAATAACTATAAAACCAATGATTTTATCACTGTTCAAATTGTTTATCAAACTGCTTTACTTCAAAATGTTTTACAAACTCTTTTCTTACCAAATACTATTATTTAAACTTTGTTATACTTCTTATAAATTACATGCCCATATATGTATAGGTATATAAGAAATGTTTAAAGGGCTTAGGAAGGCCATCCACCCTATTTCCTTTTCGCGCTTGAGATGTGGTTTGGTGGGATTTCGGGTAGCCGTCCGAAGGTCGTTTCAATATTAATTATATATCAAGTGTACATATATAGACATAAAAGGACTTCCATATTCATGCGTATTAGTTACATCATTAGTAAGTTACCATCAGGGTAACACATGATCATACTACTACAATTTCTAGATCAATGAGTCAGTTCATTCATGAGTCAATACTTACTACTATGAGAACATATACAATTATACTAGAGAAGAACATATACAACTATACTAGAGAAGAACATATACAACTATACTAGAGAAGAACATATACAACTATACTAGGAAGAGAACATATACAACGATACTAGAACAAGTAACATTACATTACATATAAATGAATACGTTAACAATTGTGATCCACTGTATCGGAGCATGCCTTAAATGTCATGGCCCGAGTTGTAGCCAAAATTCTCTTGGAGGGAGAGCATGAGTTTGCGTATAGATCTATACTGGATTGACTATCCTACACCTTGCTGCTAGCTACAGCCAGACCTGCAGGTCTGCGGGTGCCAAATGTCATTCCGTTTTACGACCATTTGTATGTCGTTATTACCAGTCAGTAGTATGGTGCAATTAATCACAGGATACCTTAATATAAATCCGGTTTAAGGTAGTTAGTACAGCAGTAGTTCCTATAATACAACGCTACAATACTACAATAATTTACCCATTACATATACTTAGTGATTATTTCACCTAAACATTAATGTACAAACTATATTTTGTTAATGATAGTTACACTTGGGGAAATTACACACTTTTACAACAAACGATCATACAACACAATTAATCCTTGGTAGAAGGCTACTTTAATAGAAAATATAGGTTTCTCTGAGAGATTCAAACTTTTACAAACACTTACAAACATTTACATACATTTTACAAACTTACACTTGAGACATGTTCAAACGTTTTGATAACAAACACCGACACTAAAATACTTATGAACTCAATAACTTAATGCTGATAAACTCTTTCAAAATAACTTGTATTCTCAAGTCATCAGTAGATAGGTACCGAGGCCAGCTTTTGAGAAGATGGAGCGCATCCAAGACTCATCTTATTATTTTGATTTACATTATTTTTGGTGTCTATAACTGTACAGAACACGCTTGTATTAAAATTATATATTTAATGCAATGGATGATGTTGTTTGCTTGTTTACTTTTATTGTGTTGTGATACTTTACATGACGTCCTCCGCCCCAGAACGTTTCCGCCATTCTCGGTTTTGGGGTGTGACAGATTGGTATCAGAGAATTGTTTTATAGTGAATTAAGTATATCAACCCATAAAAGATATACTAACTATAAACCCATTTGGGATTAAAACACTCTGACCAAGAGTCTATACTTTAAATACTAAGATATCTAATTAAGTATACTAGTCTGCATTCATACTAAAATCAGTGTCACAATGACAAGAACAAAAGTATTACGATTGTTAAATATCAAAGGTAAGCTCGGGGATGTATGGTCAGTCCTGGAAATGGCATAGCCTGATCAACTATGCTGTTCCGAGGAGTGATTAGCATATGCCCTAGAATGGTTGTGATATGTTAACAAGTCTAAAAACTTACCAACAATACCACAAGAAGATCAATAGAATCTAAACTTAAAATACTATAGGTGTATTTTGTACTTCTAGCTACATATATACTATATCCTTATACCTCTCTTCTTGCGTAGATTTAAATGGTTGGATTCCATAACGGCGACTCGTACTTTCCAAATGAAGGCAATGCCGGGTGGATCGAAGAGTAGCCCAAAGATGAGCACCGAATCCCTTTGGATAATCACCTCGCAGAAGGCTTTTCTGATGGATCCAACTCCGAGCCTGAAGTCAACAACCTACCGCTAGTAGGTCAAGCCCCGAACAACAACCCCCGACCAGCTTTTCCAGGTCCTACACCTTTGTGGGCAACCAACTTGAATCGCTGGAGTGACGAACAGGGTCAAACCTTACCATACTTTGGGGACCGAAGCTTTTACAACGTCAGCGAAGGTGGTTTTGCTGACCGAGCTCTGCCTATCATTATCCGCAAAATAGCTCGTAATGTTGAGCAAGGTCGTGTAGCCATCGACCGGGTCATGGAGATGGATGCCAACTCTGGTGTCAACACAGTCCGCATCCACCGTCTTGAAGAAGACATGGAACGGACCTGGAGAACCAATGAAACCCTGCAGCAACAGCTGGCTGCCTCCCGAGCTGAAGTCTTGGAACTTCGAGCCCGTCAGAGGGCTCAGGAGTGACACCTTCAAGAGGTGTCTCGTCAAGTTGTAGACCTCAGGGTTCGCCCGAGGATTTCCCATCACCGTTAGAAGATGTCTAGTAAATCTCTGTCTTTTGGTTAAGTAATAGCCTTTAACATCTGTGCTCTAAGTAGCACTTGTCTGTAAAATATTCCTAACTTTCAGTACTCTAACTAGGAGTCTAGGAACTATCAAACTTTCCGTATGGTATGATGTAAGACTTACTGTTAGGTCGATTTTCCCTGAACTTATTACAACGGTAATACCAGTATTATTGACGTCTATCTAATCTGTGGGGAAGATCTGTACACTTGTGTTTTCCTACTAATATTCTTTGTTGTGATCTGAAACACTCATTCAAACTGTGGGGCTATGGTTAGTTAGTCCATGTGTCACTCTCACCTTACTTACAAATTGATTCTTACCACTTTCTTTATCTTTATAAACTTATAGCTGAAAGATGCCTCCTCGCAAATCTCCCCGGAATAACCCTGCACCTCCACCGCCTCCTCCGTCTCCGGTCATCGATACTGCAGCCCTGAATGCTGCCGTAGCTACAGCAGTGGCAACTGCCATGGCTCAGTATCATTCTTCTGATGCCAGCAGAGGTGGAACCCCTGTCGAATCAATTCCGGTTGAAACCCCTGTGCACTCAAGAGAGTGCTCTTACAAGGATTTCACCAACTGCAAGCCGAAGTCTTTTCATGGGACCGGCGGAGTCATTGCCCTCTTGCAATGGTTCGAGAAGACTGGATCAGTCTTCGAAATCTGTTCATG
The DNA here is from genome assembly GCF_052625555.1 of Lactuca saligna. Lineage (NCBI taxonomy): Eukaryota > Viridiplantae > Streptophyta > Magnoliopsida > Asterales > Asteraceae > Lactuca > Lactuca saligna. The sequence goes on along the minus strand of NC_136425.1, from coordinate 157,899,804 downwards.
CCCTGCTGCGAGCAAAGTCAAATATGTCGCATGCACCTTCGAAGGAAAGACCCTGACGTGGTGGAACGGCCACGTTAAAGCTCTAACCCTCGTCGTAGCCAACGACATGGGCTGGGAAACGATGAAAGACCTCATGATTGAGGAATACTACCCAAGGGGCGAAATCCAGAAATTGGAATAGGAGCTTTGGAGCATGACCATGAAGGGCACCAACGTGGTCGCTTATACCGCCAGATTCAGCGAACCGGTGGCCCTCTGCCCCAATATGGTTCCCACTGAAGGGAAAAAGATTGAAAGGTACATATGGGGGCTAGTGACTCCATATCAGGGGAATGTCCTATCATCAAACCCCGCTACCTTCGACAGTGCCAAGCGACTGGCACAACGACTCATTGACCATGGAGTCAAAACCCCTGCAACAACAACCACCCTAGCCATCCCGGAACCCTCCAAACCCGCTGACACTAAGCGGAAGTTCTGGGAAGACAAGAAGAAACAACGAGCTGCTAAAAAGCAGCAAGTTGTGGCTGTTCATGCCGCGATAACTCCTGCTGCTGATACTACTCCGGTAAGGCAGTATGCTGGAAGTTTGCCTAAGTGCAACAAATGCAACTTCCACCACAACGACCCCTGCCGTGAAATACAGTGCTCTAACTGCAACAGGAAAGGACACACCGTTCGTTTCTATAAATCCCCGGCAAGGCCGATCACCCAAGTCCCCGGCTCTGGCGCGAGCCCGACCTGCTATGGATGTGGTGAAGCAGGCCACTATAAGAGGGACTGCCCCAAAGCGAAGAATGCTGGCGGAGCAGGGAGGGTACTGGTAATAGGCCATAGGGAAGCAGTTGCTGACCCGATGGTGGTAACTGGTACGTTCCACCTCGATAACTCCTATGCATGCATTCTGTTTGATAGTGGAGCGGAGCGAAGCTTCGTGAACCATAAATTTGCTTGCATGCTTAAACAACAACCACACGCACTTAAAGAACAATTCACAGTAGAAATGGCTAATAGAAAAACAAAAAACGCCAATAGCATATACTTAGGCTGTACCCTAACTCTAGATAACCATTCGTTCCCAATCGACCTTATGCCGATCTCGATTAAAAGCTTCGACGTTATCATCAGCATGGATTGGTTGAGTCTTCATCGCGCTGACATCATGTGCTACGAGAAAGCAGTCTGTCTAAACCTCCCGTCTAATGAAACTCTCATCGTCTACGGCAACAAACCCAGTGCGAGTCTTCGTATTATATCAAGTATTCAAGCACAGAAGTATCTGTGTAAAGAATACCATGCATTCCTTGCTTACATCGTCGACACGAACCTCGAAACGAAAGAACTAAAGTACATTCTAGTAGTGAGCGACTTCCCCGACATTTTCCCAGAAGAGCTACCAGGATTACCTCCGTAATGACCATTCGAGTTCAGAATCAACTTAGTCCCAGGAGCTATCCCAATAGCCAAGTCGCCCTACCGATTAGCACCAGAGAGATGCAGGAACTATCTGGTCAACTTAACGAACTGCTCAGCAAGGGCTTCATAAGACCAAGCTTCTCACCTTGGGGAGAACCGGTCTTGTTTGTTAAGAAGAAAGACGGATCATTCCGTATGTGTATCGACTACAGGCCATAGCTCTATGGGATTTTCCGATCCAAGTGTCTCAGGGGATTTCCATCCCATAACTCTGTTGACCTTCCGGTCCATGCTCTGTTGACCTTCGAGTCCATATCATCATACTCATATCATAACATATTACATATACAACATGCATTACATTTTCATCATACACATAAGACCTTCCGGTCACACATAATCACCCCATCGGGTAAGGCATAGTGAGAAAACTAACCTCGAAAATGTCGGATAATCACTCGCGCTCAATCGTCGAACCTAGCTTCCTCCTATAGCATGAATACATCTCTAATTAATACTTTACTGACCTAATTTGACTAATGACGTTAAGTCAACACAAGTCAAATCTGGTAAACGTTGGTCAATGGCCATCCCTTTGACCCAGCTCGTCGAGTCAACCACTGACTCGGCGAGTTCAGACGTGAACTCTAGTCCCCTAAATCCCAACTGAATCACCGAGTCTTTTCCCCAACTCAGCGAGTCACCAAATGTGTGAGTCATGGGACAACCCGGTCCGACTTGTCGAGTCTACTCATGCACTCGGCGAGTTCATTCCATGCTCGAACTCAACTGGCCTTCTAAGGTCATATCTGTTTCTTTAACTTATAGATCTGACCTTAGCATACTCAATAATCACGTAAAGGTCCGACCTTTACACTCATGCAATGCCCATAATGCTTCTTTGGGTGAAATAGCCTCTAAAATGGCAACCGAGGTTCATATCTCTAATGGAAAGGCATAAAGCAGAGCATTTGGGACTCTCTGGACCTTTTAAGGTCCAGATCTAGGTACCAATTCCCCATTGGACCTCTCACACTCCAAATACAAACTAATCAAGGCATGAAGAAACCCTAGATTTGGCTATATCAACAAAAACACGAGAATAAGCTCTGAATAATACCTCAAATAGCTTCCTCTGCCCAAATGAAAGTAGATCCAAGCTCTCCAACTCTCTTAGCTTGACCTTCCTCTTCCCTTCTTGCTAAAACACACAGGAATGATGAATAATGGCCTCCTTTCTTACTCACAAGGACTCTCAGATGCTCTGGTGCTCTCAAGGATGAAGGTAGCCGCAATGAATGGCTATAAGGTCCTTTAAATAGGGATCAGACCCGGGAAATTATGGTTTTGGTCGCTAGCAAGGACTCATCGAGTCCCCTCACCGACTCGTCGAGTGCACTCATTAATCCAGTCATCACCACGCGACCCTACTCGACGAGTCTAGGCATCAACTCGTCGAGTCTCTCTCTTAGACTCCAAAAATAAATGATAAAAATAATACCTGAAATCCTGGATGTTACAATTCTCCCCTACTAGAATCAGACTTTGCCCCTGAAGTCTCGCTCTACAAACAATTCTGGATACTGCTCCCACATCTCTAACTCCGGCTCCCAAGTCAACTCGGACCCCTTCCGATGTTGTCTCTGGACCTGAACCATGGACACTTCCTTGTTCCTCAGAACCTTGATCCTCCTATCTCAGATCGCGATCGGCCTCTCAACATAGTTCAGGCTCGCATCCACCTGAATGTCCTCTAATGGAACCACTGTTGACCCATCGACAATACACTTCCTTAACTTAGATACGTGGAAGGTATCATGAATTTGACTCAGCTCGGCAGGTAGCTCCAAATGATACGCTACTCTTCCCATCCTAGCTATCACCCTAAATGGAACGATATATCGAGGCCCCAGATTGCCTCTCTTTCTAAATCAAATTACACCTTTCCAAGGTGATACCTTCAGGAGAACGAAATCACCAACATGAAACTCAAGCTCTGAGCATCGCCTATCCACGTAGCTCTTCTAGCGGCTCTGGGCCGTCAGCAACCTCTGCCTGACCTGCTGAATCTGCTCAGTCGTCTGGAGTATTATCTCCATACTACCTATCAAATGTTGTCCTACCTCTCCCCAAATAGAAGGAGTCTGACACCTCCTTCCATACAACAGCTTGAAGGGAGGCATACTGATGCTCGAATGATGGCTGTTTTTATAGGAAAACTCATCCAAAGACAGATACGTGTCCCAACTTCCTCCGAAGTCTAATACACATGCCCGAAGCATGTCCTCGAGTGTTTCGATAGTCCGCTTACTCTAACCTTCGGTTTGTTGAAATGCAATCTCGTCCCCAACTCCTCATGAAACTTCTTCCAGAACCTAGAAGTAAAATGTACGTCTCGATCTGACACAATCCAAAATTGGCACCCCATGCCGATACACCACCTCCCCCACATATATTTTTGCCAACTTCTCTGTGGAAGAACTCTTACTAATAGCAAGAAAGTGAGCACTTTTTGTCAATCGATCCACAATCACCCAAATAGCATCGACACCCCTTGGGGTTCTTGGCAGTTTGGTGATGAAATCCATAGAAATTTGTTCTCACTTCCACTAGGGAACCTCAAGTGGCTGCAACATGCCATGCGGATGCTGTGACATCCCCATTTTCACGGCCACAAAAGACCGATTTTGTTTATGCTTTATAAAAATCAGAGTTCTTCTTTTAATAAAAATGTTGCGGAATTCATTCCCAGAAAAACACGATAAATACGTTATTAAAACATTTTTGAAGAAACGTATTTTATTCATTTTAAAAAGTTTGGGATGTCATCGTCAATACAGGAACAAAAGCATAAACAGAACTTACATTTATTTACACTAGTGAGCTACATCTCTTTGATCTCTCAGTGTAATGTGACTTCATATGAACACCTGTGATATAAATAAACTGAGTGGGTCAGGTTGGGAAACCTGGTGAGTACATAGGGATTTCAATCCCATAATGTTATACCATATGTATAGTTTAAAATTCACAAAATATACAATTTCACCATACATATATATAAACAACTCTTATGCCACCCCGTCGATCCTCGCAACAAGGCTATCCATACTCTCGGACCTAAGATTAGTCGTTTTACCTACTCCATACTCCCGGGTCAGAAATGAACGAATTTACCAAATCCATACTCTCGGACTAGGGAAGAATGACTAATCCATACTCTCGGATTAATGATGAATGATTATGCCTAATCCATACTCTCGGACTAGGGACAATGACTAATCCATACTCTCGGATTAATAACGAATGATTATGCCTAATCCATATTCTCGGACTAGGGACAATGACTATGTCTAATCCATACTCCCGGATAAGTGATATATAATAACTTTTATTCTCTGAGTTTAACTCACTTGTACTCGTAAGAATATACTACCCAATATTCCTCATATTTAATTTAGGTCTACTCTTTATCCTAAATTATCAAATATAATCAGGTATGTTCTTTAACATGAATTTCAAGCAACATCAATTAACTCGCACATAAACCTATAATTAAGACTTCAATAATTACTTGTATTAAAATCATGTTCATGAAAGGGACTATGCACTCACTTGAAAGGTGGTGACTCAGCACTCGGACAGCGCTTCGATACTCTCAAAACAATTTCCTTCGATAAAACCTAGTATCAATACCACTAGGGTTTAGTCTAACGATAACCGTGACTAATTAATAGTCTGACTATTATTTTTATTATACAAGCGTTAAATAACACTCAATATAACTCATAATAATAGCCCAAATACTCATTATAAGTTCCTAATAATGTTACTATATTAAAACATAAGATATAGTAAAGATAGCGTAGGCATAGCTCACTTACAACGGGTTTTCTCGAAAACCGGGATTCGCTGGAGCAGCGTTTCCGAGCTAAAAGACCCTTTTTCTTGGGACTCCGGGAGCCTCGGGGCTTCCTTCGGGTGCTAGGGGGTTTACCTAGGGTTTTAGGGGCTAGAGAGAGAGTCTAGAGAGAGAAAGAATAGTTTAGGAAGGTGTGAAGAATGAGGGAACCTGACACCTCTATTTATAGGGGAGGAATCTAATGGACTCGTCGAGTCTGAGTCATGACTCATCGAGTTGGTCCATGTGGTGGCCTTCTGGTGGTGCCACGTGTCCAATTCTGGTGGTGCCACGTCACCCCCTATCGCGTATCAGCCTTCAAACTTAGAAAAATCATAACTTTCGCATACGAGCTCCATTTTCAACCTTCTTTATATCCACGCGTAGGTAAAATCAAGATCTACAACTTTCGTTTAGACTCCGTCAGCTAATTCTGGACCGATCTCAAATTTAACAATAGGAGGCGTTTAGACTGTTAAATGACCGCGAAGAGTTCATAACTCCTTCATCCAGACTCTGTTTTCGTCTGTCTTTTTACCGTTGAGTTCCTATTAATGAGACCTTCAACTATCATTTAGGTTGCGTAAGCCAAAAACCGCTCGAACTAAAATTCGAGTTTCGGGCCGTGCACTACTAAGCCGAATCTTAGAAAAATCATAACTTCTTCATATGAAGTCAGATTTGGGCGTTCTTTTTATCGATGTTCTTAGTTTAACATATTATACGACTTTTGTTTAGATTGCTAAGGCTAAAAAGTCTTCTACCGTAAGTTCACTATTTCGTCTCCTGGTGCCGTGCCGGTTTTGCCGTAAAACTTCGGCGGGGCATAACTTCTTCGTTATAACTCGAATTTCGGCGTTCTTTATATGTACAGAAACCTTGTGACATGTTCTAAAACTTGGTTAAGATTATTTATTCTAAATAATCTTTTGTCGAAAAGTCATTTTCGATCCCTATTGCCTCTAAATTGACTAGCCCGGATCTGCGGGCGTTACAATTATCTCCCCCTTAGGATGATTACGTCCCGGAATCATCAACGAAACAGGACAGTATAATGATTCCATACGTTATCTCTTCATCCTAGGTAATAATTGTAACTTCTATAATCCTTCAAGTCTATCTTTTAGACTTATTGTCTGTAAGTAGTATTTAATTGTGCACCTGCTATCTTCTTCAGGTTAGACTCCAGATTACGACGTATCATCATGTGTTTCACATTTAGACTCAGGTCTCTTAGAGTTAAATTCTAAAACAAACTAAGCCTTCCTTCATGTTCTAATGTCATACTTTAACATGTAGCATTTCTAGCTACCAACGAGCACGATACTTCTACTGATCGCTTTGATTTTAATCGTTTGGTTTAAGTTGGACGCTACATCAAACTTGGTTTTCTGAACCACGTAACCTACTCATCGTAGTTGGACTCAATGTGATATGACCACTAGGGTTGGGATAACAACAATCTTCTTAGTCATTACCGAAACAATGGTAACGACATACTTGAATAAAACGAAATCAATTATTGGCTTCTTGGTAACCTTGTGACTTTCCCTGATCCAAGTGTGAGTCCTGTGCTTCCGGTAGTATAGGCCTCTACTACCATTCACACCTACTCATACTCGTCCCAAGTATTGTCCCGCAGTTTTTCCAAGTCACCATACAAGAAAACCATACACCAACTTAACACATCAGATAACAAAACAAAGGTTTTATATTATTTCTTGAAACTATTACATAGGTCTTCAAGTTCACCCTAGACTATGCCTCTAACGGGCTACATCATGAGGTACTATCTACACGATTACTCCATAACTCGATCCTCGGATGTCAAGCCTTCACTCTTGAATCCTCGCATTGTCATCTGCTTCGTCAAGGATCATTTGAAATGCTCTCGCCTTTGGCTTTGGTGGCACATTTGGCTTTGTAGCCCCTTCTCTCTTTGGGTAGTCTTGTTTGAATTGTCCTTCTTCTCCACACTTAAAGTAGACTTCTCTCTTGGTTGTGCATTCGCTGGCGTAATGACCAGTCTTCCCGCATTTAAAGCATGTTGTATATTTAGAGCATTTCCCGATGTGCTTCTTTCTGCACTTGTCACACCATTGCGTTCCTTCTTCAAATTTCGATAATTTTCTCTTCTTGCTGGACCATGAAGATCCTTCAAACTTTCTCTTCTCCCCAACCTCCATCTTGTTGGCGGCTCTTCCCTTGATCATATTCTCAACAGACTTGGCAGCCCAGATAGCTGCCTCTAGAGTAGGTGCTTGACGCACTGGCACCGCGTATTCCCATGGAAGTCCTTTTGCGTACTTGTCGATTTTCATCACCTCATCCGGAACAAGATGCAAGGCGAACTCCATCTTCTCTGTGAAGTTGTTGGTGTATTCATCGATTGACATGCTTCCCTTCTTCAGGGTTAGAAACTGGTTCTCTAGCTCAAGCAGGTTTTGAGCTGAGCAGTACTTTCGTTTGAATTGCACCATAAATTCTGCCCATGTTAGTTGCAGGGGCTCATTAGGGCTCAGAGTCTTCCCCAAGGTATTCCACCAACGTACAACGCCTCCTCGAAACTGACGCACGGCAAATGTGGTCTGTAGCTTCCCTCTGCAACCGCATGTCATGAAGGCTAACTCCATCTCCGAGATCCAATCCATGACCCCGATCGGATCCTCCTTTCCAGTGAAAGTCGATGGCTTGCAAGTCAGAAAATCCTTGTACTTGCATCCATTCCTCTCGACTTCGTCATCTTGGTTGTTTTGTCGAACTATTGGTGGGTTGACTTGACCAATAGTCCCACTGTAGTTTCCTTCCTCAGTCTGTCCTTCGTTCAACTCGGGCTGTTCGATCTGAATAGTGGCTTCCTCACGATTTTGCTAGAGCAAACGTCTAGTTTCCTCCATTTGACGATCCAACATTGCTTGGATCATCGCTTGCACTCCAACCATTGTGACTGGCTCAGCGGCGGCTTCCATCACCGGTATTTGCTCAATCACTGGGGGTTGGTTTCTGTTCCCATTTGCATTCACGTTTCCACTACGGGTTCTTGCCATCTAGATCTATACACCGAATAAGGTGAATCTAGATCTTTACTTAGGATTGATGGTTAAATCATCCTTATCACTTCGAAACGTTTATATGCTAGTTCTAATATCGTAGTCGTACGTTTAGAATCCTAAACACATAAGGTTTCCAGATCCGGTCGGCAATAGACCATAGATCCGAACAACTAACACCATATCAGGCACAAGTATTTAGCACATAAAAGCATTTTAGGCACAATTCCTAAAATAATCTAGTGCTCACACCTCACAATCATCGCTTAGCATTCTAAGTTTAAGTCTAGAAATAAATCCATATTCCTAGTTCGCTTAAACTAATGCTCTGATACCAACTGTGACATCCCCATTTTCACGGCCACAAAAGACCGATTTTGTTTATGCTTTATAAAAATCAGAGTTCTTCTTTTAATAAAAATGTTGCGGAATTCCTTCCCAGAAAAACACGATAAATACGTTATTAAAACATTTTTGAAGAAACGTATTTTATTCATTTTAAAAAGTTTGGGATGTCATCGTCAATACAGGAACAAAAGCATAAACAGAACTTACATTTATTTACACTAGTGAGCTACATCTCTTTGATCTCTCAGCGTAATGTGACTTCATATGAATAACCTGTGATATAAATAAACTGAGTGGGTCAGGTTGGGAAACCTGGTGAGTACATAGGGATTTCAATCCCACAATGTTATACCATATGTATAGTTTAAAATTCACAAAATATACAATTTCACCATACATATATATAAACAACTCTTATCCCACCCCGTCGATCCTCGCAACGAGGCTATCCATACTCTCGGACCTAAGATTAGTCGTTTTACCTACTCCATACTCTTGGATCAGAAATGAATGAATTTACCAAATCCATACTCTCGGACTAGGGAAGAATGACTAATCCATACTCTCGGATTAATGATGAATGATAATGCCTAATCCATACTCTCGGACTAGGGACAATGACTAATCCATACTCTCGGATTAATAACGAATGATTATGCCTAATCCATATTCTCGGACTAGGGACAATGACTATGTCTAATCCATACTCCCGGATAAGTGACATATACTAACTTATATTCTCTGAGTTTAACTCACTTGTACTCGTAAGAATATACTACCCAATATTCCTCATATTTAATTTAGGTCTACTCTTTATCCTAAATTATCAAATATAATCAGGTATGTTCTTTAACATGAATTTCAAGCAACATTAATTAACTCGCACATAAACCTATAATTAATACTTCAATCAATACTTGTATTAAAATCATGTTCATGAAAGGGACTATGCACTCACTTGAAAGGTGGTGACTCAGCACTCGGACAGCGCTTCGATACTCTCAAAACAATTTCCTTCGATAAAACCTAGTATCAATACCACTAGGGTTTAGTCTAACGATAACCGTGACTAATTAATAGTCTGACTATTATTATTATTATTATACAAGCGTTAAATAACACTCAATATAACTCATAATAATAGCCCAAATACTCATTATAAGTTCCTAATAATGTTAATATATTAAAACATAAGCTATACTAAAGATAGCGTAGGCATAGCTCACTTACAACGGGTTTTCTCGAAAACCGGGATTCGCTGGAGCAGCGTTTCCGAGCTGAAAGACCCTTTTTCTCGGGACTCCGGGAGCCTCGGGGCTTCCTTCGGGTGCTAGGGGGTTTACCTAGGCTTTTAGGGGCTAGAGAGAGAGTCTAGAGAGAGAAAGAATAGTTTTGGAAGGTGTGAAGAATGAGGGAACCCGGCACCTCTATTTATAGGGGAGGAATCTGATGGACTCGTCGAGTCTGAGTCATGACTCGTCGAGTTGGTCCATGTGGTGGCCTTCTGGTGGTGCCACGTGTCCAATTCTGGTGGTGCCACATCACCCCCTATCGCGTATCAGCCTTCAAACTTAGAAAAATCATAACTTTCGCATACGAGCTCCGTTTTCGACCTTCTTTATATCCACGCGTAGGTAAAATCAAGATCTACAACTTCCGTTTAGACTCCGTTAGCTAATTCTGGACCGATCTCAAATTTAACAGTAGGAGGCGTTTAGACTGTTAAATGACCGCGAAGAGTTCATAACTCCTTCATCCGGACTCCGTTTTTGTCTGTCTTTTTACCGTTGAGTTCCTATTAATGAGACCTTCAACTCTCATTTAGGTTGCGTAAGCCAAAAACCGCTCGAACTAAAATTCGAGTTTTGGGCCGTGCACTGCTAAGCCGAATCTTAGAAAAATCATAACTTCTTCATACGAAGTCAGATTTGGGCGTTCTTTTTATCGATGTTCTTAGTTTAACATATTATACGACTTTTGTTTAGATTGCTAAGGCTAAAAAGTCTTCTATCGTAAGTTCACTATTTCGTCTCCTGGTGCCGTGCCGGTTTTGCCGTAAAACTTCGGCGGGCCATAACTTCTTCGTTATAACTCGAATTTCGGCGTTCTTTATATGTACAGAAACCTTGTGACATGTTCTAAAACTTGGTTAAGATTATTTATTCTAAATAATCTTTTGTCGAAAAGTCATTTTCGACCCCTATTGCCTCTAAATTGACTAGCCCTGATCTGCGGGCGTTACAATTATCTCCCCCTTAGGATGATTACGTCCCGGAATCATCAACGAAACAGGACAGTATAATGATTCCATACGTTATCTCTTCATCCTAGGTAATAATTGTAACTTCTATAATCCTTCAAGTCTATCTTTTAGACTTATTGTCTGTAAGTAGTATTTAATTGTGCACCTGCTATCTTCTTCAGGTTAGACTCCAGATTACGACGTATCATCATGTGTTTCACATTTAGACTCAGGTCTCTTAGAGTTAAATTCTAAAACAAACTAAGCCTTCCTTCATGTTCTAATGTCATACTTTAACATGTAGCATTTCTAGCTACCAACGAGCACGATACTTCTACTGATCGCTTTGATTTTAATCGTTTGGTTTAAGTCGGACGCTACATCAAACTTGGTTTTCTGAACCACGTAACCTACTCATCGTAGTCGGACTCAATGTGATATGACCACTAGGGTTGGGATAACAACAATCTTCTTAGTCATTACCGAAACAATGGTAACGACATACTTGAATAAAACGAAATCAATTATTGGCTTCTTGGTAACCTTGTGACTTTCCCTGATCCAAGTGTGAGTCCTGTGCTTCCGGTAGTATAGGCCTCTACTACCATTCACACCTACTCATACTCGTCCCAAGTATTGTCCCGCAGTTTTTCCAAGTCACCATACAAGAAAACCATACACCAACTTAACACATCAGATAACAAAACAAAGGTTTTATATTATTTCTTGAAACTATTACATAGGTCTTCAAGTTCACCCTAGACTATGCCTCTAACGGGCTACATCATGAGGTACTATCTACATGATTACTCCATAACTCGATCTTCGGATGTCAAGCCTTCACTCTTGAATCCTCGCATTGTCATCTGCTTCGTCAAGGATCATTTGAAATGCTCTCGCTTTTGGCTTTGGTGGCACATTTGGCTTTGTAGCCCCTTCTCTCTTTGGGTAGTCTTGTTTGAAGTGTCCTTCTTCTCCACACTTAAAGTAGACTTCTCTCTTGGTTGTGCATTCGCTGGCGTAATGACCAGTCTTCCCGCATTTAAAGCATGTCGTATATTTAGAGCATTTCCCGACGTGCTTCTTTCTGCACTTGTCACACCATTGCGTTCCTTCTTCAGACTTCGAGAATTTTCTCTTCTCGCTGGACCATGAAGATCCTTCAAACTTTCTCTTCTCGCCAACCTCCATCTTGCTGGCGGCTCTTCCCTTGATCATATCCTCAACAGACTTGGCAGCCCAGATAGCTGCCTCTAGAGTAGGTGCTTGACGCACTGGCACCGCGTACTCCTATGGAAGTCCTTTTGCGTACTTGTCGATTTTCGTCAGCTCATCCGGAACAAGATGCAAGGCGAAATCCATCTTCTCTGTGAAGTTGTTGGTGTATTCATCGATTGACATGCTTCCCTTCTTCAGGGTTAGAAACTGGTTCTCTAGCTCAAGCAGGTTTTGAGCTGAGCAGTACTTTCGTTTGAATTGCACCAGAAATTCTGCCCATGTTAGTTGCAGGGGCTCATTAGGGCTCAGAGTCTTCCCCAAGGTATTCCACCAACGTACAACGCCTCCTCGAAACTGACGCACGGCAAATGTGGTCTGTAGCTTCCCTCTGCAACCGCATGTCATGAAGGCTAACTCCATCTCCGAGATCCAATCCATGACCCCGATCGGATCCTCCTTTCCAGTGAAAGTCGATGGCTTGCAAGTCAGAAAATCCTTGTACTTGCATCCATTCCTCTCGACTTCGTCATCTTGGTTGTTTTGTCGAACTATTGGTGGGTTGACTTGACCAATAGTCCCACTGTAGTTTCCTTCCTCAGTCTGTCCTTCGTTCAACTCGGGCTGTTCGATCTGAATAGTGGCTTCCTCACGATTTTGCTAGAGCAAACGTCTAGTTTCCTCCATTTGACGATCCAACATTGCTTGGATCATCGCTTGCACTCCAACCATTGTGACTGGCTCAGCGGCGGCTTCCATCACCGGTATTTGCTCAATCACTGGGGGTTGGTTTCTGTTCCCATTTGCATTCACGTTTCCACTACGGGTTCTTGCCATCTAGATCTATACACCGAATAAGGTGAATCTAGATCTTTACTTAGGATTGATGGTTAAATCATCCTTATCACTTCGAAACGTTTATATGCTAGTTCTAATATCGTAGTCGTACGTTTAGAATCCTAAACACATAAGGTTTCCAGATCCGGTCGGCAATAGACCATAGATCCGAACAACTAACACCATATCAGGCACAAGTATTTAGCACATAAAAGCATTTTAGGCACAATTCCTAAAATAATCTAGTGCTCACACCTCACAATCATCGCTTAGCATTCTAAGTTTAAGTCTAGAAATAAATCCATATTCCTAGTTCGCTTAAACTAATGCTCTGATACCAACTGTGACATCCCCATTTTCACGGCCACAAAAGACCGATTTTGTTTATGCTTTATAAAAATCAGAGTTCTTCTTTTAATAAAAATGTTGCTGAATTCCTTCCTAGAAAAACACGATAAATACGTTATTAAAACATTTTTGAAGAAACGTATTTTATTCATTTTAAAACGTTTGGGATGTCATCGTCAATACAGGAACAAAAGCATAAACAGAACTTACATTTATTTACACTAGTGAGCTACATCTCTTTGATCTCTCAGTGTAATGTGACTTCATATGAACACCTGTGATATAAATAAACTGAGTGGGTCAGGTTGGGAAACCTGGTGAGTACATAGGGATTTCAATCCCACAATGTTATACCATATGTATAGTTTAAAATTCACAAAATATACAATTTCACCATACATATATATAAACAACTCTTATCCCACCCCGTTGATCCTCGCAACAAGGCTATCCATACTCTCGGACCTAAGATTAGTCGTTTTACCTACTCCATACTCCCGGGTCAGAAATGAACGAATTTACCAAATCCATACTCTCGGACTAGGGAAGAATGACTAATCCATACTCTCGGATTAATGATGAATGATTATGCCTAATCCATACTCTCGGACTAGGGACAATGACTAATCCATACTCTCGGATTAATAACGAATGATTATGCCTAATCCATATTCTCGGACTAGGGGCAATGACTATGTCTAATCCATACTCCCGGATAAGTGATATATAATAACTTGTATTCTCTGAGTTTAACTCACTTGTACTCGTAAGAATATACTACCCAATATTCCTCATATTTAATTTAGGTCTACTCTTTATCCTAAATTATCAAATATAATCAGGTATGTTCTTTAACATGAATTTCAAGCAACATCAATTAACTCGCACATAAACCTATAATTAAGACTTCAATCAATACTTGTATTAAAACCATGTTCATGAAAGGGACTATGCACTCACTTGAAAGGTGGTGACTCAGCACTCGGACAGCGCTTCGATACTCTCAAAACAATTTCCTTCGATAAAACCTAGTATCAATACCACTAGGGTTTAGTCTAACGATAACCGTGACTAATTAATAGTCTGACTATTATTATTATTATACAAGCGTTAAATAACACTCAATATAACTCATAATAATAGCCCAAATACTCATTATAAGTTCCTAATAATGTTACTATATTAAAACATAAGCTATACTAAAGATAGCGTAGGCATATCTCACTTACAACGGGTTTTCTCAAAAATCGGGCTTCGCTGGAGCAGCGTTTCCGAGCCGAAAGACCCTTTTTCTCGGGACTCCGGGAGCCTCGGGGCTTCCTTCGGGTGCTAGGGGGTTTACCTAGGCTTTTAGGGGCTAGAGAGAGAGTCTAGAGAGAGAAAGAATAGTTTAGGAAGGTGTGAAGAATGAGGGAACCCAGCACCTCTATTTATAGGGGAGGAATCTGATGGACTCGTCGAGTCTGAGTCATGACTCGTGGAGTTGGTCCATGTGGTGGCCTTCTGGTGGTGCCACGTCACCCCCTATCGCGTATCAGCCTTCAAACTTAGAAAAATCATAACTTTTGCATACGAGCTCCGTTTTCGACCTTCTTTATATCCACGCGTAGGTAAAATCAAGATCTACAACTTTCGTTTAGACTCCGTCAGCTAATTCCGTCAGCTAGTTCATAACTCCTTCACCCGGACTCCATTTTTGTCTGTCTTTTTTCCGTTGAGTTCATATTAATGAGACATTCAACTCTCATTTAGGTCGCGTAAGCCAAAAACTGCTCGAACTAAAATTCGAGTTTCGGGCCGTGCACTACTAAGCCGAATCTTAGAAAAATCATAACTTCTTCATACGAAGTCAGATTTGGGCGTTCTTTTTATCGATGTTCTTAGTTTAACATATTCTACGACTTTTGTTTAGATTGCTAAGGCTAAAAAGTCTTCTATCGTAAATTTACTATTTACGTCTCCCGGTGCCGTACCGGTTTTGCCGTAAAACTTTTGCGGGCCATAACTTCTTCGTTATAACTCGGATTTCGGCGTTCTTTATATGTACGGAAATCTTGTGACATATTCTACAACTTGGTTAAGATTATTTATTCTAAATAATATTTTGTCGAAAAGTCATTTTCGACCCCTATTGCCTCTAAATTGACTAGCCCGGATCTGCGGGCGTTACAGATGCTGGTGCTCGACCTTAACCTGAAGACAGGTCAAGCACCTCTCTACAACCCACACAACATCTCTCTTCATACAAGGCCACCAATAGTATCTCTTCAGATCCAAATACATTTTTGTGGCCCCTGGATGGATTGAGAATCTTGATCTATGCACCTCCTCCATCAAAACACTGCATGCCCCACGAATCAACGGCACCCAAATCCAACCATGAAAAGTCATAAGCCCTTGGCTGTCAGTCACAAACTTAGATACCTGCCCAATCACTCGCCCCTTCTTGCGGTTCTCCAGTCTCACAGCCTCTGTACTGGGCCTCAAGAATGGTATAAACACTGGAGTCAACATGGTCATTCTCTTACACATACCTCGTATCGGAACACTCTCTGCCCTCCGACTCAGGGCATCGGCTACCACATTCGCCTTGCCTGGGTGGTATAGGATCTCACAATCATAATCCTTCACCACATCCAACTATCTCCTCTGCCGCATATTCAGGTTGGGCTGATCCATCAAATACTTCAAACTCTCGTGGTCTGTGTAAATGGTACACCAAACCCCGTACAAATAGTCGCGCCATATCCTGAGAGCGAACACTATCGCTCCCAAATCCAGATCGTGAGTGGGATACCTTGCCTCATGAGGCTTCAACTGCCTTGATGCATATGCTATCACATGCCCTCTCTGCATCAGCACCGCACCCAACCCTGATATCGATGCATCACATCATACCACAAAATCCTCGACTCCCTCTGGAAGGGATAACACCGCGGCTTCGCACAACTTTCAGTGAAGAGTCTCAAACGAGGTTTGCTGCTCTGGACCCCATGAAAAGGCAACACCCTTCCGGGTCAACCTAGTGAGTGGCACTACAATCCTGGAGAAATCCTGGATGAATCTCCGATAATAACCGGCCAACCCCAGAAAAATCCTGATCTCCGTTGCGGACTTTGGAACTTCCCAACTCATCACTGCCTCAATCTTGGCCGGGTCGACCAATGTCCCATTTTGATTAACAAGATTCCCCAAGAATTGGACCTCTCATAACCAAACATCACACTTGGAGAATTTGGCATAAAGCCTCTCCGACCTCAATACCCCGAGGATCTCCCTCAAATGCTCCTCATGTTGTTCTCAGGATCTAGAATACACTAGAATATCATCAATAAACACGATTACCAATCGATCCAACATCGGCCGACATACTCTGTTCATGAGATCCATGAACGCTGCTGGTGCACTGGTGGGCCCAAAAGGCATCACCACAAACTCATAGTGCCCATATCGCGTCCTGAACGCCGTCTTCTGGATAACCTCATCACGCACCCTCATCTGGTGATATCCAGACCTCAAGTCTATATTGATAAACCAAGATTCCCCTGAAGCTGATCGAACAAATCATCAATCCTCGGCAGTGGATAATGGTTCTTGACCGTTAACTTGTTCAGCTCCCGATAGTCGATGCACATCCGGTGCGAACCATCTTTTTTCTTGACAAAAAGGATTGGCGCTCCCCAAGGCGAGCTGCTCAGTTGAATAAAACCTTTCCCCAACAGCTCCTGAAGCTGTGAGGATAACTCCTGCATCTCTGGCGGTGCAAGGCGATAAGGCGCCTTAGCAATAAGCACTGCCCCCAGAACCAAATCAATGCGAAACTCCACCTGCCTCTCGGGAGGCACACCCGACAACTCCTCGGGAAATACACCCGGGAACTCACGCATTATCGGAACATCATCAACTGAAATTGGCCTTCTCGTGGCCTCCCGGGTATCCATCACATAAGCTACAAACCCCTTGCAACCCTGTTGCAAACTCTACCTCGCTTTGGAAGCCGAACAGAACGCTGACCCGCTTCGAGTTCCCTCGCCATAGACTATCAACACTCCCCCACTAGGATCTCGAATCGATACCAATTGCTACTCGCAGTGTATCATAGCCCCAAATCGGCTCAACCAATCCATGCCCACTATGACATATACGTCCCCCATCGCAATCGGGACCAGGTCTATCGGAAACCCTACGCCGAAAATCTCAAGCACACACCCTCGAATCACATGTGTGGCATACACTGCTCGCTCGTTAGCTATAGAAACTCGTAGAGGTCGACTCATCGCCTCTCGCTAGAAACTGATGTGTCTAATGAACGCTAATGAAACAAATAACCGACTCGCACCCGAGTCAAACAACACCAAAGCAGGTACAAAATTCAAATGGAAAGTACCTACGCATAACATAATATAAGCACAAGATCTCATCATAAACAAATAGTAACAGAATACATACCAGCCACGACGTCGGGTGCTGCGCGGACCTCCTACGCTGTCAACTGGAAGGCTCTCCTGCGAGCCTTTAGTGCCTCGGCCTTCACTGGCCGAACCTCAGTAACGCGCACGATGGCAGGGGCAGATCCCTGCTGTGCTCCCTGTGCTGTCCCTCGTAGCTGCGGACACTCGGCATTCCTATGGCCCGCCCGATAAGTCAAGTTCGATACGAACTCCCGAATGTCCCTCCTCATAATGCTCAGATACCGGATCATGTGCGTCTGCTCATACGACACGTGCTCAGGGCAGAACATCACCCTCTCATGAAACTTCCTGGTGATCACAGTCACTGACTCAATACCCTGCTTGAAGGTCAAGAAGTCCTGGGCCAACCGTTCCCTTTCAACCGGAGGAACATACTCATCTCTGAACATAGTGGTGAATCTCTCCTAGGTCACCACTGAGATCTCCGTAGAATTAAGATGCGCCGTCACAAATTTCCACCAGTCCTTCGCTCCCAAGCGAAGCTGGTTTAGTGCAAACCGAACCCTCAGATGCTCTGGACACGAACAGGTGTAGAAGCATCCCTCAATATTAGATATCCATCTCATCGCAATAATCAGATCCTACATCCGATAAAACTCTGGGGGCTTCGTGTTGCTGAACTCCCGATACAGCAACGAGTCACCCCTTTGTGGCCTGGCAGCAGCGACGGCTGCGGTGGCCACGGCAACAGCAACATCAGTAAGAGCAGTGTACCTCTCATCAAAGGTCTCAATCAGCGTGGTCTTGATAGACCCGAACATCTCTGGTATCTCAGCTCAGATGTCTGCAGCCACCTCATCATGAATCATCTGGCGGAGCTCCTCATCACTTACACCCCCTCGCTAGTCCCCGGTCTGTGGCATGTCCCAACCATAATGTCTCTCGAAATACAACATAAAAATATCAGATACTCGCTCGAGTATACTCGCACTCGATAACTCAACCCTACTTGCTCCCTAGTACCCTAAGTATTCTTACTTGGACTGCACACTGATCCGGTGTCATCGGTAGTACGGGCCCAATACTACCGCCCACACCGCATCAACATTCACCCCAAGTCTTCCTCCTAGGATCCCACCTCACAAGTACTCTACATCTCGCTAGCATAGGCTACCCTTTGGTAAGCCTCTCATAAGCTCCTCACAGCTACCTACTCACTCTCAAGCATCTTTTAGCAGTAGAAATCTCCTAGGCTAAGGCATCACAAATCAGGCCACTCTAGTCCTAACATGAATACCTAGCCTACTCTAGCATACATATCAAATCATATCATATCTCATAACACATAATGTAAGGGTATTTTGGGAAATCACCGTTCGGGTGCTAGCTAATCGTACACACTGCTTCTTTCCACTTTCCTCAAATTCTTTTACTTTTTGGAAAAATTGTTTCTTTTATGAAAAAGTTTTTCAAATCCTCAGTTTGAGTTCAAATACACCCGAAGGTGAATCCCAATCCCTCAAACCAAGGCTCTGTACCAACTTGTAACATCGAAAATTTCAAAACAATTTTTCATTTTAGATTAATAAAAATACTCCAATCATAATTCCCGAAAACGTGTATCAATTGTTTTTACATAACATAAGTGCAAATAAAAATCCTTAGAATCTCAAAACATCTCCACCATAAGTGTGTACTGATCATGTCGGCGCCTTCTCGTCATCATCATTGGTACTTGAAACGAACAACACACAACCGGTAAGCAATAATGCTTAGTGAGTTCCCGAAAATATCACGTACATCACATACGCCTTTCCAGGCCATAACTCTATGGGATCTTCCGATCCAAGTGTCTCAGGGGATTTCCATCCCATAACTCTGTTGACCTTCCGGTCCATGCTTTGCTGACCTTCCGGTCCATATCATCATACTCATATCATAACATATTACATATACAACATGCATCACATTTTCATCATACACATAAGACCTTCCAGTCACACATAGTCACCCCATCGGGTAAGGCATAGTGAGAAGACTAACCTCGAAGATGTCGGATAATCACTCGCGCTCAATCCTTCGACCTAGCTTCCTCCTATAGCATGAATACATGTCTAATTAATTCTTTGTTGACCTTATTTGACTAATTCCCTTAAGTCAACACAAGTCAACTCTGGTCAACGTTGGTCAATGGCCATCCCTTTGACCCAACTCATCGAGTCAAGCACTGACTCAGCGAGTTTAGACGTGAAATCTAGTCCCCTAAATCCCAACTGACTCACTGAGTCTTTTCCCCAACTCAGCGAGTCACCAAATATGTGAGTCACGGGACAACCCGGTCCGACTCGTCACGTCTGCTCATGCACTCGGCGAGTTCATTCCATGTTCAAACTCAAATGGCCTTCTGAGGCCAGATCTGTTTCTCTAACTTATAGATCTGACCTTACCATACTCAATAATCACGTAAAGGTCCGACCTTTACACTCATGCAATGCCTATAATGCTTCTTTGGGTGAAATAGCCTCTAAAATGGCAACCTAGGTTCATATCTCTAATGGAAAGGCATAAAGCAGAGCATTTAGGACTCTCTGGACCTTATAAGGTCCAGATCTAGGTACCAATTCCCCATGGGACCTCTCACACTCCAAATACAAACTAATCAAGGCATGAAGAAACCCTAGATTTGGCTATATCAACAAAAACATGAGAATAAGCTCTAAATAATACCTCAAATAGCTTCCTCTGCCCGAATGAAAGTAGATCCAATCTCTCCAACTCTCCTAGCTTGACCTTGCTCTTCCCTTCTTGCTAAAACACACAAGAATGATGAACAATGGCCTCCTTTCTCACTCACAAGGACTCTCAGATGCTCTGGTGCTCTAAAGGATGAAGGTAGCCGCAATGAAGGGATATAAGGTCCTTTAAATAGGACTCAGACCCAAGAAATTAGGGTTTTAGTCGCCAGCACGGACTCATCGAGTCCCCTCACCGAATCTTCGAGTCCACTCATTAATCCAATCATCACCATGCGACCCCACTTGATGAGTCTAGGCATCAACTCATCGAGTATCTATCTTAGACTCCAAAAATAAATGATAAAAATAATACCTAAAATCCCAGATATTACATTATTACACTTCCTTCTACTCCAATCATAGATTGCTTACACAAATTCCATCACATTGGTGTTAGATTCTCAAATCTTCAAGCAATCCTCCAAGTGTTCTTGAGTTGAACACCTCTCTTCTTCAACAATCATCCACTGAAATCACATAAGGTGAGTTCATACCCCTACATTCTCATGTTTTCTTAAGTTTTAAGGGGGGGGGGGGGGGGAATACAAGTTAAAACACCAAGAACATAACTAAACTCATCCAACAGCTTTGATCAGAAAAGTTTAACTCCATTCACAGACAATTTTGGTCAACTTAAACATTTTATTTTTCAAAACTGTATTTAATGCAAATAGTTCAAGTTATTACCTTTAAAATTACTACTTTCACATGTTCATACGATTTTTCTACAATTTTTGGAGATTTTTACAAAAATGCCTATCACTGTAGCTACGAATCCGGACCTATTTGTGAATATAGACATTTTTACACAAGTTAGAGACATCTAAAAATCATGATAAAATTTATGAACAAGCTAGATAAATTTTCTAAATTCCCATAGTTTACGGATACAGGTTTTGACTTCGTATGATTTTTCTGTGATTTTTCCAAAATAGTACAGAAATGTTAAAAACAAGTTGACAGATTACAACTTTCATCACACTTTTTAACATGTTGAGCAAAGTGTTAATGTTTGATGGTTTCATATTTTACCTATGTTTTCTGTTGTGGAATATTTATATAAAAATAAATACTCAATGATTTGTGAGAGTCCTTTGTCATTACAAATAGTACAAGATAAGGCATGATAAACATAGTTATGGTTTTGCTATACATTCAACTCACATAAAATGGAGTTCCTTTGCATTACAAACGTTTTGGGTAAACTATAATAGGTATAGTTTATGATACATTTACATAACAAACTCATTATGAAAGGGGACATTTATAAAAAAGTGGTTTTCATTACATTACACTTAAATTCGTTAATGACTTTTATGAGACATTCGCTTCGCTTTACAAATAAGTCCTGTATTGTAACTAGAGTCTCTTGGAGGGAGAGTGTGATAGTTGTATATAGATCTATATTGGGTCTGAAAAACTCACACCTTAGCTGCATGCAACAGCTAGACCGGCAGGTTTGGGGTGACAAATGTCATAACATTTCCGACGCTTGAAGAACGTCGTTTCAGGCCATCTAGGTCATAGCATGGTTATAATAACTCACGTTAAGTATTAATAAACATAGGATTTACGGGGATTTCATTGAAATCAAATGAGTTTATGTCAATTTAAACTTAAATTATTTACTATAAGTAAGGAACGTTACTTATACATTTTGGTCCTGGGTTTTAAGACTACATTTTACGTATTAATGAAAATATTGGATTTTCTGGAACGAACACTACTTTTACAAGAAAAGGTTTTCATAACTACATACCAATGCTTATGAACTCACCAACCTTTGTGTTGACACTTTTTTCAAACAACTTGTATTCTTAGGAAATCACTAAACAGGTAACCAAGTGCTTTTGAGGATGGGACGTTAGGGCGTCAAACATTTTAGTTTGTCAACATAATGTAATTGATTTGGAAACATGTAATCTCATACAATGACGTAACTCTTTCAATTATATTTTATGTTGGTTGTGTTTACTTTAATCACTATTGCGAATGTTGTTATGATACTATACATGAAGTCCTCCACCCCCGGACGTTTCCGTCATCCTTGGTTTGCAGGTGTGACATAACCCTACCAAAATCTGGCACCCAAACCCATCCATATCGGGTCAATAATCTACGGTTGTCAGTGACAACCTATCAACATCACCCCTGAGTCTCTCTTGCTTCCAATTCTCCTGCTTGACTCCCCCGGCCTGAGCCTCCCTAATCAGATCAAGAAGTAAGGAATTAACCGATATTCTCATACACAAGGTCTCATTAGAAGTTCTAGCTGTCTTGCGGTTCAAAGCATTAATGACCACATTCACTTTGCTGGGAGATACATAATCTTAAATTCATAATCCTTGACCACGTCAAGACACCTATGTTGTGTCGTATTTAGATTTTTTTTGTTCCATAAGATACCTTAACCTACTGTGATCTATGTAAATAGTACACCGGACCCCATACAGATAATGCCGCCAAATCTAGAGAACATCACCACTTTTCCCAACTCAAAATCATGAGTCGGATAACGAACCTCAAGTAGTTTTAGTGGCTAAGAAGCATAAGGAATAACCCTTACATGCTGCATAAGCACGCTCCAATATAGGTGATGGATGCATCACAGAATACTACAAAGTCCTCAACACCTTTAGGGAGGGTCAACACTTGTGCCTCACAACTTCTGCCTGAATGTCTCAAATATGGCCTGCTGCTTAGGCCCCTAATTGAAATTCACTCTCTTCCTTGCCTGACAAGTTAGCGTACTTCAATAATGGAGTAGCCTTGAATAAATATCCTATAATATCCTACAAATCCCAAGAACTGGACCTCTCGTAACCAAAACTCACACTTCGAGAACTTCACATACAACAGTTCTCACCTCCAGACCCTTAGAAGCTCTCAAAGGTGTTCCCCATGCTGCTCTATAGTCTTGGAATACACCCATATATCAATAATAAAAACAATATTGATCGATCGAGCATCAGCCTGCACACCCGATTCATCAAATCCATAAACACCGTAGGCACATTCATGAGCCTAAATGACATCACCGCAAACTCGTAATGACCATAAGGAGTCTAGAATGTGGTCTTCTCCACGTCCTCCAATCTAACCATTACCTGAAGGGACAATATATTTGGTTTGGGCTAGACATTAATGCATGGATGGTTTAGGATTGTTATTAATGTGTCTTGGATATCTCTTGTGTTTTTTTTGAGTTTTCGGTCAGGCTTTTACCGAAAACCTGTTTTCGGCCTGATGTGTGTTACTATATATTGTTGTTAGAGGCAAGCTTAGTTATTAAAGCAAGTTTTCCGTCAATCCAAGTTGTATCTGACATTTCATAGTTGAATTGTATGCAAGCTTGGGTGTTTAATCTTCTTCTTCTTCTTCATTTCTATTGCAATTGTTTGATCATTAGATAGATCCCATAGATTTTGGACCTAACAATTGGTATCAAAGCACTTCTAGTGTCAATCAATTGTGTTTTCTATTTTCGGTTCATCAACAATGTCGTGATCTTCATTTTCGGTCCATTGGCAAGTCCGAATCTACTCTATTTTGAAGACTGGATCGTTGTTTGCTTTATTAAAATCAAGATCTACATCAGATTTAAGTTTGTGATGGAATTCTTATAGTTTTCGGTTGTATCTACACACACCGAAAACTCATTGTCATTTTTGTTCTGTTCAAATCTGTGTATTTGGAAGCATTTTTGGAAGTTTTGGTTGTGCGAAAAAATAGTAATCGGATCAAGAATCAACGTTTTCCATGAAAAATCCTTAGTTTTCGTTTCATCTTTAGAAACCGAAAACTGTATTTGTTCATTCTTCAAAAACCGAAATTCAAAGCATCTTCATAAACCGAAAATCCAAGCATATCCAGAAACCGAAAACCTTTCATCAACCTTAGGAAACCGGAAACTCACTTGATCCTCGTTTTCAGTCTAACTTTTCCACCGAAAACCTGCCTTTGACCATTTTTATTTTCATATATACCCAGTTCATTAAAAATTAAAAAATATATATAAAAACAATATAAAAAAACAAATGGATTCTCAAAGCATGACAGTACATCAGGAACTTGACACCATCATGGGAACAACTTCTCGGATTCCCCAACTCTTAAATGCTGAAGGCTTTCCGGAATGGAAATATCGGATCGAGAAGTATATTAAAATGAAAGACTTCAAGATTTGGTGCAATATACTTAGGGGACCACTTCGAATTACTACTGTAGTGGATGACACAATTGTCGACAAACGGGTTGAAAATTATACGGATGAGGATGTCGAAAAGGTCGAAGAGCAGGAGAAAGCCCTTGCTACGCTTACAATGGCATTATCTACAGAAATCGCTTAGGTTTTCCATGAGTATACATCTGCGAAAGCACTTTGGGATGCATTAATAGAAGTTTATGAGGTTAATGAGGATATGAAGCAGAGTCGTCAGGACATGCTTCCACAAAATTTCAACATGTTCAACTATGTCCTGGGCAAAACTCTTGAGGACCAGCTCCAAAGGTTCATTACTCTCACCACAGAAATGAGTTCAACAGGTGTTTTGGTAACAAGATCTGAAATCAACAAGAAGTTGTTAAACTTCCTTCCAAAATCCAGGGATATGAATGTCTCAATGATCAAGAAAACAAAAGACTTAAACACGCTGAGTCTGGCAGAAACTATGGCTATCATCAAGGCTTGTGATATTGATGACAAGCAGAGGGAGATTAATCATGTTAATTCTTATTCCACTGCAAATCTAGGGATCCAAGCCACAAACAACATTGCTTTTTCAAGATTCACTCTTGTGCAAGCTCCTCAAGTTACCTCAACTCCACATGTTCCACAAGTTCAACCTTTCATGACTTATCAATCGATTCAACCTACATCCTATGTTATTCTTTCCATGTAACAAGTTCAAGTCTGTCAACCTTAGATCACTTCTCAACAAGTTAATCCCAATGTTGGGTCATCTAATGTTGTACCTCCTAAGTCTCATGGTTTCATTTCTTAGATGTCAACCATGAAAGAAAAAGAAGAAAATAAGGCTCTTGCCACGGGTTTGGTAAATTGCTACAATGCTTTTGTGGCTGGAGAACTCTCCCCACAACTTTCGTTTGCCGACCTTGATCAAATTCATCTTGAAGATGTAGAAGAGATGGATATAACCTGGCCGGTTGTGTTCAGGGCGAAGCAGTTTTCTAAGAAAACTGGCAAAAACAACTGGAGTGTGAATTCCGACAAAAGGTCAGATTCAACAAAGGCAAACTTTGCTGCTACAATTGCCATGAGCCAGGACACTTTGCTAGGGAATGTCCAAAGCATGAAAGAAGGGAAAATGTTGATCGAACCATGGTGCCAATTACCTATGTTCACAACAGTAGCAGAGGATCCTCATCAACCAATCAACCTGCGAATCTGGAAATGGTGGCTCAATTCTTTGATTGGGAAGATCAAATTCAGCCCCTGAATATTTCAGGACCTGAAAATACTTATTTGGCCCAGGTCGAGGATTGCAAAGAGAAAGAGGCAGATATAGATTCTAAAGATGATATGGTGAACCTCCAGTTTTCCTTCATGGTACAAACCACTTCTGAGCCATCCAAGCTCGATGTAAGTGAATCCGATTGCTCTCCATCTTATGCTAAAACTATGAAATTTTTAGGAGAATCAATAGATTTAATAAAGAGAGAGAACGAGGACTTAAAATATGAGGGATACACACTTAGGAAAAACCAAAATCCCTTAAAGACTCAACTAGAAAATAAAATAAAGGACTTTAGGAGATTGCAAGAGGATTACAACAACAAATGTGAGAACTATGACCATATCAAATGAAAATTTGAAGCTGTGACCGTTGAACTTGACTCATTGAAAACACGTTTTGAAAATGCTGAATTCAATTTTAAAAAATTTGATGGGTCAAGCGAAGTTGTTGCGAAAATGATAGAAAACCAAATGCAGTGAAAGGATGTCACTTGTGGAAACCAAAAGAAAGTAGGACTAGGTTTTGAGAGTGTCCATCCTCCTTACAATCACAATTATATTGCTATTCCATTATCTCAAGAAGAAATAGATCGAGAACCTTTTCTTGTATATGGAAAACCTGCTTCTAAACAAGTTACATGTTCAAACGATAAAGTTTCAGATACTAACATTTGAAGTTTAAATGCAGATAAGTCCATAGCTCAGGGGGAGCAGAGAGATGAAAAGTCTGATGTTCTTAAGTCTAATAATAATGATGTGTCAAAGTTTGGTCTGAGTCTGTGTAATGAGTCTGCATTAAATTCGAATTTAAACAATTTTGTGTCTGGTGGTATTGTTTTTTCTGATGATAAGATTGCAACTGATAATTCTTTGTCAGATAATGTATCTTTGTCTGATTCAAATGCTTCTACACCTTCCACATTTGCTTCAAAATCCTGTGACTGTTCTTGCAAATATGAAAGTGTTAGAAATAAAAACAAAAGGAAGAAATCTGTCAAAAGCAGTGTCAAAACCAATGATAATAAACAAATGTGTTTTAACTATAGCACTGCTGGACACATTGCAAGAAACTGTCTAAACTGGATATTTGTATCTCACACATCAAAAAGAGGAGAGAATGAATTTCGGGGATGATCGTTAACTAGAAAATCCCCCAAAATTCGTTCTCGGGATGGTGACTTGAACATAAATCCAAACAAGAAACTAGACAATTTTCAATAGAATAAACAAGTTT
Organism: Lactuca saligna; assembly: GCF_052625555.1. NCBI lineage: Eukaryota > Viridiplantae > Streptophyta > Magnoliopsida > Asterales > Asteraceae > Lactuca > Lactuca saligna. The sequence goes on along the minus strand of NC_136425.1, from coordinate 157,872,530 downwards.
TCCATAAATTCAATACTAGTTTGCCAAAATCAACTCAGGCAAAGCCTAAGTCGATTTTATCAAAGGGAAGGATCGGATCTTCAAACTCTTTGAGTAGAAAATCCACCGGATCGAAGCAAACTAACAAAGTTTCAAAACCTAACTTTAAGTGGGTACCAAAAATTGAATTCAGATCAGTGACCATTACCCTCTAAACCTAATGAAAGGGAAGAATCAAATGAAAATCTATGAAAGTAAAGGGTAAACCCAGGATTGTGATGACCTGGGTTCCCAAATTTGAATAAATTTGCTCCTTATGCAGGGACAGTCACAGAGGAATATCTTCAGACCTTGGTATGTCGATAGTGGCTGCTCCTGGGACATGACAGGAGATATCTCCCAACTGCACAACATTCAAACATTTAATTCGGGCTATGTCTCGTTTGCGGGCGGTGAAGGTGGGAAAATAACTCAGAAAGGAAAAGTGACGAATGGAGTGCTTAGTTTTAAACATGTCAACTATGCTCCTGGATTAAAGCACAGTCTGTTGAGCATCTCTCAAATTTGCGACAAAGGGTATTCAACGCACTTTACCGACAAAGAATGTCTTATGTTAAAGCCGGGCATTGTCATTTCGGAGTAGTGGATTCTTGTAAAATCTAAGTGAGATGGGAATGCCTACATCATATACATGAACAACAATATTCCCGACGAAGTCACTTGCCTATTCTCCAAAGTCTCAGAACAAAATGCGATGTTGTGGCATTTTCATCTCGGTCACGCTAATGCTAAGAATCTGAATCGGCTTGCAAAGAACGAAATGGTCTGAGGTGTGCCTGTTAGAGATTTCATTACGTTTGAAAAGTGTGTTTCATCGGAAACCACACTTTCCAAAGAAGGTTAACTCCATCAATCAAGTGCTCCAGTTGTTACAATGGATTTATTTGGTCCGGTTAACGTTCTCATTATCAACCGCAATTCATACTGCCTCGTTGTGATAGATGATTACTCTCGTTTCACTTGGGTTTTAGTTTTGTCGAATAAAGGTGGGTCGCTGACCTCATCAAGAAGTTCATTGTGATGATAGAGAATCAGACCAACAACCGAGTGAAGGTGCTGCATACTGACAATGGAACGGAGTTCAAGAATGCTGTTCTTGACCATATTTATGCTGAGAAATGGATTGTGCGTCAATTCAGTTCTGTTCGCACACCACAACAAAATGGTGTTGCCGAATGGAGGAATTGAACTCTTAAAGATGCCGCAAGGATGATGCTGTGTGACTCCAAAATTCCTGTGTTCTTTTGGGCGGAGGCGATTAATACGGCGTGCTATGTTCAGAATCGCGTGCTGATCAATAAAGCCAAAATGAAAATACCGTATGAAATTCTATACGGACACAAGCCATCTGTCAACCATTTTAGAGTATTTGTCTGCCCTTGCACTCTTCTCCACTTGGAATCCAACCCCAAATTCAATGCAAAAGCCGCTGACTGCTATTTTGTTGGATACGCTGCTTGTACTGCATACATGCTTTATAACAAGAGGACGAAACGGATTATGGTGTCTTTCGATGTTCGTTGGCTTGAAGAGAAGGAGACAGATGCTAGAGTGGGTCCAGATTGGCTATTTGATTACACAGATGCTAGAGTGGGTCAAGCAAGATCTACGTCTAGTTCGAAAATCATTATTGAAGACAAAGAGGAAGAAGTTGTCTAGAGACCACCATTGGTTTCTTCTTATCCTCCGGCGGTATCTTCTGTGCAAACTGATTCTTCTGAGTCCTCCTCTCCTCAAAAATCCTCTCCTAAAGCTAATGCTACTCCTCTAACTTTAGTGGAAAGAGAGTTCATGAACCAAGAGACTTTCACTGTAACTTGAAATCTGATGGAACTTCTCTTTCCGGAAAGAATCGCTGATGAGTTTGTAGCAGATCCGACAAACGAACCTAGTTCATCTACCGTGGATCATTCAGCAAATGAAGGAGTGGTGAACATCCACAATCTTCCAGTCTCTGTCAATGACATCAGCCACGAGATCCCTACTCGCATTCAGCACGACCATCCTATAAAGAACGTCATTGGCCAGCAGGGCGACGGTGTTCAAATGCGAAGTCAGAGTGGAGAAGTCAATACGTGTCTGTACTCCTAGTTTATTTCTCAGATAGAGCCCAAAAATGTCGAAATGGCTCTGAATGAGCCCAGCTGGGTTGATGCCATGCATGACGAAATTAATCAATTCAAGAAGCTCGGGGTTTGTAAGTTGGTGGAGATGCCTAAAGGAAAGAAATCTCTTGATACCAGATGGGTCTTTCGGAACAAGCAAGACGACTCGGGTGTCATCGTGCGTAACAAGGAGAGATTAGTGGTTCGTGAGTTTCGGGAAATTGAGGGTCTTGATTATACGGAGGTTTATGCTCCGGTGGCGCGCTTGGAGGCTATTCGTATCTTCCTCGCATATGCTTCCTACATGAATTTCACAGTATACCAGATGGACGTCAGGACAACTTTCTTGTATGGCAAGGTCAAAGAAGAGAGTTATGTTGACCAATCTCCCGGTTTCGTTAACTCAAAGCTTTCCAACCATGTCTACAAGTTACATAAAGCTTTGTATGGGCTGTATCAAGATCCTAGAGCTTGGTATACTACCCTAACTCAACATTTGCTCGATCATGGTTATTCCCAAGGCACCATTGATCAGACCTTATTTATCAAACATGTCGGTCCGGATCAAATTCTTGTTCAAATCTATGTGGACGGCATTATATTCGGGTCAACAAGCCAACAACTTTGCAAAGAATCTGAAGACGTGATGAAGAAGCGGTTCGAGATGAGTTCGCTTAGGGAGATGACCACGTTTATGGGGCTTTAGGTCAAAAAATCTTCAACCGAAATCCTTATTCACCAAGAAAAGTATGTGGATGATATGTTGGAGAAGTTCGGGTTCCGAGATGCAAAACCTGATCTTACACCCATGGCAGAGAGACCTTTACTGGCTCCTGATCTTGAAGGCGAATCCGTAGATCAGACGTACTATCGATCAATGATCGGATTGCTTATGTATCTGACTGCTAGTCGCCCATATATAATGTTTGCAGTCTGTCAATACGTACGCTACCAGACTAATCCTAAACTTTCTCATCGTATTGTTGTTAAACGGATTATTCGATACCTCAAAGGTTGCCCAAAACTAGGTCTTTAGTATCCGAAAAATCCCGAATTTGACCTTTATGCTTTTGCAGACAGCAACTATGGCGGGTGCGAACTTGATAGAAAATCAACTTCAGGAGGATGCCAATTTTGGAAGATAGATTGGTCTCATGGCAGTGCAAGAAGCAGCATACCGTCTTAACCTCAACAGCAGAAGCGGAGTATGTCGTTGCGTTTTCCTGGTGTTCTCAAGTTATATGGATCCAACATCAACTGTTGGACTACAGTTTGAATTTTCAAGAAACCCCTATATTTTGTGATAATGAGGCTGCAATCCAAATTGCTAAAAATCCGGTCTAGCATTCAAAGAACAAGCACATCGATATCAAAGTGAATTTATATGAGATTGTTATGAGCGCTTGCTCATTCGGCTAGAACAGGTCCCCACTGCTAATAATGTTGCGGACATGATCACCAAGCCATTCAACAAAGCTCGATTCGATGTCCTGGTCATTTTTTTTTTTAAATGATTCGCTTCGAGGATTAATTTTTTTCTAGGATAGTTTAAATTTGCGCATTTTAATTTCATTCTCACCCATGCATAAATTTAGTGGGAGAAATAAACAAAAACCAAACAAAAATTAAAAATAAAAAAATTAGAAAAACAGAAAAATCAAAAATATGTCTGTGTAATGATGTGTTGGGAAGTGATATCAACAAGTTATAACGGGAAATCTGAGTCTGTGTAAAGTACCAAAGCTGAATTGTCTAGGCTCTGTGTTTGATGCGCTGGTAGGCACGAAGAATTTAATGGGCTTGACTAGGCAAAGATGAACCTAAGAAATCAAATGACTTGACAAATCTTGACCTAGATAGATCCGTTTAGCCTGACAATACGATGCTCGTATAGGTTGAGCAGAGAGATATACATGAGAATCCACAAGTCACACTAAAGAACCCGTATCTAGAACTGTGGTTTTACTTTTCCTAGATGTAAAAATTTTGTCCTTAATTCCGGTATTGACGGAGCGACTGGGGAATTCCGATAAAGTAGGTATGTAGAAAAGTATTTTCTTTCTTTCTTACTGTAAGTCATATGTTGCCTCCTTTACGTGATTGGAAGAGATCCGACATGGACTGCAACATATACAAATCTATTTCTCTGCATATTATATCTATTAAATTCTTCTTATCTGTTAGCCATATGTTGTCTCCTTAGTGTGATTAACAATCCGACCTGGTACACAACATATGCAACCTTCTACTTCTCAATCGCTCTAAAAACTATAATTAATAATAATTTAAATCTATCCTCTCTATGATTAATAGTCTGCTCACCTAAAGTAAGGAGTATCTCGGAAGTTCTTGATTATTGGGGTATATCAGGAAGCGGGAAACACGTTCTAGTACATCTAAAATTGAACAATTCTAGATTGTCTGTAGATCTCGCTACTCAATTTAGGTGGACAACAATATCCTTGGTCGTCGTCAGATGATTGGTCCTTAGGAAGTTTTATCTAGGAACATAGGATTAACTTGTCTTGTCACTTATAGCATGTCCAAAATTTGTCACAATTTTTTCGTGTTTAAGTGGACCACAATACTGGTGATCGACCAGATCTATTCATGAAAGGGGAGGTACTGATAAACGGAAAATGATTATCTAATAACTATGATCCCAAAATCACGAAAATTATTAATCTTAGTTAAAGACTTAATTTTAGGTTTGAATTAAAATTTTAGCATTTCAAATTTTATTTTATTCTTTATTTAATTCTTTTAGGATTTATAAATCTTAGGAAGTTTTATTTCATTTTAATTTTCTGAATTAATCCTCAAATAGTATTATTTTTAATAAAGTGTTGGGTATTGGACAAGTGTTAAACAAAAATTTTGTAGCCCATTAGTGTTTGGAAATTGGGTTTGGGATCCGGGTTTGGACCAGATCTTAAACCAGGTATTTAAAGAAAAATGGAATCATTTTCGGTTCCTCTTCTCTCACAGAATACCGAAACCTCCTTTTTTCCTCTCTAAGTCTCGAAAATTTTGTTGTGTTCGTTTGCTTAATCAACCTCAAATCATCAAAGGTATTGCAATTCCGACCACTGCTGTGCAATTTTTTTTCTTAAATCGACCGTGAAATCAATGGGAAATCGCGAAAATGTGAACTGTCGGCGTTTTCGGTCCGGACAATTTTCGGTCCAAGCCGAGCCATTTTCCGTCAAGCTAGCTCAGGCGGCTTTCGGTCCAGCTGAGAATTGCCCTTCTTGGCTTTCGGTCTAGCTCATTTTTGGTGTGACATCTGGTTTTCGATCTTGACTTGTGTGTTGGTTCTTAGGTTTTCAGTTTGACTTTCTTGACCGAGAACTTAATTTTTTACTTATAAAATTAATTAAAATGACCAAACTAAAATAATTAAATTGAGAAATAAAATCAATGCTTTTTAATCAAATGATTTCTCATATGGTCTATTTTTGTGCAGATAAAATGACAAGTTTCAAGGTTGCAGAAAGTCACAATGTTTCCATTTTGCTTGATGATCCTCCTATGGCGCACAGTGAATTCAAGTCAATGATGTTCAGGTTGCGTGAATGTTGCATTGTCTCAGCACTCACATGGAATCCCATAATCTACTTGGATTTAATCAATGAGTTCTCGAGTTCAGCTAGCATTAGAAATGATAGCAACGAAGCGCAAACAATCGAAGCAACTGTTAGAGGATGTACAATTGTCATCACTGAGCAGTTTATCAGAGACACATTGAAGATTGATGACAAGGCTACTAATCCTACCGACATTGATCTGCGAGTAGTTGATGATTACCTTGAAAAGATGGGATATGAAGGCGTTTTCCCACCGACCCTCAAGAAGTTGCTACCTCCATACTTGAGGTTTCTGGCATATATGTTTGTTAACTGTATATCAGGGCGTAATGGTGGAGCGGACGAGATCTATTCAAGGAATAATCAAGCTATTATTGCACTGTCAACAGGAATCGACTTCAACTTCTTAAGATTTATCTTAGAAGAAATGGTTACTAATCTAAAAAAGAAGGCGAAGGACCAATTCCTGCTTTACCCTCGGTTCATCCAGATCTTTCTCAACTATCTTTTTCCAGACCTTGCCATGACAGGAGAGATTCTTGACATGAAGGCTTTTGGACCAAACACAATCAGTTTGATGAAGCAAAATCGAAAAGGGAAAATCATGTTCCAAGGAAAGTACCCTTTAGAGAAATTTGGAAACTTTGCTGAATTGACCGACTCTTCTGGATCCCATGGGTCACCTGAGCAGACTTCAACTGATCATGCATCATCAGATCATACAAATATAAATGATGATGTAATCGACGTTTTAGACTATGAGGAAGAAACTGATGCTGCTCTAACTGGCATTGTGGATGAGGAGCATATTTTCACAAATGAGACAGTTTAAAGTGATTTTGATGGAGGTTCCACAGAAGAATTCACCGAAACTGAGGAAGCAGAAGAGAATGAAAGAGTTGATCTGTCCGGCTATGACAGAGATGATATTGCTGAACAATTCATTGGACCTGAATACACCTTGTCAAATGAAGATCTCGATGACATCTTCAATGACATCAATGATGGTGTCAATCCAACATCGAAGATAAGGAAAAATGTTGATAATCAAGAAGTTGAGTTTCCTGTTCCCGATCAAGTGGCTGATTCTTCAATTCAAATGGACACCTCTTTAGGGATTCCTACCCTTGAAAGGGTAATTCCTAAATCTGAGTCAATTGTGAGTGAAGCCCAGATAGACCTAACATCCCAGCCCCCGATGAAAAGACGAAGATCTGATCCAATGGTGGGAGTTATTTTTCATGACTTAATTCAAACCACAGAGACTCCTACACTCACAACTACTTCCCCTTCTTCATCTGTGCCCATTCAAGAAGGCCCTAGTTTGATTCATGAAATTGGTGGCTCATCTGCTAGCTTGAGTTTGTCGCCTCCAAGGCCTTTTCATGAAGTTTTCTCTGAAAGGCTTGCCATGCATTTGGCTCATAATTTAAGTCCAACACACTCACGTGGAAAAGGTATATCCTTTGAGGAGAATATATCTGGAGATGATGACGTCTTAGTTCCTGATTTGAGAAAGGAGATTGGTGTACTGAGCCAGAAGAATATCGAGCTTGATATCAAGGTTGCAGATCTTCAAACTGAGAACGTCAAGCTCAATACTCATATTGCTGATCTTATTGAATAAAATGCTCAGAAAACAAAGCAGATCACCGATCTTCAGACGCATTTTGGTTTGTTGACCACCAGTTATTACGAGTTGAAAAAGAAGCTGAAAGAAGAATTTCGTGACAAATTCAAAACATATGTCATTGAGCCCAAAATTTATCTTCCCAATCAAGACGCTCCCATTATTCCAACTCCTACAAGAACAAGTAGAATTGTCGATCATTTTGACAAAGATCTAGCACAGGCTCCAAATATCGTGGCGAAAAAACGTGCTAAACTAGACAAGTCTGCTGAGAAGGGTCAACTTTTGTTCAAAAAGAACTCGAATCAGAATGCTCCCGTGAATTAACCAAAGATCACCCTTAAGGACCTTGGAGAAAATCTCTTCAAAAACATTTATGGTGATAGGTATGGCATCATCTCATGGGGTTTCCATGACCCTCTAAAAATGTGGATCGTAAGAAGGAAGAGTGGAAATACTGAATTGTATAAAGATGCTCATGGTTTCAATTCTTGGACCAGGGTTGATCTTACGGAATTGTCTAAAGCTCCGTTTTCAAATCCAACAAATGAACCCAAGGCAACACAATTCAGGTTTTTTTTAGAAGGTCAAGCGGCAAAGGGCTTTCCCTCTATGAAGACAACATCGTCTATCATCAAGATTTACCCCAATGTCATAAATCCCAAAACCAATCAGCCTCTTCGATCTGTGATGTGCCCGCAACCAATCAAGTAAAGCAAATTCCTATCCTTTAGAACCATCCAGGCGGATCTCTACAATCTATGGAATAGTAGGTGTTTGATGAAACCACAACTGCTACTGTCATCAAACTCAAGCATGGGTGTATTCGTCTTTGTGATAGGAGGGATCTACTACAGTTTGGAAGGAGGGATATCCATGAGCTTTCTATTCATTAGATCAAGGTGGCTGAAGATATTTTTGAGCCTGCTGCTAAGGATTACACTTCAATGGTGGCATTCATTATTGAGAAGGAAATATGGAATGGAGCTATGGGATAGTCAGATGTGCTGGTGGTCGATAAAGACTGATTCATGCTAGCCCCAAACCAAGGGGGAGATTGAAGGGCCAATATATTTGGTTTGGGCTAGGCATTAATGCATGAATGGTTTAGGATTGTTATTAATGTGATTTGGACATCTCATATGTTTGTTTGAGTTTTCGGTCTAGGTAGGTTTTTGGTGAGTCTTTGACCAAAAACCTGTTTTCAGTCTGATGTGTGTTACCCTATATTGTTGTCAGATTGTCAGAGGCAAGCTTAGTCATTCAAGCAAATTTTCGGTCAATCCAAGTTGTATCCGACATTTCATAATTGAATTTTATGCAAGCTTGGTTTTTTAATCTTCTTCTTCTTCATTTCTATTGCAATTGGTTGATCATTAGATAGATCCCATACATTTGGGACCTAACATTACCTGATGATACCCTAAACTCAAATCAATCTTGGAGAACCAAAATGCACCCTACAACTGACCAAAGTGGTCATCGATCTATGTAAAGGTATACCAAATTGTTAACCTCCCGGTAATCATTGCACATTCATTGCGAACCATCCTTCTTCATGATGAACAATATCGATGCTCCCTGCAGTGAATTGCTCGGTATAATGAACTACTTGCCTAGGAGCTCCTGAAACCGAGAGGACAGCTAATACATGTCTAGCAGTGCCAATTGGTATGGTGCTTTGGCAATCGGAGCAGCACCTAGAACTAAATCAATTATGAACTAAACTCGACTGTCGGGAGGCACATCAAGTAACTTCTCTAGATACACATCAGCAAACTCCCTAACAAATGGCACATCTGAAACTGATGCCTGCTTCTCAACCTGCATATCAACCACAGAGGCAAGATAGTCCAAACAATTGTTCTTAAAATATTGTCGAGCCCTTGCAGTAGAGAAACAAGGTGACCCACTCCTTGTACCCTCCCCTTAGATAACCAGTTCTTCCTCACGTTGGGTTCGAACCACCACCCATTGACCCTCGCAGTTTGTCATAACACCTAAACTGCTCAGCCAGTCCATCCCCACTATCACACACACATCCCCATGGGGATAGGAATTAAATCATCCGGATATGGTACCTTAAAGATTTCCAAGACGCAACCCTGACCCATTACGATCTATATATGATAGCATAATAATTCTAACAAAGTACTTCACGAATGCTATCCATTGATAATCAAACCAAGATCAAAATTTCATACCTGTGATTTCTTGCGCTTCAACATTGACCTCCCGCAGGACGGTGGACATCTGGGATTGCACTCCCTCCGCTACCCATGTAGGACAGTTAGGTTTGAGATGACCTAGTTGGTGACAGTCGAAACACATCTGATCCTTCTTACAGTCGGGAAAGACATGTCCTGTCTCTCCACATTTATAGCATTTGAATTGTGACATGCAAACCCATGGGTTCCCCTAAACATCCCGCAAATATCTTAGCTCCCTTGACTCCTAGTATCCAAGTTATCAGCCTCAACCTCTTCGTCCTTTGCTGAATGAGCCCTCCTTCTGTTTCCGAGGTGTGTCCCCACATCAGAATCTCCCCAACTAGTCATCTCAGTAGCACCCCTCACAATCTGCAAAGCTGTAGTGCGCTCCTTGAACTTGGCAATTAGCCTGCCAGTGATCCGACCCATGATACCAGATAGTTCTTCCTGCAAAATCTATAAAACCTCCACAGTAATCATCTCTCGTATCTGATCAACATTCAACCTCGACCTATCTTGACCATCATATCTTGATCTATAACCATATGCCCTTGTGAACTCCATACTTGAAAAGAACAAAATGCATCAAAAATGTCACAATAAACATATAAGCACAACCATCTCAAACATACAAACCCTCAGGTTTTGTGACTTTCTTGAGATGCATACGGGTCCTATGCTTTCATTACGGGCCCAAACTACCTTCCACGCTTGTGTGTATTTGTCTCAATAATCATCACAACCACCAAAACAGATACAACAACTAGGATATGCATACATCCTATTCTCACTCCTTAGAGAAAGGTTAGACATTCCTTAACTGGTCGGTTGCTTACACAAAACTCATCCCTGGAACTTCCAATAATTGCTAAAAGCACAAAACTCATCCCTACAACATAAGTCTAGCTTGCCCTCGGGGCCCACAACTGATGTCTGTATTGCTCCCTGATTTGTTGGCTACTGCACAAATCAATACAACCACAACCTAACCACACCATGTTAATATATGTAACAGATAAACATAAACACAGAACCATCATATACAGATAACCATACAAATCTATTAATCAACCACTTACCAGCATAATACTATCCTAACCAGGATAAATAATCTAGTAGGCCGACATTGATGCCTTCGACCCATGATACAGTATGGAAAACTCACCTTTCAGTCCGAAGAAAAGCTGAACAATACAATGCTCCGATTACTAGCTCTGCAAGTCACCTAATCAATAGATAGATTATAATGCTTAACTATAGCTCAAAATACCCAAAATACCCATAAGTCAATCTTGGTCAAACCAGGTCAAAGTCAAAGTCAAAGGCAACGGTCAAAGGTCCAAAAGTCAATAAGTCTTCAAAACGGATTAAGTATGGCGTAATACTAGAGTATACCTAGAATACTCTGACATAGACCAAAAAGTGGGTCCCTGATCGCGTACACGCTGCGTACCTCAATGTACGCCCAACTTACATTGTCCAATCCTAAAAATCCGGTAAGAGGGTTTAACCCATTAAGCCCTTATGTCCAAAACTCAATTCCAAGCCCAAAATGATGTTTTAAGTCATAAATTTTCCAACTTTATGAGTTTACATGGCTATAATGTAACGCCTTGTTTCTGGTATGTTTTTATTTCAAAATATTGCATTCTCTTGAACTCGTCGAGTTGGAAGCCCCAACTCAACGTGTTAAAGTTATTTTGGCCAAGGATTTTTTTGAGCAAACTCGACGAGTTAGGATGCCTCAACTCGATGAGATGGTGATAAGGGAAGAAACCCTAATTTTAGGGTTTGCACCCTACTTAAACACCTTAAGCCCCAGGTGTGGCCTCATTTCCAGCCTACATAGCCCCTTAGCCTAATTGCGAAACCCTAGAGCCTCCTTGAGTATTATGAGCCTATTGTGAATTCTTTTTGGTGTGTTTGAAGCTCATTAAGGAGGAGGAGCTTGGTGCAACGTGGTGAATCAAGTAGGAGCATTCAGATCTCGATTCCTTACTCCATTTTCAACATATTTCGGGTATAATTTCCTAACCTTGCTTAATATTCCTTTAGATCTCCTTTAGGGGCTAGTTTGCATGATTTCGCCAAGTGTGGGTGAGTAATGGGGTGTAGACCGCCCAAAGGGGTTATTATTTTAGATCCATAATCTTCATGAGCTCTTTTGGCATAAAGGTGCCAACTTTATGGTCTTAAGAGCTCCCTGCATCCATTAAATCCTTATTATGGCTTCTTTTGAGCATTTGGGCTTCTCCTAGCCATGCATGAGACAAAAGTTGGAAATTTTACGTGTCTCTACAGCCTTTAGGACAAAATCTGTATTTTTGGAGCTTGTCTTGATTAATAAGTGTTTTATTGTTTAAGCCTTAACCTTTTAAGCATAGGGTTTGGGTTCTATACCTAGTGGGGTGGTTATTAAGAGTAAAGTTGGAAACTTTACAATTCTAGACATTATCCCAGTTAAGATTTGAGTGATGGACCTTTTAGTTTCACGAATGATAACTTAATATATTAAGAGGTGTGTTTCCTGAAGAACTCGGCGAGTTGAATCGATTTTTCCCGATTTTGCTGACAAGGGGAAACTTGGCGAGTTCATATGTAAACTCGGTGAGTTGGATCGACTTTTAGTGACTCTGTTCATTTAACCGGGAACTCGACGAGTTAAAGGACAACTCGTCGAGTTGAGTTAACTTGAAACTTTGAATTTGAATTTGAATTTGACTTCGACTTTAATCAAGGTTAACTTAATATCTTATCTTCTTCATAGTTCAACGGAGTTTTCGAGAGCTACGATTGCTGGTTGGTTCCTGAAGTAACGTACGCAAATATAGTTATTAGACTTATCCAAGTGGGAGTCTGTTGGATAAGGTGTCTAAGTCCATAACTTATTTGGTATATACTTGACCCGACCCGGCATGGTCCATTTGGGTTGCATACCATCATGCACTTGGATAGACTATAATGAGAGAAATAAGACACTTATGGTTATTAATATATTATAAGTTCTAGTATATTAATAATAAGAATAATAAGATTATTTAATTAGTATTGATCAAGAATTAATCTAGGATTAATTAAGTGATCAAAAGAAGACTAATTAAATATATGGGTTGATTGTGTAAATCATCCATACTTATATAGTGGGCTAATGCTCCATGGATAATCAAGTTGGGCTAAAACCCATAGGATGGTCCATGGATGCTCCATGGTGTATTTGAACCCATGGATCCAAGGAAATGGAAAGCCATGACAATTAAGGATTTACCCTAATTGTAACACTATATAAGGAGCTTATTCTTGACAAAATCGGTCACTAGTATCACACTAGAAAGTGAAGAAAAGGGCTAGCCGATTTCATGAAGTATAGAACTCTCTCAAGTTATTCTAAGTGTTTTGGTGATTGTGATTCCATTTGAGGCATTAACACTATTGGTGCTTGGCCGTAAAACTCCTTAGAACCAAACTCGTCAAAAAGGTATGTAATCTCTTCTAACTCTTTATGTTGAAATGTTCCCCATGCCATGTTAGATAGGTTATAAACCTTGGAAAATTTATTATTTTGCATGTATTTAGACAAACATAGATCCAAGGTTTATTAGGGTTGCATGCACACTTAGGAAGTGTTATATAGCTCAAAACCCAACAGTAGTATCAGAGCCTAGGCTTGCTTGTTTGATACTTGATGTAAAATAGTGAAAAAAAGTCGAAATCGTTGCTATCTGCATGATGGACTCGCCGAGTCCATGGGGGGGGGGGACTCGACGAGTCCAAGGCAAACTTCAACCTACTCGTCGAGTAAGTTCATGCACTCGACGAGTAGGATCGAGAGAGTGCATATTTTCGACTTTTGCTGCTGGAAATGGACTAGAAACATTACCCTAAACTGTTTTGGTGTCATAAAACTTATTTTAGTTGGTGTAATGGTTGTTCTAATCCATTTACTATAGCATATATCAAAATTCCATGATTTTATGTGTTCATATGATTCTTGAAATTTTGAAGATCATGTTCATGTTCTTATGAATTTAGGAATTATTTGCTAAATTGTTTAGAATTAATTCTTGATCATTTATGTGTTTTGATGGAGTCCAAAATTTGTCCTCAAGTTATGGATATCCAAAGGTCACTTTTTTATTTAACACACACTTAAAACACATAAGTTACATGAAAATGAAGAGTCTTCATTTTTATGAATCTTTAATTCATAAGTTATGAAATGAAAAGTTTTGGATGGTTACAAAAGATGAAGAGTCTTGTCCTTAAGTTATGGAGGTTCAAGAGTTACTTCATTAATAAATATATAAATAAAGTGTAACCTTAATTAATTCCATAAGTTATAAAATAAAGAAAAGTAATTCTTTTATTAGTTTAAAGTCTTCCATAACTTGTCCTCAAGTTATGGAACATGAAGAGTTTTGGATTAAAACTAATTTGAATAGTTTCAAAACTTGCCCTCAAGTTTTGGAATTTGGAAAAGTTTCACACACTTTAATAAACTTTAATTCCAACACTTAGAATTTTAAAAGATAAAATTCAACACTTATACTATTTATAACATTAATGGTTAATTATTATATATATGTATAAGAACAAGTCGTTTTACCGTTAGTAGGCCTCATTCACGAAGCCGGTCTATAAGGTGGGTATAAGGTTGGTGCCTATAAAATGGCGACTTAATGGGTGTCCACTCTCACCCACCACTTGCTTGATCGGTGTAGGGTCGTTAGCCGAACGGGTAGGACAATGACTTTAAATTCTCATTAAAAGTATAATGAATATTATAAAGTAACTAAATATTTTTTTATTTAATTCCCAATCTTAGTTACTTTAGGAAAAATGTGAATTTGGTGCTAGTCCATGGAATTCACACTTTGTGCCTTACCAAGTCGTTGGTGGAGCGTGTGTGGTTAACCGGCACACTAACTTGGACTAGTAAGGATCACGAAGGGTGACTTAATGTTTGTCATAGATCAATGGAGCGTGTGTGGTTAACCGGCACATTGATTAGGTGATAATATTAAGGGTACCAAGTGAATTGGTATGGTTATTCACACCTTGTTTTGTGATCCTCGGCATCCCAGTCACAAAATTTGAGAGGGCACACTCGAGATTGAAACATTCCATTGAAAAGTTCAATGAATCTCAAAAGACCTAGGAATTTCAAATCCAATTAAAACCTAATAAATTATTTCATTTTTCATGGTGGAAATTGGTGAATCGTCATTCGCCTACCTTCAAATATTCTATAGCTTGGATTACGGCATCCCTCTTCCAAGTTATAAAATATTGTTTTGGGTCCTAGCCTTAATATTTCATATTGGGTGTTATATTAAGGACTTTGAATTAACTAACTTGATTTTCTCCCATTATAGATGTCTGGTTCAGACAACTATGATCTTCCTAAATCCCTTGAAGATGGTGTCCCTCAACATCATGCTTCACTTCCTCCACCTCCTCCAATTATTCTCCCTCACCCACAAGTTCTTGAAAAGTTTAAAGTCACTCGATCCCTATTGGCAGGCATAGTCTATGTGTACTCACATCCTAGAGATAAAGTCACATATTGACAAGCCGGGAGAGTTGGGTGTCAAAGTCTCATGAAAGTTGGATGTTCAATCACTTTCTTAGTAACATAGTGAGTCTCTTTGGGACTACTATGTGACAGACTATGACATGACCCTTAATGATCTTATCTATTTGCTTGGTGTTGTGGAATCAGCAATGATTTGGAACACCAGTAAAGCAAATTTGATTAAAAGAACAACTTCCCAAGTCTTAAATGGACATTGACAATGGTAGCATTGGATATCTAGAAAAGCATTTCTCTTCCCAATGGAAAGGGATCAGCCATAGTCAACTCGGTTGACCAAATGGTAAAGAGAAAGGCTAAGTCTGAGATAGCCTCATGTGCCATTACCAAAGGGTCCATGTGTTTTGTTGCCAAAGGAAGGGACACTGATTGCGAAGCTGCCATATTTACCTGAAAGATCATAAGATTGATCAAGTCAAAAAGTTTGACTCTACTTCAGTTAAAGTCCACTGACTAACTCTATTAAGTTTCTATTTGGAGATTCTTATTACGTAATGTGAACAGGTCACATGTTGATGTTTTTAAGAATCAAAGAAAAGATAGGAAGCTTAAAGTAAGTATATGTTGATTCTGATTGCGAAGGTGGGTTTCGATCGCATGGTTCGGTAATCAGAATTTTGAGCTGTTGCTTAAGAGTTGTAATATCTTGCTTATGAATAGATAAGAACAAGGTTTTCATGTGGATTGTAAGGATAAGTTTTTCCACAAAGTTTTTAAAAAGAGGGAAAAAAAGGGGTTTTAATTTTATTTATTTTAAAAAATATCCTTACAATGGCATCTGTGGAAAATTGTTGCTTATATGTTTCTAGTAATAGCAATATTGGAAAGTGGATTTGATTCCTTCATTTGTGGTAGTATCTGAATTTACCAAATAAAGAAAGTTTTTCATCACCCAAGTTTCAATTGGACAGAAACTTGGAATCATACAAGTTGTATTGTATGATGAATGAGAATTTTCATCTTTGAAAATTAAGACTAATTCTTTGATCACATGTATATGTGAGTCAATTGAAGGACTACGGAATTAGGCACACTGGGTGTGCACTTGTCAAGGTCCACCACAAAGATTGATTTGTCATGATTTACCAAAGATTAGTAAGTATGATTATACTTATAAGGTTGAGTATAATTCTATAACATTGGAAAGGTTACAATGTATGACAAAACAAATGAGAAGAATCAGATTAGGCAGAAAGATAAAAGTTTCTCAAATCTGAAAGGATGGGAGAGTACTTTAGAAAGATAAAAGCTTCCAAGTTGAACTCTGATAACTCACATGCAAATTCAACTTATTTGAAGTAGGTACAGAAATAAGAATTATGTCAACACGATAGGTTGCAAACCTTAAGTCGTGTGCTAGTGATAAATTACAGGTTTTACTCTTGATTAAATCTTGAAACTCTTTCAGGATCTTTCAGGCTCCCACTGTCCCCTTGACATATAAGTTTCCCCAGTCAAGAACCATTCCTTGACAAAACAAATATTCAAGGGATAGTGCGGATTCTTATCAAGACTAACACTTCACATAATTGGTCTTAGTTGGTCTTTGTCTCATCCAAGACATCACAATTTACCAATCTCAAATGTACAAGAGTAGAAAACATTTTACTCTTATATTTGACTAGTGTTAATAAACTTTCCTTTATGTCACTCAATGTTACAATCTTGGAGTATGACTCTAAGAATTGTTCTGGAACGAAGTATGACTCATCTTCTTGATTTTAACCTATCCAACAATTCATGACCTCTCTCCTTAGCCATAACGATGCACTAAGACGTCCTTAGAGTATGAATTTGTGATATGATTTTAACCTATCCAACAACTCTAGAACTGGATATGACTAAAGTGATTAAGCAATTGTCGAGGACAATCTGAGGTTCGCCAAAGATTGGTTGCTCAGGGAAAGTTGGAAGTATAACGTAAGTTGTTGGAAAGGACCGTATTGACATGTTCTGAAAAGAGGTAACTCTTACTCGGAAGTGATAGTAAAATTGGGACTATGGAAATGTCTCCATAGGTGGAAGTTATTCAATCTATGTAACATTAGAAAAACTTAATGCAAGAAGGATGTTCAAAGCAATGTACTTTGAATATGAGACTTCGTTTCCATAGAGTTGATCTCCTTTGGAATCCTCTGTAATGACTGATGACAAGGTTTTGAGATGATCAATGCATATAAGTTTAAAACCTAACAGATTTTTGGTAAATGATAGGAATCGGGGATTCTCACATTTACAATAAGGATTTGGGATTGTGAAATAAGCAACATTGGAATCAAGTTCAATTGATCTACTTCACAAAATAAAGATCATAGACAAACATAGTGTTCATACTTGAAGTATGGAATAACTATTGTTTAGAAAACAAAGTGTACATGCTAGGAGCATGGGACGACTGTTGTTTTTATTCAAGTCTTAAGTTGATTATTTGAAACATTGAATAATGTGTAATCAATATGGTGATAAATAAGAGGTGGTTCTATTTATATTCAAAAGGGTTCTGAGACCATATTGGATTCGATTATTATTGTGTTTCACTTTGCATGTTTTGACTTCAAAAATAGCTAGGTTATTCTTTCCGAATGACTACGTTATTTAAACACTCCACAGTCGTTCATATGTTGGAAGTAGGTATGAATCAAGACTGTCATGAATCGGGTTTGTAGATGGCTAAATGGGTTTAGTCATAGCAATGGTTGCTACAACATTCATGAGTGCTCATAAGTTATGAGTATTGGAATAAACCCACGCTCACTTGTATCACTTCATGGAATTTATCTCGAGTGATCGTGAGACGGTAATATCATATAAATCTTCAAACCTAGAGATATGAGTTGTTACCTATGAGTTGGTTGTGCATTGATTGCACGTAAACGCATCAGTAACTTGATGTTATAAAACATGCCTTTGTGTACAATTCAACAAGTAGTAGAACAAGCATATGAGTCAAAGTTTATCTGTTCCTTCTAGAAATAGAAGCGATATATGGGCCCCTCGATGATTTTGTTGTGACCTATGTACCGGCCGGTCAGAACTAAATTGATGTGTTCGATTAAATTCTTTGTGAAACAAATCGAAAATCGGGAAACAAACTGCTGGACAATAAGTACGATGTTGTTCCATGTATTTGTCCGGCTGATATCATGAGCACAGAGGATTATATGATCACTTATCTAAAATGGCGCTTCATAGTTCAACAGAGTCTTCATAGTTCAACGGAGTTTTCGAGAGCTACGATTGCTGGTTGGTTCCTGAAGTAACGTACGCAAATATAGTTATTAGACTTATCCAAGTGGGAGTCTGTTGGATAAGCTGTCTAAGTCCATAATTTATTTGGTATATACTTGACCCGACCCGGCATGGTCCATTTGGGTTGCATACCATCATGCACTTGGATAGACTATAATGAGAGAAATAAGACACTTATGGTTATTAATATGTTATAAGTTCTAGTATATTAATAATAAGAATAATAAGATTATTTAATTAGTATTGATCAAGAATTAATCTAGGATTAATTAAGTGATCAAAAGAAGACTAATTAAATATATGGGTTGATTGTGTAAATCATCCATACTTATATAGTGGGCTAATGCTCCATGGATAATCAAGTTGGGCTAAAACCCATAGGATGGTCCATGGATGCTCCATGGTGTATTTGAACCCATGGATCCAAGGAAATGGAAATCCATGACAATTAAGGATTTACCCTAATTGTAACACTATATAAAGAGCTTATTCTTGACAAAATCGGTCACTAGTATCACACTAGAAAGTGAAGAAAAGGGCTAGCCGATTTCATGAAGTATAGAACTCTCTCAAGTTATTCTAAGTGTTTTGGTGATTGTGATTCCATTTGAGGCATTCACACTATTGGTGCTTGGCCGTAAAACTCCTTAGAACCAAACTCATCAAAAAGGTATGTAGTCTCTTCTAACTCTTTATGTTGAAATGTTCCCCATGCCATGTTAGATAGGTTATAAACCTTGGAAAATTTATTATTTTGCATGTATTTAGACAAACATAGATCCAAAGTTTATTACGGTCGCATGCACACTTAGGAAGTGTTATATTGCTCAAAACCCAACAATTGTATGTTGGTTGGGGCCCGTTTTACCGAGCTCAGCTCGATGCTGGGCGAGGCCTGTTACCGGGTGGGGCCCGATGTCGGACGGGGTCTGAAGCCGGGTCAGGCCCGATGACAAGTGGAGCCCACTATATGTTTATTGTATGTTTGATATATGGTATTTTTGGGGAACTCACTAAGCTTTATGCTTATGGTTTTCAGTTTATGTTTTAGGTACTTTCGGTTCCAAGGGAAGAGCTTGGGATGACTGCATCGCATACACCTTTTGTACTCTGTTTATGAGGCTTAGTCTTATTTTGTTTGAGACTTATAATGTTTGGTTATTTGAGATGATTAAACAATTTTTTGGGAATCTGTCTTATTATATTAAAAATGAAATTTTTTTGGGTCATAATTTTTGATTGTTACATATAAAGTGTCCAATACAAGAATCCCTAACTTCTTAACCCATTAATACTTACTAGTTCATGCATGAAAGGATATTAACGACCAAAACCCCATTTTTATGTCTCAAATTACTACAAAACCTCTGAAAGGACAAAACATAAAAGCTAGAGTAGACCATACTCAAGAACACCAAGCAAAAGGAGCCAAAATGCATGAAACTTAACCACAACAATAATTAATGGCAATATTCATAAAGGTCAGAGCTTTTTACCTCCAACTAATGTGTAAGGGTGAGGTAATTCTAGATCTAACCTTCCTTTGAGTTCCCAAGATGATTCCAACACCTACCCCTTCCTTCAAGGTCACTAAAAACCCACAAACAAGCTCAAAATATCTAGACATGAGGTTAGGGTTTGAAAAGGTCGAGTTGAGTAATGGAGGCTGATGAAAGGGAATACCTTGAGGCTATAGAGGAAATTAAATAGTGCACAAACCCCACACATTAGGGTTTTCATCTAGACTAAGTACGCCCAACGTACACCCAGCATAGTCCAAAACGACAATGTTTTCTTTCATCGACCTTATGCCCAACGTACTCCTGGAGTACGCCGAGCATACTTATGCAGGGTGATCTTATTTATTAAGTGCCACATGGGACTAATTTGCAAACAAAACTCATTCCGAGGGTCAAAATGCAATATTTCTACATCTTATGGTTAACTTTAGATATACCTCATCGCCGAGATGTTACATTTATAATAAAGTCAAATCAAAACATAGAGCCGATTTATTACTTGTTACTTATTACCAGATTGTCACAACAATTACAGATGTCAACAACTGATTAACCAGAATGTGTAACACCATGTTCCTGGTACGTATTTAAACTCATGTATTTTGTACGTTTTCTCTGGGACTCGACGAGTTCGAGGCCCAACTCATCGAGTAAACTCGACATTATGCGGGGGTTTTAGTGACCCACTCGACGAGTTGTCGGACCGACTCAATGAGTAGAAGCTGTCTGGATGAAACCCTAGTATTTAGGGCTTGCACGCTATTTAAACGACTTATCTCTTCCCAAACCAGCCTCCATCGTCCCTCTCACTTCTAGAAGACCCTAACTTGAAACCCTAAGCCTTTATTGAGCGTTCTTGAGCTTTTTGGTGCCTTTTTGTGTGTATTTGAAGTTGGAAATGGAGAAGGAAGCCTGGGAGATCAAGTAGATCCAGAAGTCTTGGCACATTTCCTACTCAATTGAGGTATAAAGTTGATACCTTGGCTTTTCATTTGATTTGGGCCTATTTTCTACATTTTCTAAGCTGTGGTGAAGCTATACTCTGATGTTTGTGTATATTTGGGGTTATACTTCAGATTTGGAACCATTGAGGGTTCCCATGGCATAAAGGTGCCAACTTTATGGCCATGGGAGACCCATGCAACATATAAACCTCTTTTAATCGCTTTTTGAGCAAAAAACACCATGCATGGACATCAACTTCGTAGCTTTACGTATAATATGGACCCTTAGAGGTCAGATCTGTGGGTTGGATGCATTTAGACTGATAAAAATTGAATGTATAGTTTGGGACAAAGAGGGACTCGACGAGTCGTTCATGGAACTCGTCGAGTCGGGACATATTTTCCATCAAATCCTTTCTATTGATGGACCATATGCTAAGATTGAAGATCCCTCAGTTGTATATGCTTATTAGGGACCTGGAAATCATACAATTCGGTGAGTGTATGAGCTAACTCGGCGAGTTCAATGCAATGTCCCAACCACATGAAGACGAACACGACGAGTTCAAGGAGAAGTCGTCGAGTCATAGACTAAACACCTTCATACAGATGAGTCTCAATGTTTAGTGAAGGTGAACTCATCGAGCTCTTGCCAGAATTGACGAGTAGGGACGGGGTTCTAGCATTTTATGGATGTGGGGACTCGACAAGTTCATGAACCAACTCGACGAGTCTGGTCAACCAAATGTTGACTTTGACCAAAAGTTGACTTTGACCAGGGTTTTGACCTTGACCTTGGCTTGGACTTGAGTGACCCTTGTAAGGGTTATGAATATGAAATAGTAATGTAAAGAGGATGTTGTGTAGGGATTGAGGAGTCGAGAAGAGTTGATTTCCATACCGAGGACAGTGCAGACACTACACGACATCGAGGTGAGTTACCTTCCAGTAGAAGTGGGTCTAAGGTACCAAGGTCGACCCACTAGTGGTTGATCATAATTGAGATGATTGTCTTTGTGATAATTGTGTGGTTTTCTACTACTTGATGTGTTCTATATGCCAGTATGATATGCTATATGTGATAGTGGTAGTAGGAGGTGAATAGTCCCTCGATTCTATCGTTAGGACCGAAGGGTAGGTCGAACACCCCAAATATGTCTGACAACATGATTAAGATATGTTATTATGTGATAGTGGTAGGGGTGAAATAGTCCATATGACTGGGTGAGATAGACTGGAGGGTAGGCAGGCACCCCATAATGGCTTGATACGGGTAGGTCAGCACCCTAGAATGGCTTGACATTGGTAGGTCAGCACCCCAAAATGGCTTGACATGGGTAGGTCGGGCTCCCCAGACTTGCCCGATAGTATATATGATTATATGGTATGTGGTATGATGGCGGAACTCACTAAGATTTGTGCTTACGATTTTGATTTTTGGTTTCATGTACCTCTTCATCTAAGGGGAAGGAGCCGGCAGGGTAGCAACGCATCGCACACACATGATTACGCATTTGAGAACCTTTGGATTGTACTCTGACATTATACTATTTGACATTATGGTTTTTGAGACATGTAACTATGGTTTTGTGGTTTTATGTGATATGAGTATTGTTTTTCCTCAAACGATTTTTCAACTAATATAATTAAAAACAAAAAAATTTGGTCTTGATTTGTGGGATGTTACAAGTTGGTGTCAGAGCCTTGGTTTGAGGAATTTGGGCAGACTTTCGGGGGTGTCTGGATTGAAATCAAGGGCTTGAAAGATTTTTACAAGAAAACAGTTTTCTAGAATATAAACAAGGAGTTTTCGGAAAGAACAAGGTGTGTGATGTGTGCGACTGGCCGAGCTCGAGTAAATTTTTCCCAAGATACGCATACTTGATATGTTATGTTATATGATATGATTATGAGAACTGCATGCTAGACTAGGGCTAAGGATCTATGGAGGATTCCTTGTATGCCTGTTATGTGATTATGAGAACTGCATGCTAGATTAGGGCTAAAGATATAGGAAGGATGCATTATATGCCTATTGTATGAGTTTATTGAGCTATATGCTAGGGCTGTTTAGTCAGCAGTATGATAGCCTGATTAGGTTATTATTGGTTTGGTTACTCGATACACGAATGTTGATTGCTTTGTACTTATGGGGGGCTCTAGCTAGCTTTAACTAATTAGTAAGCGAATATGTAATAGTATTCGCAAGCTAGTTAGGGAAATATGGTAGGGACTCCTTGTGTAGCTGATGGCGGAGAGTAGGTCAGAGAGTACTCTAGCACAAGCCTAGGATAAGATTAGTTTGGAAACCAGTATTAGTAGAAGGGACTTGGTGAAGTCGAAGCAATCCTTCAGGAAAGTACAGATAAATGTGGAAGGTAGTATGGGCACATACTACTGGAAGCAGAGGATCCGTACTCGAATCAAGGAGGGTTAAGATAGAACCAGGTAACTTATAGAGTGTGCAAGACCTCTCAAGAGTATGAATGACCCTAAAGGTTATGTGTTTTGTTTCAGAATGGTGATTACGCATCATTGAGTAGGAGGTTCAGGGTTTGGATCAGGATCAAGATCAGGCTCGGGTGCGCGTGCGCGTGCACGATCCGAGTAAGTTGATGACTGGCTACGTGACTTCATCGCGTCGAAGATCACAAGAGGCATCCTTGAGGCGACCCCAATCATTTTAGGGTCAATCAAGGAGGAGATTATTGAGCTGTTAGAGGATTCCCTCTGGACATTCAGGAGTAACTTGGCATCCAACCAGTCACGGACGCGCACACTTGTTGGGTTTTGAGCAATCTAACACTTCCTAAGTGTGCATGTAACCCTAATAAACCTTGGATCTATGTTTGTCTAAATACATGCAAAATAATAAATTTTCCAACGTTTATAACCTATCTAACATGGCATGGGGAACATTTCAACATAAAAGAGTTAGAAGAGATTACATACCTTTTGATGAGTTTGGTTCTAAGGAGTTTGAGGGCCAAGCACGAATAGTGTGAATGCCTCAAATGGAATCACAAAACACCACAAACTCTTGGAAAACTTTGAGAGAGAATACACACTCTTGTATTTTCAGCCACACACATGCACACACACACACTAGTTCACTAGTTTCTTCTTAGGCTCCATTTCATGCTCCATAAGCATGCTTATATAGTGTGCA
This sequence comes from Lactuca saligna, assembly GCF_052625555.1. Lineage (NCBI taxonomy): Eukaryota > Viridiplantae > Streptophyta > Magnoliopsida > Asterales > Asteraceae > Lactuca > Lactuca saligna. Next base: position 157,848,487 of record NC_136425.1, on the reverse strand, counting down.
TGGTTAGGGTGAAACCCTAATAACCCATTTCTTTTCCTTTCCAAGGATCCATGGGTTAAAAGTTCCATGGATCATCCATGGACTTCCACATAAGCCTAGCCCATTAACAAATGAGTAGTAGCCCACACTATATAAAACAAATAGCCCATAATCTAATTAGTCTTCCTTTTAATCTCTAAATTAATTCATAATTAATTTAAGACTAAAACTAATTAAATAATGTAACTTCATATTAATATATTATAACTTATAATATATTAATAAACATATGTGTATAACTCTCATAAAATTATCCATAATAGTTTGGATGAGATGCAACCCAAATGGACCATGCCAGTCGGGTCAAGTATGTACCAAATAAGTTATGGACTTAGACACCTTATCCAACAGACTCCCACTTGGATAAGTCTAATAACTGTATTTGCCTATAACTTCAGGAACCAACCAGCAATTGTAGCTCTCGAAAACTCCGTCGAACTATGAAGCGCCATTTTAAGAAAAGTGTCACATAATCCTCTGTTCTCATGATATCAGGCGGACAAACACATGGAACTATGTCTTGCTTATTGTCTAGCAGTTGCTTCTTGATTTTCCGATTTGTTTGACGAAGAACTTCACTAAACACATCGGTTTAGTTCTGACCGGGCCCGGTACATGGGTCAACACAAAATCATCGAGGGGCCCAGATATCGCTTCTATTTCTAGAAGGAACAGATAAACTTTGACTGATATGCTTGTTCTACTACTTATTGAATCATACACAAAGGCACGTTTTATAACATCAAGTTACTGATGCATTTATGTGTAATCAATGCACAACCAACTCATAGGTAACAACTCATATCTCTAGGTTTGAAGATTTATATGATATTATCGTCTCACGATTACTCGAGATAAATTCCATGAAGTGATACAAGTGAGCGTGGGTTTATACCAATACTCATAACTTATGAGCACTCATGAATGTTGCAGCAACCATTGCCTTGTCTAAACAGCTTTAGCCATCTACAAACCCAATTCATGACAATCTTGATTCATACCTACTTCCGACGTATGATCGATTGTGGAGGTTTGAATAAATTAATTATTCTGGAAGTCAAAATATGCAAAACTGAAACAACAGTAAATAATTGACAATGATAGAAACACTTTACTCATGAATAAATCACAAATTTTATTCATCATCAAACGTCGATTACATTTTACAAGTTTCAGGAAAACTATCTAATCTGTAAAACTAATATCATCCCTCAGCCCGATGCGCCTCGCATGCTGAAAATGCTTAACCCTCGTCAGTCCCTTCATAAGGGGATCTGCAGGATTCTCATCCGACGATATCCTCCTTGCCACGAGGAGTCCTTCTTCAATCTTGTGTCTTATGAAGTGATATTTTCTGTCAATGTGTCGGGATCTACCATGATCTCTTGGTTCCTTGGCTAAGGCAACCGCACTATTGTTGTCACAGAAAATCTCCATAGGTTCCTTAATAGCTGGTACAACTCCAAGGTCTCCGATGAAGTTCTTTAGCCATATCGCCTCCTTCGCTGCTTCACTCGCTGCTATATACTCTGATTCACAAGTCGAATCAGCCACCGTCTCCTGCTTGGAACTCTTCCAAGAGATTGCCCCTCCATTTAAGGTAAAGATCCAACCTGACTGTGAGCGGAAATCATCCCTATCAGTCTGAAAACTAGCATCACTATACCCTAATACTCTCAAGTCATCACTTCCACCAAGGGTAAGGACCCAATCCGTAGTCCTCCGCAGGTACTTGAGAATGTTCTTTACCACGGTCCAATGAGCCTTGCTAGGGTTCCCCTGATACCTGCTGACCATGCTCAAAGCAAATGCCACATCAGGGCGGGTACAAGTCATAACATACATGATCGAGCCAACTGCGGAAGCATACGGTAATTGGCTCATCTCAGCTATCTCTGCCTCTGTACTCGGACTCTGAGTCTTACTCAGTTTGGTATTGCTTTGGATCGGTAAATCTCCTTTCTTGGAATTCTCCATGTTGAACCTTTTCAACACCTTATCCAAGTAGGTACTCTGACTAAGTCCAATTAGTCTTCTACTCCTTTCTCTTAATATCCTTATCCCTAGGATATAGGCAGCCTCCCCTAGGTCCTTCATAGCAAAACACTTCCCAAGCCAGGACTTAACCTCCTGCAAGGTTGGGATGTCATTTCCTATAAGTAGTATGTCATCCACATACAGTACCAAGAAGCTAACTATACTCCCACTAGCTCTGACATACACGCAAGACTCATCTTCGCTTCTCAAGAAGCCAAACTCTTTTACTTTCTCATCAAAACAAAGATTCCAGCTACGAGATGCTTTTTTTAATCCAAAAATGGATTTCTCAAGCTTGCATATTCTATTGGGGTACTCTGCACTAACAAAACCCTCTGGCTGATTCATGTACACATCCTCAGCCAACTTTCCGTTAAGGAAAGCGGTTTTGACATCCATTTTCCATATTTCATAATCATGAAATGCTGCAATGGCTAGCATAACCCTAATAGACTTAATCTTTGCTACCGGCGAGAAGGTTTCATCATAATCAATACCTTGAGTTTGAGTAAAACCCTTCGCAACTAGTCGAGCCTTATAAGTATGCACTTTACCTTCCATGTCTGTCTTCTTCTTGAAGATCCATTTGCACCCGACTGTTTTACGGCCTGGTACATGGTCAACCAAGTTCCAAACTTGATTATCATACATGGACTGTATCTCGCTGTCCATAGCCTCCTTCCATTTAGCAGACTCCGGGCCTGCCATGGCTTCCTTAACACTATTGGGTTCATCCAAATTTACAAGTGTACTATCACTGATAAACGTATCACCTTCTGTAGTAATATGAAAGACATAATAAAACGAAGGTGTGTTCCTAACCCGTGTGGAACGCCTCGGAGGTACAGACTCGTCAGCTGGATCAACAGGAGTTTCTTCCTCAGGTTGATTGCTAGTGTTTGAGATTCCTTCACCAATTGATTCTTGAATTTCTTCAAGATCAATTTGCCTCCCACTGTCTCCTTGGCTTATAAATTCTTTCTCGCGAAAGACTCCTCTTCTTGCTACAAAGACCACATTCTCACTGGGTCTGTAGAAAAGGTAACCAAAGGATTTCTGTGGGTAGCCGATGAAAATACACCTTTCAATTCGGGGTTCAAGCTTATCATGAGTCTCACGTCTCACGAAAGCCTGGCAACCCCAAATTTTGATGTGGTCCATATTGGGAACCTTCCCAGTCCACATCTCATGAGGTCTTTTGGTAACCTTCTTTGTAGGGACTAGATTAAGGATATGGGCGGCAGTCTCTAAGGCATACCCCCAAAAAGAGATTGGTAACGAAACTCGACTCATCATAGAGTGAACCATGTCCAACAAAGTTCGATTACGCCTCTCAGCCACCCCATTCAGTTGTGGTGTCCTGGCAGGAGTCAATTGTGAGACAATCCCACACTCCTTAAGATAGTCAAGGAACTCGGTGCTAAGATACTCACCACCTCAATCGGATCGAAGCATCTTAATGTTCCTGCCCAATTGATTTTCTACTTCCTGTTTGAATTCCTTAAACCTTTCAAAGGTTTCTGACTTATGTTTGATTAAGTAGACATACCCATATCTACTAAAATCATCAATAAAAGTCACATAATACCGATTAGCATCCCTTGTAGCGGTTTTGAATGGCCCACATACATCAGTATGTATTAGGTCCAACAAACCCTCACCCCTCTCACAAGTTCCAGTGAAGGGTGATTTTGTCATCTTTCTAAGTAGACAAGAGTCACAACTATCATCCGATTTAAGGTCAAATGATTCCAAGACTCCACTCTTTTGGAGTTGGCCTATGCGTTTCTTGTTTACATGTCCAAGACGACAATGCCACAATGATGCTTTATCTAGGCTAGTAGAAGAATCAATATACAACACATTATTTCCTAAGTAGCCTACAATCGACACAGTTTGATACACACCATCACAAGGTAATGCTTTAAAATAAAACACATTATTAAAGAAAGCATTAATACCATCACATTCATTATCAAACGAAAAGGTAAAACCTTGTTCGTACAAAGCATGAAAAGAAATAATATTCCTCGCCATTTCAGACGAGTACACACATTTATTCAAATCTAATTTCAACCCATTATTAAGCAACAAAGTATAAACTCCAATCTTGGAAACAGGTGAAGCCTTCCTATTCCCCATGATCAAGTTTATCTTCCCGTGCTCCACATCCTCACTTCTTCTTAGGCCCTGCAAATCAGAACATATGTGAATACCACATCCTGTATCAAGTACCCAAGAGTTAGAATGTGTTGAGTAATTAGACAATATAGTGTAAATACCTGCATGGGTGGGTTTCACTTTCCCATCCTTTAGATCCTGCAAGTACTTAGGGCAGTTTCGCTTCCAGTGTGCCTTTTCATGGCAATAAAAGCATTCAGCATCCTTGGGAATGGCAGAAGGAGTGACAGAACCGCTCTTGGTCTTCGATGAGGAGCCTTCAAGAGACTTTCCCTTGGTACCCTTCGAAGGGTGCTTCCTCTTCTTCCCTTTGCCTTGCCCAATAGCCAAAACAGGGGTAGATGTTGGAGTAGGAGTAGTAGAGGTAACAACCGCCTTGCCCTTAAGACCGGATTCCGCGGTCTTCAAGAGTCCTTGAAGCTTGCTGAGGGTAACTTCCTCCTTGTTCATATGATATGTCATTCGAAAATGATCATAACAAGAAGGCAAGGAGTGCAAAATGATGTCAATTGCCAACTCCTCAGGGATGTTAACATTGAGCTTCAGCAAACGGTCCACATACCTTTGCATCTTTTGCATGTGGCCCGTGGCGGATTCACCGTCCTTCATGCGGGTAGTTATTATGGAGGAGATTATTTCGTACCGCTCCTGACGAGCACTCTGATGGTACCTTTCCATCAGGTCTTGGTGCATCTCAAAAGGGTAGAAATCTTCATATGACTTTTGGAGCTCGGCTGTCATCGTGGCCATCATGATACATGCCACCTTAGTAGCATCTCTCTCATGAGTCCTGAATTCAGCGATCTCCTCAGGAGTAGCAGTAGACTCATCAAGTTCTTTTAACTCCTTATCGAGGACATATTCTTTGTCCTCATAACGATTAACCATCCTGATGTTCCTAATCCAATCCATGAAATTGGAACCATCAAAGATGACGCTCCCACAAAGATTCATGAGAGAGAAAGAACCAGTTGGGTTAGAGCCCGAAGCATTAGTGTTGGAAGACATCTGAAAGAAGAGAGTAGGTTTAGATTAGATATATAGGATCCTTAATAAGACACCCAAATGTAATATTAAGGCTAGGATCCAATCACAATATATTACACTTAGAAGAGGGATGCCGTAATCTAAGTAATAATATATTTGAAAGGTAGGTGAATGACGATTCACCAAAATCCACCATGAAATAAAAATGATTTATTAGGTTTAATTGGATTTGAAATTCCTAGATTCTTTTGAGATTCATTGAACTTTTCAATGGCATGTTTCAATCTCGATTGTGCCCTTCAAGTTTTGTGACTGGGATGCGGAGGATCACAAAACAAGGTGTGAATAACCATGCTAATTCACTTGGTACCCTTAATATCATCACCTAATCAATGTGCCGGTTAACCACACACGCTCCATTGATCTATGAAAAACATTAAGTCACCCTTCGTGATCCTTACTAGTCCTAGTTAGTGTGCCGGTTAACCACACACGCTCCACAACCGACTTGGTAAGGTACAAAGTGTGAATTCCATGGACTAGCACCATGTTCACATCTTTCCTGAGGTAACTAAGATTGGGAATTAAAAGAGTTTAGTTACTTTATAATATTCATTATACTTTTAATGAGGATTTAAAGTCATTGTTCTACCCGTTCGGCTAACGACCCTCCACCGATCAAGCAAACGGTGGGTGAGAATGGACACCCATTAAGTCGCCATTTTATAGGCAACAACCTTATACCCACCTTATAGACCGGCTTCATGAATGAGGCCTACTAACGGTAAAACGACTTATTCTTATACATATATATAATAATTAACCATTAATGTTATAAATAGTATAAGGGTTGAATTTTAACTATTAAAACTCTAAGGTTTGGAATTAAAGTTTATTAAAGTGTGTGAAACTTTACAAATTCCAAAACTTGAGGGCAAGTTTTGTAACTTTGCAAAACTCTTCATTTCATAACTTATGAATTAAAGGTTCATAAAAATGAAGACTCTTCATTTTCATGTAACTTATGTGTTTTAAGTGTGTGTTAAATAAGAGTGACCTTTGGAAATCCATAACTTGAGGACAAATTATGGACTCCATTAAAACACATAAATGATCAAGAATCAATTCTAAACAATTCAGCAAATAATTCCTATCATTTTCTAAATTCCTATGAACATGAACATGATTATCAAAAATTCAAGAATCATATGAACACATAAAATCATGGAATTTTGATATATGCTATTGTAAATGGATTAGAACAACCATTACACCAACTAAAATAAGTTTTATAACACCAAAACAGTTTAGGGTAATGTTTCTAGTCCATTTCCAGCAGCAAAAGTCAAAAAACTGCACTCTTTCGATCCTACTCGTCGAGTGCATGAACCTACTCGACGAGTAGGTTGAAGTTTGCCTTGGACTCGTCGAGTCCCCCCAATGGACTCGGCGAGTCCACCATGCAGACAACAACGATTTCGACTTTTTTCACTATTTTGCATCAAGTATCAAACAAGCAAGCCTAGGCTCTGATACCACTGTAGGGTTTTGAGCAATCTAACACTTCCTAAGTGTGCATGGAACCCTAATAAACCTTGGATCTATGTTTGTCTAAATACATGCAAAATAATAAATTTTCCAAGGTTTATAACCTATCTAACATGGCATGGGGAACATTTCAACGTAAAAGAGTTAGAAGAGATTACATACCTTTTGATGAGTTTGGTTCTAAGGAGTTTGAGGGCCAAGCACCAATAGTGTGAATGCCTCAAATGGAATCACAAAACACCACAAACTCTTGGAAAACTTTGAGAGAGAATACACACTCTTTTATTTTCGGCCACACACATGCACACACACACTAGTTCACTAGTTTCTTCTTAGGCTCCATTTCATGCTCCATAAGCATGCTTATATAGTGTGCATGGTTAGGGTGAAACCCTAATAACCCATGTCTTTTCCTTTCCAAGGATCCATGGGTTAAAAGCTCCATGGATCATCCATGGACTTCCACATAAGCCTAGCCCATTAACAAATGAGTATTAGCCCACACTATATAAAACAAATAGCCCATAATCTAATTAGTCTTCCTTTTAATCTCTAAATTAATTCATAATTAATTTAAGACTAAAACTAATTAAATAATGTAACTTCATATTAATATATTATAACTTATAATATATTAATAAACATATGTGTATAACTCTCATACAATTATCCATAATAGTTTGGATGAGATGCAACCCAAATGGACCATGCCGGTCGGGTCAAGTATATACCAAATAAGTTATAGACTTAGATACCTTATCCAACAACACTATCCTTGAAGGAGTTCAGTGGGAGTGGTGAGCCAGAATTTCACTGGGCGAATGACCCCATTGCTGCTAGGAGATGGATCACATACATCGAGTCTGTGCAGTTGACGAGCTTTTTCCCGAAAGGGTCGAAGTTTCACTTTGTTGCGGGTTGTTTGAGAGACAGAGCTAGGGATTGGTGGCAGTCGGTTGGTAACTCAGTAGGAGCCCCAACTATCAAGGCTATGACTTGGTTGGACTTTGTGACCAGGTTTAGGGTTGAGTTTGTGCCTGCTGTGGAGATTCAGTAGCTGGCCAGGGTGTTTCTTGATATGACACAGACTACCGAGACAGTGACAGAGATCACCGCCAAGTTCCGGGAGGTGGCCTTGTTGGTACCTCTTTATGAAGGGGATGAGGAGATGCGGAAGACCTGCTATCATGATATGTTGAGGGATGATATTCGAGAGCATGTCAGCTAGTCAGCCTGCCCGACCCTGGAGTCCATGATTATCAGGGCGATGAAGAGGGAGATTGATTTAGAGCACCTTAGGAAGAGGAAGGTAGAGATAGAGTAGGTTACTGGGGTTTCGGGGAAGAAACCCAAAGGATCCGACACTAGGTCAAAGGGCCAGTCGAGCCAGAGCTGCTGCAGGAAATGCGGCAGGCCACATGAGGGAGCTTGTAGAGCGGGATCATCAAGCTGCTACAAGTGCGGCAAGACGGGGTGAGGAGCCGAGCTTTCAAGTTGACAGTCGAAGAGGCATGCGCCACATCTGATGTGGTGATGGGTATGGTTTCTTCTCTCTAACTTTTATTATATGTCGATTGTGTTATTGATATGCCATGTTATATGTTTTGTTTAGGATCCTTCAATGTGAACGGTATCCCAGTTCAGGTTTTGGTTGATTCGGGTGCTACCTGTTCATTTGTCTCTCTTGCACTTAGCAAGAGGTTCCCTTAGTCTTAAGACATGTTGGATTGCCCTCTTGAGGTCAAGATTGCAGATAATCGATCAGTTCGAGTAGCGGAGGTATTGGGGGATCGTGTTTTGAGATTGTTCGAGGAGCTCTACTTGGTAGACTTGGTTCCGATACCATTGCGGGGGAACAAGGTTATTATAGGCATGGATTGGTTGAGCCCCAATAGGGTAGTGATCGACTACGCGCAACAGTTGGTCCGGGTCAGGAACCCAAGTGGGGGAGAGCTGGTGAATCAGGGTGAGTGGCCACAGAGTGGACCAACTTTATGTTCAGCAGCGAGAGCTAGGCACTATCTCCTGCACGGGTGCATAGGGTATGTCGCCTATGTCTTGGATACCCGAGAGGTGGGTAAGGCGATGGTGATTGATGTACCGGTGGCACGGGAGTACACGGATGTATTCCCAAAGGAGCTGTCTGGGTTACCTCCGGAGAGACAGATACAATTCAGGATCGACCTAGTCCCTGGTGCGGCTTCGATAGCCAAGGGATAGTATCGGTTGGCTCCTCCTGAGAGGCAGTAGTTGTCTACACAGCTATAGGAGCTGTTACACAAAGGATTCATCAAATCGAGCAATTCACCCTGGGGAGCCCCGATCCTATTTGTGAAGAAGAACGACGGGTCACATCAGATGTGTATAGATTACTGAGAGCTAAATAAGGTAAGGGTGAAGAAACGTTACCCACTCCCGAGGATTGATGATCTCTTTGACCAACTTCAGGGAGCCTCTTAGTTCTCTAAGATTGATCAGTGTTCAGGTTATCATTAGATGAGGGTCAGAAAGGAGGATATGCAGAAGACTACTTTTTGGACATGATATGGTCACTATGATTTTTTTGTTATGCCTTTTGGGCTCACCAATGCTCCTACCGCGTTCATGGATCTCATGAACCGCGTGTGCAGGGCGATGTTGGATCAGTCTGTGATAGTTTGCATTAATGACATCTTGGTTTATTCCAATACGCTGGAACAACACGAGGAGCACTTGTAAGAGGTGTTGGATACTCTGATTAGGGAGAGGTTGTATGCCAAGTTCTGCAAGTCTGATTTCTGGTTACACGAGGTGCAGTTCCTTGGGCACCTTGTCAACCAGAACGGGATTTCGGTCGACCCGGATAAAATGGAGGCCGTGATGATGTGGGTGGTTCCAATGTCTCAATCTTAGATACGGAGTTGCTTGGGACTCGCATGATATTATCGAAGATTCATTTAGGACTTCTCCAAGACAGTCGTGCTTTTTACCCGATTGACAAGGAAAGTCGTGGTCTTTTGCAGTGGGCCTGAGCAGCAGGCCGCATTTGAGACATTGAGATAGAGATTGTGCGAGGCGCCATTATTATCCCTCCCATAGGGCATGGAGGATTTCGTAGTATATTATGATGCCTCCATCTCAGGTTTGGGTGTGGTATTGATGCATAAGGGGGCATGTTATCGTTTACGCCTTAAGGCAACTGAAGCCTCATGAGGCGAACTATCCGACACATGATTTGGAGTTGGGGGTAGTTTTTTCCCTCAATATTTGGCATCATTACCTATATGGGGTCCGTTCTGCCATTTACATGGACCATAAGAGTTTGAGGTACCTCAAGGATTAGCCAAAACTGAATATGAGACAGCATCGATGGCTGGATGTGGTGAAGAATTACGATTATGAGATCCTCTACTACCTAGGAAAGGCTAATGTCGTGGCCGATGCGCTTAGCCGCAAGGCAACACCGATATGAGATATTTTCTTGAGGATGACCGTGATGACTCTGTTGTTGGAGCAGATTCGAGAGGCCTAAAAACAGGCTATGAAGGAGGAACATCGTAAGAGTGAGCGTATTGTCGATTAGGTTTCCTCCTTCAATTATGACAGATGTGGATTGTTGACACTACACCATAGGGTGTGGGTCCCATACCATGGCGGTGTGTGCCAGATATTGATGGAGAAAGCACACAAATCCAAGTTTTCCATTCATCCCGGGATAACGAAGATGTACATGAATCTTCTTCTTGATTATTGGTGGCCCTGCATGAAGCGGGATGTAGCTTGGTATGTTGAGAAATGCCAGACCTACAGGAAGGTCAAGCTTGAGCACTAGAGGCCCCACAGCAAAACCCAACCATTGGATATCCCGATGTGGAAATGGGAAGATATCACTATGGATTTCATCACAAAGCTTCCCAGGACCGCGTGGGGAGTGTATTCGATTTGGGTCATCATGGATTGATTGACCAAGAGAGCCCATTTCATTTCGATTTAGAAGAGCATTTCGGTCAAAAAGTTGGCCGACATCTACATTAGAGAGGTGGTGGATTGGCATGGGGTGCCAATTTCAGTGGTTTCCGACAGAGATGTGCGGTTCACTTCCAGATTCTGGAAGAAGTTTTACGATGAGTTGGGTACTCGTCTGCAATTTAGCATCGCGTTTCACCTGCAGACGGATGGTCAGAGCGAGTAGACCATCCAAACCTTGTAGGATATGCTACGGGAATGCGTTTTAGACTTCGGAGGTAGTTGGGACACTTACCTTCCTTTGGTAGATTTTTTTTCCAACAATAACAACTATCAAACAAGTATCGACTGTCCTCCCTTCGAGATGTTGTACGGGAGGAAGTGAAGGACCCCCATATGCAAGGGTGAGGTTGGTCAGAGGGTCATAGGGAGTACCGACGTGGTACTCAAGACTACAGAGAGGATCCAGCAGGTTCAGAGCAGGCTTTAGACTGCTCAGAGTCGGCAGAAAAGTTATGCCGACAAGTGTTGTTCATACCTGGAGTTCCAAGTCAGAGATATGGTAATCCTGAAGGTGTCGCGTTGGAAATAAGTCATTCGGTTCAAGAAGCAGGGCATGTTGGGCCACATGTATATTGGACCTTTAAAGGTCGTAGCCCGGGTAGGAAAGGTGGCGTATAGATTGTATCTACCAACCGAACTCAGTCAAATTCACAACACTTTTCACGTCTCCCAGCTGAAGAAGTGTCTGGTAGACGATTAAGCAGTGGTGCCTTTAGAGGATATTCAGATGAATGACAGCCTGAACTACATCGAGCGGCCAGTAGCTATCCTCGACAGGAAGTCGAGGGATTTGGGGAACAAGAGTGCGAAGCTAGTAAAGGTGCAATCGCAGCATCGCAAGGGCTCAGAATGGACATGGGAGCCGGAGGACGAGATGAGGGAACACTACCGCAAGCTTTTTCCAGATTCAACAGTAGACTTCCAGGATGAAGTTTATAATAAGTGGGGGAGATTTGTAACACCAGGTTCCTGGAACTTCTTTAAAGTCAAGTATTTTGTACTGTTTCTCTAGGACTCACGAGTTGGAGGCCCAACTCGTTGAGTAGAATCGATATTATGTGGGGGGAATGGGGGGGGGGGAGATTTAGTGACGTACTCGACGAGTCTGGGGATCGAATCGATGAGTAGAACCTGTCTGGATGAATGTAATGACGTAAATTTTCAAAACAATTTTTCACATTTAAAACACACTTTCATTCATAGTAAATATAAAAATATTAATTGTGTCACATATCAATCCATAACATTACATCCCAAGATCAAAACATATCCAAATCCATCGGTGTGTGTACGAGTCAAGCCGGCGCCTTCCCGCGATCGTTGCTAGTACCTAAAACACATAACACAACACTGTAAGAATAAACGCTTAGTGAGTTCCCCAAAATACCACATACCACACATACGCCTTTCCAAGCCATACTCTGTGGGATCTTCTGATCCAGGTGTCTTAGGGGACTTCTGTCCCGCACTTTGGTAGACCTTCTGATCCTATCCGTATCGACCTTTTGATCCGTACCCTCTTAACCTTCTGGTCCATATCGTCTTGACCTTCCGATCCTTATCATACATAACATACATAACACATAAATGTCATCTTAACCTTTCGGTCCTCGTCATACATAACATACATAGCACATACATATCACATAACCGCATATAGCACATACATCATATCATACAAGACCTTCTGGTCACACATAGGTACCCTTCCAGGTACAGTATAGTGAGAAGACTCACCCCGGTATCTTGGATAACTCGAACTCTATGAATCGGGTCTAGCCTCTGCGGTATCTTGGATAACTCGAACTCTATGAATCAGGTTTAGCCTCCGCCTAATCATAACAAACACTTGACATTAATACATTTCCCCAAGGCTAGACTTCTTCCTTTCCTATCATTCTCAGGAGGGTAAAAGACCATTTTACCCCTCTCGTGGCTTAAATGCCCTAAATTTGACCAAACCCTAAAGTCAACAAAAGTCAACCCTCCGAGTTACGCTGCGCGTACCAAGCATGTACGTCGGGCGTACCCGGTGCCTTCACAAAATCGGGGTGCGCGACCCCTTACGCTGCTCGTACTGGGATTACGCCCAATGTAAGTCCCAATTCAGCTACTTTATGGATTTTGGTCTTAAACGGTTAAGCCACTTCTCTAACTTCCATATCTGACTCCCTCAGAACCTCTTATTCCATAAAGTCGGAACCTTTAAGCCTTTGCATGGCTGTAAAGGCCCTTACACCCTCAAAACACCTTTCCTCTTTCCATATTAAGTCCATATCTCATGCATGACTCAACATCCACGACCAAGATTGGAATTTTATGAACTTTCATCACATAATATACTGGGAAAGGCCAGATCTAATCTTATGGAGACCCTTTGCACAAAAAGTCTCCACCTTTGAACCAAAAACCCTAAAAACGGGTCCATAAACAAAACTCATGAAAGGAAAGGAAAGCTTTGAGCTTTTTACCTCAAAAAGGAGCTACAACCTCTATAGAACTCGGATCTACTCTTGCTCTCCAACTTCTAGTTCCAACAATGGCTTCCTCTTCTCCTTCTTCACCTTAAGAAGGCACCTTCAAGCTTAAGAACACACACACAAGCTCAAAACGGGTTTTTTGCTCTCTTAGGGCTCACTCAATGAAGTATGGTGGTTGGGGATGAAGGACTTAACGTTCCTTTTATAGTGCACAAGCCATAATTAGGGTTTGCATCTGGGCGCATTACGCCAAGCATAACCCTGGGTACGCCCAACGTACCCAAGTGAGTCCGCATCCAAAATAATCACATGAGTACGTGCGACGTACACACTATTACGCCCAACATAGTCACAAGTCCAATGCTCAACTTAAGGGACTTATCTTGACAATTTGCAAAAGTAGAGGAGTTATAAAGCTTACCTGAGTTTCGAGATGTTACAATTCTCCCCCACTAGAACTAGACTTCGCCCTCGCAGTCTCATGTCAAAAATAACTCTGGATGCTGCTCCCGCATCTCCGAGTCCGGTTCCCAAGTCTACTCGGACCCTCTCCGAGGTTGCCATTGAACCTGAACTAAGTGCACCTCCTTGTTTCTCAAAACATTGATCTTCCGATCCAGGATTGCGATTGGCCTCTCGACCTAATTCAGACTCGCGTCCACCTAGATATCCTCCAATGGTACCACTTCCGACTCGTCGGCTATACACTTTCTCAGCTGCGACACATGGAAGTGTCATGAATATGGTCCAACTCTGCAGGTAGCTCCAAGCGATATGCTACTCTGTCCATTCTTGCGATCACACTAAACGGCCCAAAATACCGGGGCCCCAGCTTGCCCCTCTTCCTGAAACGGATCACTCCTTTCCAAGGAGACACCTTCAGGAGTACCAGATCCCCGACCTGAAACTCGAGCTCCGATTGACGCCTATCCGCGTAACTCTTCTGGCGACTCTAAGCGGTCAATAACCTCTGTCTGACCTACTGTATCTGCTCTGTCATCTGAAGCACTATCTCTGTACTACCCATCACACGTTGCCCTACCTCACCCTAGCAAATGGAAGTCTGACAAATCCTCCCATACAACAACTCAAAGGGTGGCATACCAATGCTCGAATGATGGCTGTTGTTATAGGAAAACTCAGCCAAGGGTAAATACGTATCCTAACTCCCTTTGAAGACCAATACACATGCCCGAAGCATGTCCTTGAGCGTCTGAATTGTACGCTCGCTCTGCCGGTCAGTCTGTGGGTGGTATGCGGTACTAAAGTGCATCCTCGTACCTAATTCCTCATGAAATTTCTTCCAGAATCTGGAAGTGAAACGCACATCTCGATCTGAGATGATCGAGATCGGTACTCCATGTCGCGATACCACCTCCCTCACGTACAACTCCGCCAACCTCTCAACAAAAGAGCTCTCACCGATAGCAAGAAAGTGAGCGCTCTTCATCAACCTGTCCACGATCACCCAAATTGAGTCACCACCCCTAGCAGTCCTCGGCAATTTAGTGATAAAATCCATGGTAATCTATTCCCACTTCCACTCGGTAATCTCAAGTGGCTGCAACAAGCCATGCGGTTGCTGGTGCTCAGCCTTAACCCTTCGACATGTTAGGCACCTCTCAACAAACCATGCTACATCCCTTTTCATACATGGCCACCAATAATCCTTCTTCAAATCCAAGTACATCTTAGTGGCCCCGGGATGGATCGAGAACCTCGATCTATGAGCCTCCTCCATCAAGATGGTACGCGTTCCGCCCACAAACGGTACCCAAACCCGACCCTGAAAGGTCATAAGCCCTTGACTATCAGTAATGAACTCCGATACCTTCCCGATCACCCGCTCGCTTTTGCGGTTTTTCGGTCTCACGACCTCTACCTGGGCCCCTCGAATGGTGTCCAACAATGGAGTCATCACTATCATCCGCATACAAATATCCCGAATCGGGGCGCTCTCCGCCCTACGGCTCAGGGCATCAGCTACGACGTTCGCCTTGCTTGGGTGGTACAGGATCTCAAAATCGTAATCCTTTACCACGTCCAACCATCTTCGCTGGCGCGTGTTCAGATTCGGCTGGTCCGTCAAATACTTCAAACTCTTGTGATCCGTGTAGATGGTACACCGAACCCCATACAAATAATGATGCCAGATCTTGAGGGCGAACACCACCGCTCCCATGAAAAAGCAACACCCTTCCGGGTCAACTTGGTGAAAGGCACGACGATCTTGTAGAAATCCCGGATAAATCTCCGATAATAGCCGACCAACCCTAGGAAACTTCAAATCTCGGTGGGCGATCTCGGCACCTCCCATCTCATAACTGCCTCAATCTTGGTCGAATCGACTAATATCCCTTCCTGGTTAATGAGGTGCCCCAAGAACTGGACCTCTCGTAACCAAAATTCACACTTGTCGAATTTGGCGAAGAGCCTCTCCGACCTTAATACCCCGAGAATCTCCCTCAGATGTTCCTCGTGTTGCTCTCTAGATCGCGAGTACACCAATATATCATCAATGAACACTGATGGCGTGCCTAGGGCAGCCCGGCAGAGTTACACCCAAGCCCTAGAGCCAAACACACCAGCCAGATCCGGCCCAGCAGGCTCAGCGCCCGCTGGCGCCCCTAGGAGCAGAACGCCCAGGCGAAAGGCTCGCACCCGCCAAGTCATCGCCCTCTCCGCCAAGACAAAGTACGGCCAGGAGACAAGCAGTGGGATCAGAGCATTACCATCAAAGCCAATGAGAGCGCTCTGACAATGGGAGGCGCATGACCCTCCAATCAGCTCCTCTGATCCTGTCTCCCCGAAAAGCGATCTTGTCTGGTACAGACCAGGTAGGAGCGCTAGGTATAAAAGGGCGCATTCTCATGCTAGCAAGGTAAGCTCCAAAAACCAATCTAAAGAGAACAAAACAAACCCTAGAACCATCCTAACTTGATCGTCGGAGCGTTCTCCTAGGAAACGGCTGACGGCCTTTGTTCTTTGTGACCTTGCAGATACACCCAGGCAACCAAGAAGGTTTTATTCTAAGATAAGAATTGGGGCCCTACAAGGAGTAAGGTTCCATAATTTGGTGCCATCTTTTTGTGAGACGAAGAACAAAAAAAAGCATGAAGTCAACCATCAATGGCGTCCAACGGTAGCGAGGGACGACCGGTTAGTCCCATACATCCCATGGCGACGTTGGACGAAACGCCACCGCCTACAACGGCCAGTAGGCCAGTTTTGGGCGAAGGAAGTTCCACAACAGCCACCGGAAATATTTCACAACCGCTGTCCCCTCAACAAAGAGCAACTCCGGTGGAGCTACTTTCACCCACACAGCTTCAGACGCCACCGTTCTTTGCTCCGCCGCAGCAGCAAACGCGGACAGTCCACCCAACTATACCCCCATCGAGCCACATCTTTAGCTTTTCACCGTCATTCGTAACACCCACATCGTTCCCAACGACTGGTGGACAAAGTTCTGCAGCACTATTACCACCATTGGCGCAAATCATGATGAACAACTCACCACCCGTGTACCTAACGGTTGGAGCATGGACTGGACCGGCTATCCCCTTGAACAGCAGCCTACAACAGTCGATAATTCTCAACCCTGTTACATCCATGCACCCTCTCTCCACTAGCCATCCCCTCCAGTTGCCATTCTAACCATACCCCTTTTATGGACCAAGCCCAACCTACCTTACACCCCTACAACACGGAATGAGTTCGCAATATCAGCAAGATACGTCAACTGCTCCAAACCAGGATGGTTTTTCCCTGAGTGTAACATCTCCATTCGTTAAAGAGCTGCTGGATTACGAAATACCAAACACCGTGAAGCTCCCAACGCTTAAAACGTACAATGGAACCACCGACCCGGATAGCCATATTGACACATACGAGTGGACGATGACGTCAAACTTAACGATAAGTTTTGGTGCACATACTTCCCGACGACGCTTGATGGCAACGCCGGCACATGGTTCAAAACGCTACAACCAGGCAGCATCTCAAACTTTGCTCAGCTCAAATACCTCTTCCTCACCAACTTCATGCAGCTACATAAATACAAAGGCGATTCTCATTCGATTATAGGCTGCAAACAAAGGGAGGGGGAGACTGTCCGAGAATACTTCACAAGGTTCATAAATGCTACGCTGGATGTACCAGGGCATAAGGAAGGGCTC
Source organism: Lactuca saligna (assembly GCF_052625555.1). NCBI lineage: Eukaryota > Viridiplantae > Streptophyta > Magnoliopsida > Asterales > Asteraceae > Lactuca > Lactuca saligna. Next base: position 157,831,029 of record NC_136425.1, on the reverse strand, counting down.
ATTGCTGGAGCTTTCACATGGGGACTCCTGCCTGGGCCCCTCTCACAAAAACTCATGGGAAAGAAGCCTCTAACATGAGCTGAGTTGAAAGAAAGAATGGAGCGATACCTACGGCAGGAAGAGGGTGAGGCGGATAAGCAGGCCTACTTGAAGGCTATGGCGACTAGACATCACCATCCGACCCACACGGACTTTCGAGGGGGAGGAAGACACTATAGCCAAGCAAGAAGACCATCCCCACGCTTCCGACCATTTATCAAAGACGACAGACGGGGTCGCCGCCCAGAAGTATATGCAGTGTCCGAGAAATAGCAACCAGCCAATCCGCCCACGAGTCTGTACTGTGAATACCACAAAAGCAAAACGCATGATATAGCTAGCTGTTCGGTGCTAAAGAAGGAGATGGAGGAGAAACAACTTAAGGGAAACCTGGTGGAGGTGGCGCGAAGCCTACGCGCCAAATTTGATGCTGAGGACGCCAAAGGTCCGTCCCGAGAAGGAGTTCAACCCAAGGAGATATTCATGATACGCAATAAAAGAAGTAAGGAAGAACAACGAGAAAAGCAAATCATTGTTAAACCGCCAGCACGCACACTTACATTCTCCATACAGGACCCTCAGCCGTACGGTTGGAAGGGCGACAATCCTTTGATAATACAGGCATCCATCAAGGACGTGACTATCCATAGGGTCTATGTCGACACCGGGAGCTCAGCAGACATCATATATGAGCATTGTTTCCGACTCCTCCCGGATCATTGGAAAGACAATTTGAAACCTACGACGGGTAGGCTGGTGGGATTCACCGGCCATAGCCTGTGGTCGTTGGGCACGATTCACCTCCCCTTAATAATCACTAGCCATGACAAGCAGCAGAAGAAGAATGCCTTGATAGACTTTGTAGTCATTCCGCACCCGGCGGAACATAACATCATATTAGGAAGGCCTGCCCTCCTGAAACTAGGGGCCGTACCTTCAACCATGCATGGGATCATGAAATTCGATACCCCAAAGGGTGAAGCCATGATCCTAGCTAGGTTGCCCAGAGAATTGCGGTGCTATCAATGAGGAATATCCCGATCAGCCGATCGATGTTGGAAGCGACCTCCCAAGCCATACAAGAAGAGCATTAGTTGACCTGCTCAAACGATAAAAACATGTATTTGCTTGGACCCCCACGGATATGGTGGGGGTAGAAAGGAAAGTCATTGAACATAAGCTGATGATCAAACCGGGGCTAAAAGAGGTTAAGCAGAAGAAAAGAGTACAATGAGGAGACCGTAACAGGGCAATCAATGCAGAAGTGGCCAAGTTGATGGAAGCTGGAATAGTAAGGGAGGCGACGTTCCCAACATGGATAGCAAACCCAGTTATGGTGCGTAAGCAAGACGGGTCGTGGCGCATGTGCATCGACTTTTCTGATCTAAACAAGGCGTGCCCCAAAGATTGCTACCCACTCCCGGAAATCGATCAGAAGGTAGAGTCACTACAAGGATACAAGTTAAAATGCTTCTTGGACGCATACAAAGGGTATCACCAGATATGGATGAGCAAAGAAGACGGAGAGAAAACAGCCTTCTATACAGACCATGGCACGTTCTGCTACACCAAGATGCCCTTTTGGTTAAAAAACGCGGGGGCAACATACCAATGACTAGTTGACTCAATATTCGCCAAGCAGATTGGAAGGAATATTGAGGTATATGTAGATGATATGGTGATTAAGAGCCCAAATGAAGAAAAAATATTGCAAGACATTGAAGAGACTTTCAAAACATTAGAGGTAACCAAAATGAAACTAAACCCAGCCAAATGCACGTTCGGAGTGGAAGAAGGGCAATTCTTGGGTTATTATGTTACCAGACAAGGTGTCCAGCCCAGCCCGACCAAGGTCGACGAGTTCATTGAGACGCCAACCCCAAACTCTCTTAGAGATGCACAAGGTCTGAATGGGAAGCTCACGACGCTAAGTAGGTTCATCTCAAATTCTACTGACAAGGCAATGCCACTGTTCCGCACCTTAAAGGGGTGCATCGAAAAAAACAACTTCCAATGGATGAAGGAGGAAGAGAAGGTGCTCCAGAGAATCAAGGAGGCACTGCACAATCTCCCGACCCTGGCAACTCCCATCCCGGGAGAAACATTACAAGTGTATCTATCGACGTCAGGCGAAGCGATATCATCAGTACTGGTCGTGGAAAGGGAAGGGGAGCAGAGGCCGATATACTTTGTTAGCAGAGCACTGCAAGGACTAGAACTCAACTACCCCACGCTGGAAAAATTGGTGCTAGCACTCATCTACGCTGCGAGACGGTTAAGGCGATACTTCCAGGAACATCAAATCGAGGTACTCGCAAGCTACCCTATTAAACAGATATTGCTTAAGCCGGAGACATCGGGTCGGCTGGCCAAGTGGGCAATTGATCTGGGAGAGCACGACATAAACTATCACCCGAGAACAAGTATCAAAGGGCAGGCATTAGCCGATTTCTTACTAGAAATTCCTGACGGAGGGAATCCGGCGAAAGAAAAGGTGTGGGTAGTGAAGAGGCTTCTACCGTCGATGGTTCATGGACCCTGTACATGGACGGAGCGTCCAGCAGGGAGGGCTCAGGGGCAGGTCTAATCCTGACTAGCCCAGAAGGAGAAGAGGTAACATACGCCCTCCGTTTTGACTTCCATACATCGAACAACGAGGCAGAATACGAGGCGCTGCTCGCAGGGCTGCGACTCGCCAAACAGATGGGTGCGAAAGCTGTAACAGCGCTAACCGACTCGAGGTTAGCGGCGAACCAAGTAAATGGGAGTTTTGAAGTGAGAGACCAAAGAATGGGAAGGTATTTAAAGATGGTAAAGCAACGGATAGAATCATTCGGCCAATTCACAATCAAGCAAATACCCAAAAGTGAGAATAAGAGGGCATACACGTTGAGCAAGCTAGTGTCCACTTGTTTTGACCACCTGTCAAAGAAAGACTTAATGGAGGTGCTTCGGGAGAGAAGCATTGATGAACAGCAGGTGAACGTCCTGACCCCCGCAGGACCCACATGGATGATGCCGTTCCGAGAATACCTCCAGAGAGGGGTGTTGCCGCACGACCATGACGAAGCCAGGAAAATACGTATAAAGGCGCCTTCATACGCAATGGTAAATGGAGAGCTGTACAAGAAGGGTTTCGCGTCTCCTTGGTTAAAATGTTTAGATCAAGCCAAGGGAAGAGAAACACTGCAGGAAGCACATTCAGGGCAGGTAGACGCACACGAGGGAGCGAGGGATTTGACAAGAAAGGTGTTACGAATGGGGGTATACTGGCCAACGATACATCAGGATGTGGTAGAAGTAACCAAGAAATGTGGGGAGTGTCAATCTTACGCCCTAGTCCAGGAAAAACCCCCAGCGCCGCTAAGCAACATATCCAGCCCATGGCCTTTCTACCAGTGGGGCATTGACATAGTGGGTCCATTCCCAGAGGCACCAGGGAAGCTGAAGTATATGGTGGTAGCTGTGGATTACTTCACAAAATGGATTGAAGCCGAACCATTGGCTTGCATATCTGGGAGGCACATGATAAAATTTGTGTGGAAGAACATCATGACAAGATTTGGAACACCTAGGGTTCTCATCAGTGACAATGGTTTGCAATTCGCTGAAAACCCATTCAGAGAATGGTGCGCTGCCAAAGGGATAAGCCAGCGCTTCACATCGGTGGCACACCCCCAAGCGAACGGTCAAACAGAGGTGTCCAACCGAACCATTGTCAATGGGATCAAAAAGAGGTTGGGAAAAGAAAAAGGGAATTGGGCAGAAGAGATACCAATAGTGCTATGGTCATACAGGACTATGCCACGAAAAAGCACAAGGGAAACCCCTGTCAGCTTGACATATGGGACCGAAGCCATGCTTCCATTGGAAGTGGCAATGAATACGCTAAGGGTGGCCAACCAAGATGAGGAAAGCAATGTACAAGGCCTGAGGATGAACTTAGACATCCTAGAGGAGAAGCGCGAAGAGTCGGGAGTACGCCAAGTTGTATATAAACAAGCAACAGAAAGATATTCCAACCAAAGGGTAAAAGAGAAGCCTTTCAAAGTGGGAGAGTATGTTTTGAGGGAAAATGAGGCCAGTCGGGCGCAGCCCCAGGGAAAGTTAGGCCCAACATGGGAAGGCCCGTACAGGGTCACAGAGGCAAACAGGAACGAGGCATATGTATTAGAGACTATGGAAGGAAGACCCATTCCAAGAACATGGAATGCTAGGAACTTGAAGAAATACTTCTTTTAAGGAAGAAGAAAGATGAAACCCTAGGTGGTCGATATCCCATTAAAGATATTTCATCTTAGAGGTACTTAGAGTACACTTATCCATGCTAAGTGACATGAGAGTTGATACTCAATGTATTCCTATATTTAAAGGCATGAGTTTAGTACTCAGCATAAGTTTAGTACTCAGCATATATAAAATTTCATGCATAAGCGACATGAGCGTAATACTCAATGTATTTCTTTTTTTTTAAACCCCCCCCCCCCCTCCAACGATTAAATGACGAGTGCTAAGCGCACTCAATATGAACACTTAGCGTGTCAATAATAGCAAACAAGGCAAAATATTTGGCACATCTTGAGCAATAGGCGATAAACGAATAGGCCAAGCACAAAACACAAAAGGAGATAATAGATAATGCTTAGTGCATATCAAACACGTATACATAAAAGAAAAAACATTGTTCTGGGCAATTCAACCATTGCAAAGCAAAACACATAGATTAAACAAAACAAGGAAATATTATGGCCTTGAACCATCACCAACAGACTTATCACCAACCACAGCCCCCCCCCCCCCCACAACATCATCCGCACTCACTTTCCCAGCCAAACCGTCAGAAACTTCCATATCATCTGCCACATCATCAACACCGACACCTTCAACACCTGCCCGACCATCACCACTAGCACCACAATCCTTAACATTCCCTCCCACACCAATGTCATTCACAAGAACCATTTCACGACCCGCAGCATCCTTAGGAGTGCCCTCTGAACCGAAAGAACATAACTCTCGCAAACCATCAATACCTACCTCTCCCAGACCCAACAGACCTACGTGATCCATACTGGCAAAAGATAAAAGAGCATCACTCATGCTAACCATAGGCCCGACAGACAACGAACTAGGACTCGCCTCCCCACTTTCACCGCCACTTAAAGCTTTCTGGGCAGATTCAACCCCGGCTACATATGCAGCATGTCGAATGCGACTGATAGCATTGGTAAAATTAGGATGCTCTATCAGCTTATCAACGATGCGCACAACACCAATCTGTAGCAACCAATCCAAGTCTTGGCAGACAGCGCACACATCCGCTTGCAGCGACGACACAAGCTTATCACGGTCAACGACGTCACGCTCAAGACTTTCAACTTGGATCATTAAGCCTTCATTCGTTTGGGTGAGAGAATCAACCTTGGCTTCCAATGCATCCCTAACTTCATCAAGAACATTCTTCTCGGACGCCAATAGCTCACATTTCTTTTCAGAAGAGCGAAGATCATCACCGAGCTCGTTCACACAGCGCTCCAAGCTCGCTAAACGCGATCCACAGGTGGCATGCGAAGCCTCTACCTCACCCAGGGTGTGAATACGCCGAGAACCTGCAACAAGATAAAACATCGCTTGTGCAGCAGCATAAGCCATATTGGAGGCAAGGGCAGGATTACCCATTGCTCCCATATCCTCAACAGCAGCCGGAGGGAAGGCATGACGTGAGAATTCCAGAGCGTTGGCATGAACAGACAAACAAGAACTGTCTTGAAGATTCCAAGATGGCACAAAAACAAGGAGCTCAGAAACATCGACACCAGGTCCACTGTCACTAGAAGCCATAACCGGCCCAGGAGGGTCGAATTCCTTCGTCGAGGAAATCTTAGATGGAGCACAAAAAATAGTTGGAGAAGGAACGGAAGAGAAATCCGGAATAGCGGGTTGTTCTGTCGCCCTATTGACCCCCTCAGACTGTTGCACGTCATCATCGGGAATCACCACCCCGATAGTAGAGGTGGAGCTTACTGGCACGGAACTCATCGAAATTATTAGGCGAGAAAATCTACGCCTAGTATGCACCCTCTTGTGGGCGGGAGGAGCGCCAGTCACCAGCTCACCCATCGCTTGCATAGCCTTCCGTTTCGCCTGCAACCGCCGAACGTCAGCAATGACACCCTCCTTGCTGTCCTCACAGTCCTCCGGGGAAGAAGAAGAAATGTCGCCCGTTGGCATAACAGAAGAAATTGGGCGGGCAAACAACGGATCTCCCCCAGGTGCCGATAAGCCCGCTGGAGGGACTAAAGGAGTAGGAGTGTTGGGATGGTCCGCCAGACGAGGAGGGGGAAGATGCTCGGACAGATCGACCTCATGAAACTCCAGCTTACCTCGATAGCGTTTACGCAACACTTCATCCATGGATAAGGAGGACTCAACACCTAAAGAAAAACAGAACAAAATACAAGTCATAGAGGGGCGGCCGAAAGAAACACAAAAAAAAAAAAAAAGAGAAAGAGATAGAGAGGGCGAATGCGGCACTCACCATCAATGACGGAGTAGAACACTGCCATCTTGCCACTTCGCCTCCAGGAGGGGCTCATCCCTACCCCAGACAGGATCGCTTCGGAATAATCTTCAGCGGTTACTTGCACACTTTTTAGGTAATCGACCACTTCCCGATTGTGAGGAAAAAGCTTGGGGACAGTATCGGCGAAAGTGTTGGCACGGTAACGGCCACTCCCAACCAGTTCTTGGTTCACCCACAACCACTTGTCTTGCCAATTCTTGGGGGTACACCCATCAAGAACTAAGGTATGCCCCCCTCGTCGGGCCGAAAAAGTGCACTTGTCGCCGGTAAGGCAGAAACGGAAAAAGAACTTGAAAACGAAATAGTCAGGAACATACCCATTGGCCCTACAAATCATCTCGAAGGCAATCACTTTGTTAACAATGTTAGGGGTCAACATCTGAAGACTACAGCCGTCCTTCTGAAGAACCTCCTCTTGGAAATTCGTTAGAGGCAATCGTATGCCAGCATCTAGGGTTTTTAGGAAAACCCCAATTTTTCCAGGGGGGAGAGGAAATGCTAGAGCCAGCAGAGGGAAATTCCACACCCTCTAAGGAGGATAAACCATACGTGACTTCCAACTTTCGGTACTCGGCGGAAAAAGGAATGATTCCAAGGAGATTAGCCATAGAGAGGAAGAAGAATGAACACGACGAGAAAAGAATAACAGAAGAGGCAAAAGAAACTGTGCGAACACCCTCTTAAGGGAAAAGAAGAGGCGGGACATTTAAATGACTGATGTGATGATGTAACTGCCAAACAGTCACGTCACCATTAAAAGCGGAGCGACGGATAAAGAAAAAGAGCACGCGTCATGCAGTTAAGCCTAGAACATCGTAACTAGCGCTGCAACACTACGGCTACTAGACTGGGGGACTTGATGGAATGCCTAGGGCAGCAGGGCAGAGTTGCACCCAAGCCCTAGAGCCGAACACACCAGCCAGATCCTGCCTAGCAGGCTCAGCGCCCGCTGGCGCCCCCAGGAGCGGAAAGCCTAGGCGAAAGGCTCGCACCCACCAAGTCATCGCCCTCCGCGCCAAGACAAAGTACGGCCAGGAGACAAGCAGTGGGATCAGAGAATTACCATCAAAGCCAATGAGAGCGCTATGACAATGGGAGGCGCATGAACCTCCAATCAGCTATTCTGATCCTGTCTTCCTGAAAAGCGATCCTGTCTGGTACGGACCAAGCAGGAGCGCTAGGTATAAAAGGGCGCATTCTCATGCTAGCAAGGTAAGCTCCAAAAACCAATCTAAAGAGAACAAAACAAACCCTAGAACCATCCTAACTTGATCGTCGGAGTGTTCTCCTGGGAACTCCTCCCGGGAAACGGCTGACGGCCTTTGTTCATTGTGACCTTGCAGATACACCCAGGCAACCAAGAAGGTTTTATTCTAAGATAAGAAGCGGGGCCCTACAAGGAGTAAGGTTCCATCAAACACGATCACCGACCGATCCAACATCGGCCTGCACACCCTATTCATGAGATCCATGAACGTTGTCGGTGCATTCGTGAGCCTGAAAGGCATCACCGCGAACTCGTAATGCCCATAACGAGTCCTAAACGGCGTCTTCTGGATATCTTCTTCCCGAACCCTCATCTGGTGATATCCCAACCTCAAATCTATCTTGGAGAACCAAGACACTCCCTGCAACTGATCGAACAGATCGTTGATCCTCTGTAACGGATAACGGTTCTTGAACATCAACTTGTTCAACTCCTGGTAATCAATGGACATCCGGTGCAAACCATCCTTTTTCTTGACAAAAAGGATCGACGCTCCCCAATGTGAGCTACTCGGTCTAATAAACCCCTTCCCAGCAGCTCCTGAAGCTGCGAGGATAACTCCTACATCTCTAGTGGCACAAGGTGGTAGGGCGCCTTGGCGATAGGTGCTGCCCCCGGAACCAACTCAATACGGAACTCTACTTGCCTCTCGGGAGGCACACCTAGTAATTCCATGGGAAAAAAATCTGGGAATTCGCACACTATCGGGACCTCATCAACCGAACTCGGCCTCCCAGCGACCACTCGCGTGTCCATCACATAGGCCACAAACCCACTACAGCCCTGCTGTAGACTCTGTCTTGCCCTTGCAGCCGAACAAAATGCTGACTCAGGACAGGTACCCTCACTGTACACCATAAGCACTCCCCCACTAGGGTCTCGTATCGTCACCAGCTGACTCTCGTAGTCTATAACATCCCCAAACCGGCTCAACCAATCCATGCCCACTATGACACATGCGTCCCCCATCGATATCGAGACTAGATCAATTGGGAACTCCACACCGAAGATCTCAAGTCTACATCCTAGAATCACATCCGTGGCATACACCGCTTGCTCGTTAGCTATAGAGACTCGCAGAGGCCGACTCATCACCTCTCGTCGGATACTAATGTGCTGACTAAATGCCAAAGAAACAAATGATTGACTCGCACCCGAGTCAAATAACACCAAAGTAGGTACAAAATTCACAAGAAAAGTACCTACGCATATCATAATATAAGAGCAACACTTCATATTTAACATGGATAAATGAAAGAACACATACCATCCACGACATCGGGCACTGCATGGACTTCCTCCGCTGTCACCTGGAAGGCTCTCCCGCGAGCCTTCGTTGCCTCGACCTTTGCCGGCCGAACTTCAGTAACCTTAGCAGCAGGTGCAAATCTCTATGTTGATCCCTGACGCAACTGCGGGCACTCGGCCTTCCGGTGACCCGTCTGGTTGCAATGAAATCATACCATAAATCCCTTGGGGCAATCCTTGGCGATAGGCCCATCCTTGCCACATTTGTAGCAAGCACCAGATCGACAAACCCCATCGTGTCCCTTGCCTTACTTTCCGCAAGTGCGTCCCTTCTGGCCCCCAGAAGTCGAATCAGCGGGCTTGGCCCGCTTGGCTTTCGGCTGAGTCTGTGCAGTACCTACAGCAGCCGCAGCCTCAGTCACTACTACATATCGCTCATCAAAGGTCTCAATCAATGTGGTCTTGATGTCCCCGAACATCTCTGGAATCTTGGCCCGGATGGCAGCAGCCACCTCCTCATCAATCAATCGACGGATCTCCTCTTCGCTGACACCACTGCTTCCAGGTGTGTGTCGTGTCCCCACCATGATGTCGCTGAAATACAACATAAAAATATCAGAGACCCGCTCGAGCATACTCGCACTCGATAACACATTCCTACTTCTTCCCTAGTACCCAAAGGATTCTTACTTGGACTGCGCACTGATACGGTGCCTTCAGTAGTACGGGCCCTTATACTACCATTCACACCGCATCAGTATTCATCCCAAGTCCTCCTCCTTTGATCCCAGATCACAAGTACTTCTACATCTCATTAGCATAGGCTACCCTTCGGTAAATCTCTCATGAGCTCCTCGTTGCTACCTATTCACTCTCAAGCGTCACATAGTAGCAAAATCCTTCTTAGGCTAAGGCATCACAAAATCAGGTCATTCTAGTCCTACTATAAATACCTAGCCAACTCTAGCATACATATCATATCATAATCATATCTCATAACACATAATGTAAGGGTATTTTGGGAAATCACCATTCGGGCGTTGGCTGATCGTACACACTGCTCCATTCTGTCTTCTTCAAAACCTTTTACTCTTTTAGAAAAAATTGTTTATTTTATGAAAAACTTTCTCAATTCCTCAGTTTGAGTTCAGATTCATCCGAAGATGCGCCCAAATCCCTCAAACCAAGGCTCTGATACCAAATTGTAATGACGTAAATTTTCAAAACAATTTTTCACATTTAAAACACACTTTCATTCATAATAGTTATAAAAATATCATGTGTGTCACATATCAATCCATAACATTACATCCTAAGATCAAAACATTTCCAAATCCATCGGTGTGTGTACGAGTCAAGCTGGCGCCTTCCCGCGATCGTCGCTAGTACCTAAAACACATAACACAACACTGTAAGCATAAACGCTTAGTGAGTTCCCCAAAATACCACATACCACACATACGCCTTTCTAGGCCATACTCTGTGGGATCTTCTGATCCAGGTGTCTCAGGGGACTTCCGTCCCGCACTCTGGTAGACCTTCCGATCCTATCCGTATCGACCTTCCGATCCGTACCCTCTTGACCTTCCGGTCCATATCATCTTGACCTTCCAGTCCTTATCATACATAACATACATAACACATAAACGTCATCTTAACCTTTCGGTCCTCGTCATACATAACATACATAACACATAAATGTCATCTTAACCTTTCGGTTCTCGTCATACATAACATACATAGCACATACATATCACATAACGACATATAGCACATACATCATATCATACAAGACCTTTTGGTCACACATAGGTACCCTTCCAGGTACAGTATAGTGAGAAGACTCACCTCAGTATCTCGGATAATCTCGAACTCTATGAATCGGGTCTAGCCTCTGCCTAATCATAACAAACACTTCACATTAATACATTTCCCCAAGGCTAGACTCCTTCCTTTCCTATCATTCTCAGGAGGGTAAAAGACCATTTTACTCCTCTCATGGCTTAAATACCCTAAAGTTGACCAAACCCTAAAGTCAACAAAAGTCAACCCTCCGAGTTACGATGTGCATACCAAGCATGTACGCTGGGCGTACCCGGTCCCTTCACAGAATTGGGGTGCACGACCCCTTACGTTGCGTGTACTGGGATTACCCGGTCCCTTCACAGAATCGGGGTGCACGACCCCTTACGTTGCGTGTACTGGGACTTACATCCCAACGTAAGTCCCAGTTCAGCTACATTATGGATTTTGGTCTTAAACGGTTAAGCTACTTCTCCAACTTCCATATCTGACTCCCTCAGAACCTCTTATTCCATAAACTCAGAACCTTTAAGCCTTTGCATGGCTGTAAAGGCCCTTACACCCTCAAAACACCTTTCCTCTTTCCATATTAAGTCCATATCTCATGCATGACTCAACATCCATGACCAAGATTGGATTTTTATGAACTTTCATCACATAATACATTGGGAAAGGCCAGATCTAAGCTTATGGAGACCCTTTGCACAAAAAGTCTCCACCTTCGAACCAAAAACCCTAAAAACGGGTCCATAAACAAAACTCATGAAATGCAAGGAAAGCTTTGAGCTTTTTACCTCAAAAAGGAGCTCCAACCTCTATAGAACTCGGATCTACTCTTTCTCTCCAACTTCTAGCTCCAACAATGGCTTCCTCTTCTCCTTCTTCCCCTTAAGAAGGCACCTTCAAGCTTAAGAACACACACACAAGCTCAAAACGGGTTTTCTGCTCTCTTAGGGCTTACTCAATGAAGTATGGTGGCTGGGGATAAAGGACTTAATGTTCCTTTTATAGTGCACAAGCCATAATTAGGGTTTGCATCTGGGCGCATTACACCCAGCGTAACCCTGGGTACACCCAGCGTACGCAAGTGAGTCCGCGTCCAAAATAAGCACGTGAGTACACGCGACGTACACCTGATTACGCCCAGCATACTCACAAGTCCAATGCTCAACTTAAGGGACTTATCATGACAATTTGCAAAATTAGAGGGGTTATAAAGCTTACCTGAGTTTCAGGATGTTACAATTGCCCCCCATTACTTCGCCCTCGAACCAGACTAAACACCTTCATACGGATGAAGATGAACTCGATGAGTTCAAGGATGAACTCGGCGAATCAATTGAAGAATGTCCCGATATTTATTGAAGGAGAACTCGTCGAGCTCTTGCTAGACTCGACGAGTAGGGACGGGGTTGTAGCATTTTGTGGACGTGGGGACTCGACGAGTTGGTGAACCAACTCGGCGAGTCTTGGCCACTAATTGTTGACTTTGACCAAAAGTTGACTTTGACCAGGGTTTTGACCTTGACCTTGGCTTGGACTTGAGTGACCCTTGTAAGGGTTATGAATATGAAATAGTAATGTAGATAGGATGTTACGTTGGGATTGAGGAGCTGAGAATAGTTGATTTCCATATCGAGGACAGTGCTGATACTACACGACTTCGAGGTGAGTTAGCTTCTAGTAGAAGTGTGTCTAAGGTACCAAGGCCAACCTACTAGTGGTTGATCATAGTTAAGATGATTGTCTTTGGGATAATTGTTGGGTTTGCTACTACCTGATGTGTTTTATGTACCAGTATGATATGTTATATGTGATAGTGGTAGTAGGAGGGGAATAGTCCCATGATTCTGTCATTAGAACTGAAGGGTAGGTCAGACACCCCAGATATGTCTCACAACATGATTATGATATGTTATTATGTGATAGTGGTAGGGGATGAAATAGTCCCCGTGACTGGGTGAGATAGACTAGAGGGTAGGCAAGCACCCCATAATGGCCTGACACAGGTAGGTAAGCACCGCAGAATAGCTTGACATGGATAGGTGAACACCCTAGAATGGCTTGACTTGGGTAGGTCGGACACCCCAGAATTGCCCGGTAGTATGTATTATTACCGCCCATGCAATGTTTCGGTACGCCATTCTTTTTATTTTTTTATAGCCGACATCTAATATCACGATGTTTTACAACCCCTAGTAATGAAAATTATTACTAAACTTACCAATAATGATCTGATCACTTCAGACTTTTATTTATCCATGTATACAGAGCTATGGAATGCAATAATGTCATCATATCATGTAACTTTTTTTCATATTTTATTTTATTTTTTTATGCAGAAAATAAACACTAAAATAGCTAGAAACAGATTCTTTTTGGTTTTTTTCTATGAATGCAATTAAAAATAAAACATATACATAAAATATTTTTCTTGGATTTTTTTGAATTTTTTATATGCAAAGCAGAAAAAAATGAAAAAAAAAATGAAAATTTTGATTGAAAAACTAAAAATTAAAAAAACATTTTTAACAAAAAATACAAATTTTAACACTAAGACCCTCCCCAAGCTTAAAATAATGCATTTTCCTCAATTATCAAAGAGGAATGAATAGCTCAATAAGACATATAAAAGCAAAAAGTTACATCTAGGAAAGAATGTACCTGATAAGTTTGTAGAAATTGCTGATGTGGACGAAGATATTGGCGAAAAATCTGAATTTTAGCAACTTTGAAACATCCTCTTATTTCCCCAAGCATGCTTGGGACTGGCCATCTCTTTATTGATAGTAGAAAATAATCTAAAACTACGTGGGTTGCCTCCTCGAAAGCCGCCTTTTTTTATAGTCGTTGGCTCGACTTTACCCAACCAGTTAGATTTTCATCTGGTGTGGTTGGAACTTCTCTAAACCAAACTGGAAAGACTTCAGACTTTTATCATCAAACTTGTTTTTTTTCAAAATTTTGAGTCCTTTGTTTTCTGGTCTTATTTTCAGAAGTCTCCTTCTTTTCTTTAGGTTTCTTTGTTTTTGGATTCTTCTCAACATTCACCATCTCCTATTCTTTTTCTAAAAGCTTTTTCCTTTTTAGTTTTTTCTCTGATTTTTCCTCAGCAAAATCATATTCTCCTCCTCTTCCCCAAGCTTAGCTTTTGTCAATTATATATCAACAACTGTTTTCTCCTCTTCTTCCCTAAGCTTGATATTTTTCAGCTCTTTTGATGTGTTACATAATTTTTTTTCTAAAAATAAATCTTGCACGAAACATTAGGAAACTCATAGTAGTCCTCAGATAAAGGACTGCTGGCACCCAGGTAACTAACAGATACTTTATCATAAATAAAATCAACATCATTAATTTTAAAATTGACCACATCACCATCAAATTCCATAGAAAGTGTACCAACAAAAGTATCAACTTTGGTTTTAGTAGTTTTCAGAAAAGGTATACCTAAAATAATTGAGTTTTTGTATGATATGTCCAAATTGCCCATGTCCAGAAGGTAAAAAATCAATAGGAAAAATTAATTCATTAACTTAGACAAGAACATCCTCCGGTACACTTCTAAGGTTTACTGTTGAGTAATCAACCAACTAAATGACTATCCCGATCTTTTGTAAAGATCTAAATTATAATTTTTCAAGATAGATAAAGCGAGGACATTGAGTGAAGCACATAAATCTAGCATGGATTTTGGAAAAGTAAGGTTTCCCAATTTACAAGGAATCGAGAAAATTTACAGATCCTTGCACTTTAGGGGTAAACCTTTTGCCAAATGGCAGAAATATTCTCACCAGCTTTTATGGTTTCGTTAATTTTCAGTTTTTCTTTGAAACACATAAATATTTGAAAAACTTGGCATATTAAGGAACTTGTTTAATAATATCAAGTGATGGAATATTTCCATCCATCTTACAAAAAGTGTCCAAGATTTCTTTTTCATCTCTCTTGCGCTTTGTGCATTTTAGTCATGATGAGAATGACCGGATGAGCTTGTACTCTTTTAGATTTATCTTGGTTTGCTTGTGAGTCTTTTTTTCTCCAAATTTTTTTAGCTTCTCTATCACCAAAAACTTCTTCAAAATCTTTGTAGCCTTTCTTTCTGGTTTAGATCTGCTTGGGCTTTCATAACCTTTTCCATTTCTCAAGGACATTGCACTCACATTGTGCTTCAGATTGTTTTTAGTTTTCCCCATTAATTTCCTTTGAAAATTCAGTCGACCCATAGAAGTTACAAGCTGATACATTTGCTGCTCCAGATTTTTAATACTTGCTTTGGTTTCATCTTGAAATGAATGAGTGTTGGTGGCAAGACTCTTTACTATATCTTCTAAGGCCATATTGGAACTTCTAGATTACTGATACGAATTCGGATTCCGAAAATTTTGCAGAATCGATAAATTTTGTTGATGATGAAAATTTAACTGCTGCTGAAATCCAAGGGGATGCTAAAATTGCTATTTTTACTGAAAATTATCATTCCAGACTTGATTATTTTGCTGATAAAAATTTCTCTGCTGATATCCTCCAACCAATTTTACTTTAACAATGTCTTCTTGCAGTAATTGACACATATCACTTGGGTGTCCATTTTTCATGCAAATTCCACACGCTTTAGTTGTAAACACGACTACTTTTTCTTTTGTAAGTAGTAGAATGGCTTTCGTTAGTTCATAAATTTGAGCTTCTAAATGATGTGAACTAAATTCTTTAAATCCTCATGGTTGATCAGTGTACCACTCGTCATTGTTTCTGTAGTGTTTTAACTTAACAACCAACTTTTCCATCAACTCCTAGATTTCAATTGGTGTCCTGTCATCTAAGGAAATTTTAATTTTATAAACCTACTATTTTTTTTTTAAATTTACCTAAATAAAAAATCATTATAAACCTACTATATAAATACCACAATACACTTGCTTCTATCTGACACAATTCTTTTCTCACAATCATACATTTGTGTTGCTTGATCTTTTAAAAACCATGGTTCCTAAAATGCGGAATTTGTCGGAAGAGGAAGAAGAGAAGTTAGTAGTAGCATGAGTGACGATATTTTTTATGAAGAGTTCGTAACATTTTACACGATTTAATGGTTCTCCAAATCGTAACATTGATGAAATATATTCCAAGTATCGCGATATGAGCATAAAATATCGCGAGTTCATCAGAATTTATAACTTTGTTCTAAACAACGGACAAGAAGGCGATATCGATCCAGTTGTTGTGGCCATACATCAATATGCAGACATAAACCACAAACCGTTTACACACCTCAAAACTTGGCTAAATTTTAAGGATTTACTAAAATGGATTATTTAAAAAATGGGATTTAAAAAACTTTTTTTTAAGTTGTTTGTGTTTATATTTTTATGGTTTTTTATTTTATTTTATTGTAAGTTGTTTTTTAAATTAATGTAATGTTTTTTATTGAATAAAAAACTAGTTTAAAAAATATGTTTTCATTGTATTTTTATTGTGTTTTTGAATTAAATTTAATTTTAAAAAATGAGGTGTAATAATATGTTTAGTAGTAGGTATCTCAGGGTTAGAAGTTACAAGCTGATACATTTGCTGCTCCAGATTTTTAATACTTGCTTTGGTTTCATCTTGAAATGAATGAGTGTTGGTGGCAAGACTCTTTACTATATCTTCTAAGGCCATATTGGAACTTCTAGATTACTGATACGAATTCGGATTCCGAAAATTTTGCAGAATCGATAAATTTTGTTGATGATGAAAATTTAACTGCTGCTGAAATCCAAGGGGATGCTAAAATTGCTATTTTTACTGAAAATTATCATTCCAGACTTGATTATTTTGCTGATAAAAATTTCTCTGCTGATATCCTCCAACCAATTTTACTTTAACAATGTCTTCTTGCAGTAATTGACACATATCACTTGGGTGTCCATTTTTCATGCAAATTCCACACGCTTTAGTTGTAAACACGACTACTTTTTCTTTTGTAAGTAGTAGAATGGCTTTCGTTAGTTCATAAATTTGAGCTTCTAAATGATGTGAACTAAATTCTTTAAATCCTCATGGTTGATCAGTGTACCACTCGTCATTGTTTCTGTAGTGTTTTAACTTAACAACCAACTTTTCCATCAACTCCTAGATTTCAATTGGTGTCCTGTCATCTAAGGAAATTTTAATTTTATAAACCTACTATTTTTTTTTTAAATTTACCTAAATAAAAAATCATTATAAACCTACTATATAAATACCACAATACACTTGCTTCTATCTGACACAATTCTTTTCTCACAATCATACATTTGTGTTGCTTGATCTTTTAAAAACCATGGTTCCTAAAATGCGGAATTTGTCGGAAGAGGAAGAAGAGAAGTTAGTAGTAGCATGAGTGACGATATTTTTTATGAAGAGTTCGTAACATTTTACACGATTTAATGGTTCTCCAAATCGTAACATTGATGAAATATATTCCAAGTATCGCGATATGAGCATAAAATATCGCGAGTTCATCAGAATTTATAACTTTGTTCTAAACAACGGACAAGAAGGCGATATCGATCCAGTTGTTGTGGCCATACATCAATATGCAGACATAAACCACAAACCGTTTACACACCTCAAAACTTGGCTAAATTTTAAGGATTTACTAAAATGGATTATTTAAAAAATGGGATTTAAAAAACTTTTTTTTAAGTTGTTTGTGTTTATATTTTTATGGTTTTTTATTTTATTTTATTGTAAGTTGTTTTTTAAATTAATGTAATGTTTTTTATTGAATAAAAAACTAGTTTAAAAAATATGTTTTCATTGTATTTTTATTGTGTTTTTGAATTAAATTTAATTTTAAAAAATGAGGTGTAATAATATGTTTAGTAGTAGGTATCTCAGGGTTAGAAGTTACAAGCTGATACATTTGCTGCTCCAGATTTTTAATACTTGCTTTGGTTTCATCTTGAAATGAATGAGTGTTGGTGGCAAGACTCTTTACTATATCTTCTAAGGCCATATTGGAACTTCTAGATTACTGATGCGAATTCGGATTCCGAAAATTTTGCAGAATCAATAAATTTTGTTGATGATGAAAATTTAACTGCTGCTGAAATCCAAGGGGATGCTAAAATTGCTATTTTTACTGAAAATTACCATTCCAGACTTGATTATTTTGCTGATAAAAATTTCTCTGCTGATATCCTCCAACCAATTTTACTTTAACAATGTCTTCTTGCAGTAATTGACACATATCACTTGGGTGTCCATTTTTCATGCAAATTCCACACGCTTTAGTCGTAAACACGACTACTTTTTCTTTTGTAAGTAGTAGAATGGCTTTCGTTAGTTCATAAATTTGAGCTTCTAAATGATGTGAACTAAATTCTTTAAATCCTCATGGTTGATCAGTGTACCACTCGTCATTGTTTCTGTAGTGTTTTAACTTAACAACCAACTTTTCCATCAACTCCTAGATTTCAATTGGTGTCCTGTCATCTAAGGAAATTTTAATTTTATAAACCTACTATTTTTTTTTAAATTTACCTAAATAAAAAATCATTATAAACCTACTATATAAATACCACAATACACTTGCTTCTATCTAACACAATTCTTTTCTCACAATCATACATTTGTGTTGCTTGATCTTTTAAAAACCATGGTTCCTAAAATGCGGAATTTGTCGGAAGAGGAAGAAGAGAAGTTAGTAGTAGCATGAGTGACGATATTTTTTATGAAGAGTTCGTAACATTTTACACGATTTAATGGTTCTCCAAATCGTAACATTGATGAAATATATTCCAAGTATCGCGATATGAGCATAAAATATCGCGAGTTCATCAGAATTTATAACTTTGTTCTAAACAACGGACAAGAAGGCGATATCGATCCAGTTGTTGTGGCCATACATCAATATGCAGACATAAACCACAAACCGTTTACACACCTCAAAACTTGGCTAAATTTTAAGGATTTACTAAAATGGATTATTTAAAAAATGGGATTTAAAAAACTTTTTTTTAAGTTGTTTGTGTTTATATTTTTATGGTTTTTTATTTTATTTTATTGTAAGTTGTTTTTTAAATTAATGTAATGTTTTTTATTGAATAAAAAACTAGTTTAAAAAATATGTTTTCATTGTATTTTTATTGTGTTTTTGAATTAAATTTAATTTTAAAAAATGAGGTGTAATAATATGTTTAGTAGTAGGTATCTCAGGGTTAGAAGTTACAAGCTGATACATTTGCTGCTCCAGATTTTTAATACTTGCTTTGGTTTCATCTTGAAATGAATGAGTGTTGGTGGCAAGACTCTTTACTATATCTTCTAAGGCCATATTGGAACTTCTAGATTACTGATGCGAATTCGGATTCCGAAAATTTTGCAGAATCAATAAATTTTGTTGATGATGAAAATTTAACTGTTGCTGAAATCCAAGGGGATGCTAAAATTGCTATTTTTACTGAAAATTACCATTCCAGACTTGATTATTTTGCTGATAAAATTTTCTCTGCTGATATCCTCCAACCAATTTTACTTTAACAATGTCTTCTTGCAGTAATTGACACATATCACTTGGGTGTCCATTTTTCATGCAATTCCACACGCTTTAGTCGTAAACACGACTACTTTTTCTTTTGTAAGTAGTAGAATGGCTTTCGTTAGTTCATAAATTTGAGCTTCTAAATGATGTGAACTAAATTCTTTAAATCCTCATGGTTGATCAGTGTACCACTCGTCATTGTTTCTGTAGTGTTTTAACTTAACAACCAACTTTTCCATCAACTCCTAGATTTCAATTGGTGTCCTGTCATCTAAGGAAATTTTAATTTTATAAACCTACTATTTTTTTTTTAAATTTACCTAAATAAAAAATCATTATAAACCTACTATATAAATACCACAATACACTTGCTTCTATCTGACACAATTCTTTTCTCACAATCATACATTTGTATTGCTTGATCTTTTAAAAACCATGGTTCCTAAAATGCGGAATTTGTCGGAAGAGGAAGAAGAGAAGTTAGTAGTAGCATGAGTGACGATATTTTTTATGAAGAGTTTGTAACATTTTACACGATTTAATGGTTCTCCAAATCGTAACATTGATGAAATATATTCCAAGTATCGCGATATGAGCATAAAATATCGCGAGTTCATCAGAATTTATAACTTTGTTCTAAACAACAGACAAGAAGGCGATATCGATCCAGTTGTTGTGGCCATACATCAATATGCAGACATAAACCACAAACCGTTTACACACCTCAAAACTTGGCTAAATTTTAAGGATTTCCTAAAATGGATTGTTTAAAAAATGGGATTTAAAAAACTTTTTTTTAAGTTGTTTGTGTTTATATTTTTATGGTTTTTTATTTTATTTTATTGTAAGTTGTTTTTTAAATTAATGTAATGTTTTTTATTGAATAAAAAACTAGTTTAAAAAATATGTTTTCATTGTATTTTTATTGTGTTTTTGAATTAAATTTAATTTAAAAAAATGAGGTGTAATAATATGTTTAGTAGTAGGTATCTCATGGTTAGGCTAGGGGTGTGGTAACACTTTTATCATCTTGTTACATCATCTTTTTTTGTGTCACCTCATTTTTCCTTCTTAACACTTTATTCTTAACATTTGGAAGGAAGATCTAACATTCCTAGCACTCTATTTTTTTTCAAATTTAATTAACAAAAATGCATTATATTTTACATTTTAACCAAACCCATATACAAACAAAATTATAATAAAATAAAAAATACAAAAAATACAAAAGTGCAATATATTTTACATTTAGACCAAACACATATAATAAAAATGCAACATCGGTTTGTGCATTACAATAGACCAAACACATAAACAAAAAAGTTTTAAATAACAAAAATGTAATATATCTTACATTTAGATAAAATTCATTTCAATATCCAAAAAAACCTACAAAATCACATAGAACAATTTGTGTGTATTCTTTGAAGCAAAAATACCTACCAAATCAACCTGCTTGCTTCAATCCTTCAACTGTTTCTTTTTCCTTGAGGGTATCACCATTTGAGTCCCATATTAACACGATAAATAGATGTGAAAGGAACTCCGTTTTTGGCATTTATCTAACAACATAAATATTAAAAAGTCAAGGGGTACTGATAAACATATGATGATTGAACTTTTAAGTAATTCTATTGATATGTGTAACTGAAAAATATGAAGATAAAAGACTACCTTAGCATCAACATATTGTTTAGATATTCAGAAAAATTAAACATATGAAGATAAAAAAACTACCTTAGCATCAACACAAACTAGAATGTTTTTTCGAGACTTTGGTCTCTTCCAAAAAAGCACAAACTAGAATGATAACTTCTTTTTTAATCTTAAGATAGTCAAACCAAGGGCATCCTAAACATGAATACGGGAGACTTGAGATAAGAAAAAATCAGATAAGCATTTCAGATAAACAATTATGATAACACAAAACATAAAATTGTTGGATCAAAAGCCTTACTAGCTGAAGCACTAACATTATAGAAAATCACATATAAAAATATAAAAAATATACCATTGGTCAGTAGATATTCAGAAAAATTAGATTAGAAAAATATACCTAAACATAAAAATGAGAAATTAATGATGCAAAACTGAAGATATGAATTCCAAATATTTAGAAACTAGAACTCAGAATAATCAAATAAAAAACCCTACCTACCGAAAGTTGAAGCGAACTTTAAACTCCAAACTCCTATATTCGCTCTTCATTCTTCATATTAACAGAAATCGAATGGGGTATGGTATCTAGAAATCAGGAGTTAATTTCAAGAGATTGAATGACAAATGAAATACGATTCGAATGGGAGAGGCCGAGAGGGACTGGCGGTATCCAAAAATCGGGAGTTTAAAGAAAGATATCTATATGAGAGAGTCGACTCCTTGTCTTTTACATCTTTGATCGTTCGTCTTTCTAGGAATCGATTGGCGATTACAAATTTCATCTTTTCAATTTCTCACGCCCTAGTTTCCATAGAATCACATAAATTAGATTATCATTCGTTTCTCTCTCATCTCGCCAACGAGTTAGCAAAGGTAGTTTAGTGAGCCCCCTAGCGAGCGCTAGGGGGGCGGTGTTCTCCTCCTCTTAGCGACCCTAACAAGCCAATAGCAAGCATCCACTCTGTCTAGTCTTAGCGATATGTATTGTAGTGATAATATGACACCCACCATTATAATAATCAACTAGGCGAATGCCCGCGCGTTGCGCAGTGGGATAATTATGTAGTTTAATATGGTTATATATAGTTTAATGTATTGTGAATAAGCCATACATAAAACTTGTATGCAATTAAATAGCATGTATATTTTTTGATTTACAAATTTTTTATCATAATAAATAATGAAATTTAATTACTATTAGTTTAAAATTTTAAATGTAGTTTTTATGTACAGATTAGTATCTAATGTAATTTATTGATAATTGATTAGATATGGATTCTTATTTGTGGTCGTTTATTTATGTTGAACCTCATAAAAATACATATTTACCGACTTTTGTTAGTTTTACTATTGAATAGAAAATGGTGTCGTATTTTAAGTAAATATAAAAAAATCTTATTCTCAATCTATTTTAGGATAGTGACATATTTTATGTTAATATAAAAAAATCATATTCTAGAACTATTGAAAAAAAAAACGGAGCCAAATTTTTTAACTATAATTAAGTTGATTCCAATTACCAAGTGCTCAATCAAACATAATATCATTCAATAAACATCATAAGATATTACGTTATATTCAAATTACGGACATCATTTTTTTAAGAGTCATTCAAAATATATGAGACTATAGTGCCTAATACAACAATATAATAACCAAATGACCCTAACATATTTTAAATGAAATATAATTATAATATATTATCTATGCAACTAAATTAATACACAACATGTGGGATTCGTCTAATATATTGTATTCTTTTAATATATTATATTATAGTATAAACATTATATTTGGAAAACCACTTTGAGTTATATTGTAGTTTATAACATTAAATTTGTGATGAGCTATATTTGACACACATTTGTTTATTTATATCTATATTATATATTTAAAACAAATCTTATATAAACATCCAACCTAAATATTCATCTTCAAGTTTTCTTTATTCGCCATGTAAACAAACTTTTGTTATAAGGCTAAAAATGGAATAAAAGACACACTTAATTATATGATCATGATATATTGTATTTTGATTGGGGCTTGTACAAAACATACATGAACATATATTATTAATTTATCTCTTATTTTGGGTAATTCGAATAAGATAGCTTCAAATCCAACATATCAAACGGATTACCCATTTACTAAAGTCTAAAACCCAAAAACTCAAACATGTTCTAATACCATACAAATACATGATGTTTTAGCAAATTATTATCTCTTATGAATTACTATTGATTATGTATAATTAATTATTAAGAAGGTAAAAAGGTTTGAGAGTTTCAAATACATGAGATTTTAGCAAATTATTATAAGAAGTTTCACATACATACATTCAAAGAAAAATATAAGTTTTATAAGTACAAATATAAGTTTTATAAGTACGTAAATAATGGATGTCCTTCATAAGAGAGGTGTGTTTAGGCATTGATTCCCTAATAGTAGGCATTCCAATATAGGTATAGACGTATAGTTATATCATGTCATATGGTTTACTCCTGGCAAAAGCATAAAACAGAAGTACAGGAATTGAAAAAAGCGCAACTGATATTGAATTGTCAAAGTGACTAAAGTCGATGGATGCGAAATGATAAGTGGGTATAGTGTGCCATCAGAAAATGTACTTTTAGAATGATAAATTAAAAAAATGATCACGAGAGTTTAATGAATATATATTAATTTAAAATTAAGAAAATTTTAAAATTATATTTACTTAAAAATTACTTTCTATTTTGAGCAAATTAGTTATATAACTTTTAAATACATATCGTGTAAAATGTATCTCATATTTTGTTTTTATATTTTAATAATATATTTTATATATTAGTTTTTTATTAAATCACTACTAATAACGAAGACATAGCAACCTACCCGATGTCAAATACAATTTTAACCCGTATTAAAATTACGATTTTAAAAATTGGAAAATGAGAGGGTATTGATAGAATCAAGGAAAAGGCGAACGGACAGAAAGAGCATTGACTTGGGTGGTATGAGTGCTTTCATGTGTGTTTTGGGGATTGGAGGATACATGTGTACATGTAATAGATTATTATTTTCTTATTCCCGTGTTTGTTCTAAAACCACAAACGAATATTAAAAAAATATTGAACCTATTATTTATTTTGAGATAAAAATTATGGTAATTAACTAGATTTTTGTATATATTAATTTAAGTGTGTGTATGATGGCTATGGTAATTAACTATGATCTGAATTTATTATTTTATCGACTATTTTAGATTAATATTTTGAGAAAATTATAAATATAGTCATATTTCCTAATTATTTTTAGTTTAAATTTAGCTTTTAGCCAAAAATAACCAAGAAAATAGTAGTTAATTATGAGAAACTTCTATTATCAAAGAAGGTTTACGTTTTGTTCAAGAATAATTTAACTGAACTACTATTTGGATTAAATGAGCTATTGTTTTAGAGATCGTTATTGTTTATTATCCTAAAATATATAAAATTGAAAATTTAATTCTTTGTCATTTTCATGTTCAAAACTAGAAAAACGCTTTTAATGACGACTCTTAACAACAATCATATATTTTCTTGTATTCTTCCATTTTTTTTTTTGTTTTGTTGTATAACAAGCAATCTATTAGCATTTGTATAAATTTTTTTGGAAAAAATGCAAAAAAAGGTAACCGTAGGCATTTAAAATTACCTACAGTATACAATTTTTTAATGCACAAACTATGCATTAAGAACCTGTACACTGTAGGCGATTAATACCTACGGTTTCCTATCAATTTTTTTTGTTCAATACCTACGACTTGGGATATTGTAGTTTATTTAGAGCATACCGTAGGTTATTTCAATACCTACCGTTTCATTTCGAAAAATGTTTTTTTATAATAAACCTCCAAGCCGTAGACAATTTAAGAAACAATAGATGTTTTTATAAACTACAGTTTCTATTGCTATTTTTGGTTATTTGCAAAATTTTGGTTATTAAGTGAAAAGTAATAAAGGATTTTGGCTGTTTCTATTTGTGAATTAGTGTACATCTAGAACGCCTCGAATTCCACAACATTTTTTTTATTTCACCAAACATTATTCATAAATCCAAGTCATCACAAAATTATAATTAATTATTAAAACAATATCAAAGTCTCCCAAAATCCACAAGACATCATAAGCCGACAAATGTGTACAATAACGTTTCTACATTCCCAGAATCTACAAAAGTACCTGGAACACATTTAAATCAACATTGTAAGCAAAACGCTTAGTGAGTTCCCCAAAATACCACATACAAAAATAATTAGCCTCTCACGGCTAAATCTCGATAAGGACCCTCCGATCATGTGACTCAGTGAAGACCCTCCGGTCCCACGTCTCGGTATGGACCCTCCGTTCGTAACTCAATATATACAAAGAACAATATAACAACATAAGTTACAAAGACACAATGCATAATAACACATATCTCAATATAAGCAAGTAAGACCCTCTGGTCAATAAAACAAATAAGACCCTCCCGTCAAACATAAATTACCACATAGGTAAGTATAGTGAGAAGACTCACCTCGAATGCTGAAGCTCATTAAGAGAAATCCCTAACTGCGGTCCTAACAGATTCCCGAGCTATCCACACAAAATAACACCCAATTAGCAAATGGATTCCACTCAAAGTGTATAATCCAAACTAGGGGTAAAATAACCATTTTACCCTCGACTCAACATGAACCAAAACAGATGCCCAACCACAAGACCGAAAGATCCACAAGGCCCATTAATGGCGCACTTTTCCAAATTAGGCCCAACCCCGTATGGACCTTCTCCAAAAGTCCAATAATCACTTAGTCCCAAAAAGTTGATCTCATATGGCCCAAAAGGCCCAAAGCAACAAGG
Source organism: Lactuca saligna (assembly GCF_052625555.1). NCBI lineage: Eukaryota > Viridiplantae > Streptophyta > Magnoliopsida > Asterales > Asteraceae > Lactuca > Lactuca saligna. Next base: position 157,805,056 of record NC_136425.1, on the reverse strand, counting down.
TGGCCCAAAGATGTGAGGCCTAAAACACCACAAGCCCAATCCCAATTAAATGTTGTATGCTAGGCGTAAATTCAGCTACGATGGGCATACTCGGCGAACCAGATTGCGACCCAAAAATGGAATGCTAGTCGTACCATCACCTACACGGGGTGTAACTCTACTTAATCCAAAACTGATTTCCTGACTTAACTATTTAAGCACTTTGCACCCAAACTTCAGGGGACCTCAAAATAAAGCTCTTAGTGCATAAAGTCAGCACCTTTATGCATTTGCATGACTCAATGGGACCCAATAATCATCTTAATCATTAAGACCCATTCTAATCTAACTACAACATGCATGGACTATTCTTAAACATCAAACAACCATTTTTAGGAACTTGGAATGTCAGAAGAGGCAAGATCTATTACTCCAAGCTCCTGGAGTAGATCCAACTCACAAGGAGAACTTAATATACCATAAAACTCTTAATCTTTCCCTAAACTCAAACTAGCATAATAAGAGATCAAGGTAAGAATTTTTTACCTACTGAAGCTTCTTAAGAGAGTGAAGATTCTGGATCTAAAACCCTAAGGCTACACCAAGCTTGATCACCAATATCCACCTCCTTGATATAACACAAAGAACCTTCAAAATCACCTCCAAGATCAAGAAAGCACCACCAAAGGATATTAGAGTTCAAAATGAGGTTGAGAAATGAAAGAGCCTTGAGCTTATAAGGATGTTTAAATAATGCCCAAACCCTAAAAATTTGGGTTTGGCACTCTGTTCATTACGTTGGCCATACTCCCAGCTTACATTGGGCATTACATTGGGCGTACTCACCCTTGTTGTGCCCTCCAACCATGCACACATCGGACCAGCTCGCTAACTTTTTCCACCAAGGGCCATTTCTGCCAAATATTTTAAAATGCCATGACTTCTTCATTTTAGGTCCATTTCCAACAAACCTTATATCCACGGAAAGGTGTCGAGAAGACCTACGCTTCTAACGACACACCATAGCCTTAAAACTTATCAAACAAAACCAATAAATCCATAAATGGCTGAGTTATCAAATTACAGTTAAACTCTTCGGCTCTAAAGCACAACCCGAACTATTTGATCACACAACCTACCTTATCCATATCCAAAAAGGCCCTAAAATGTTTTGTAACACCCGGTTCCTAGTATGTATTTAAAATCTTAATTTATGCTTTTTTATAGAAGAACTCGACGAGATGGGAGCCCCAAACTCGTCGAGTAGGAATTATTTTGGGACGCGGGTTAAGAAACCTACTCGACGAGTTGAGAGACCCAACTCGATGAGTAGGGCTGGCAGAATGAAACCCTAATTTTAGGGGTTTTCACCTTATTTAAACACATTAACCCCCAAAGGCTAGCCTCATTTATAACCTCCAAGTCCCAAAACCCTAGCCACGAAGCCCTAGTGCCTTGTGTGGGTTTGTGAGACATTTTTTAGAGCAAGCTTGTACATTTGAAGCTTGTATAAGAATAAGAAGAAGAAGCTTGAGGGCTTAATGAGAAGAGAGTAGATCCAGAAACTTCACTCCATTTGCATCATTTTCGGGTAAGCAAGTCTCAAACTTGCTTAATGATTTCTTAGATATCTTCATTTCACTTTTAAGGAGTTTTTGGTCCATGAATGTTAAATTTTTGGATGTCCTAAGTGGGTACACTTCTAGATCTAGGACCTTGGAGGGATGTCATGGCATAAAGGTGCAAACTTTATGGCCATTGGAGCCCCATGCTATCTCTGAGATGTCATTTTGGCCTTTTAATCCCCAAAAGGCCATGCATGGAGAATAGGGCAGAACCCTTACGTGTTCAAATGGTGTCTAGTGTCTAGATCTCCATTTGTATGCCTTAGTTTGAAGTATATATGGATTTTAGATCAAGATCTAAATCTCAAAGAATTGGGGTTTGAGCTAAACCCATTAAGGAATGCTAATAATGGGTAAACTTGGAAACTTTACCCTTAAAAGGGACATTTTCAGTATGTAGATGGAGTATGGAGCCTAGATCTGAAGGATAGGAGTTTAATCCATTAAGATGACTTAATAGACTGAAGAACTCATCGAGTCCATAGAGGAAGTCGACGAGTTGGGTTGAATGTCCCGATTCTGTAAAGGGTAAAACACGACGAGTTTAAGGATGACTCGATGAGTAGAATGGGAAAGTGCAGATACTGTAGATAGGAGGAACTCGACGAGTGGGATCACGAGTTCAAAGTTTTCTGATTTATGGAAATTGACGAGTTGATGGGATAACTCGACGAGTTGAGTCAACTCGGAACATTGACTTTGACCAAATGTTGACTTTAACCAGAGGTTGACTTTGACCAATGTGCTGACCTTGACTTTGACTTTGACCAAAGTTGACCATTAAGGGGTTATGAGCATGAAAGGGTAATTAAAGGAAATCTTTATGTGTAGGAGTGTGAGTGGGGTGGTTTTCAGAGCAGAGAACAGTTTAACTACTTCACAACATTTGAGGTGAGTTACCTTCCAGTAGAAGTGGATCGAAGGCACCAATGTAGTCCCACTAGTAGCTGATTATAGTTTACATGATTGTCTTTGTGATAATTGTCTGGTATGCCACTATCTGTTATGCGTTGTGTGCTAGTTTGTTATGATATTATGTGGTAGTGGTAGGAGGAGTGAGATAACCCCGTTATCGGTTGTAAGGACCGACAGGGTAGGTCGGGCACCCAAATATGTCTGAGCGTATGTTTATGCTATGTATTATGTGGTAGTGGTGGGGATGAAAAAGTCCTTGTAGCCGGTTGAGATATATCGTAGGGTAAGTCGGGAACCCATATATGTCTAACAGGGTAGGTCGAGCACCCTTATATGCTTGACAGGGTAGGTCGAGCACCCACATATGCTTGACAAGGTAGGCCAGGCACCCAAATATGTACGGTAGGGTAGGTCCACCCAGATAACCCTGGCACCATGTGATTATGTGGTATGATGGGGGAACTAACTAATCTTTGTGCTTATAGTTTTCAATTTTGGTTTCAGGTACTTCCTCTTCAAAGGGAAGGGAGTCGGCATGATCTTAGCGTATCACAATGCATTTTCTGCACTGGAGATCTTTAAGATTGTTACTCTGATGTTGTTTTATCATGATATGTTTTGACTATTGACACTTTAGATTTGATATAAGTAGATACTATGCTTGTTTTTAGACAAATGGTTTTATAATTGTTTATTTAAAATTGAAATATTTGGTCTTAAATTTTGGGATGTTACAAGTTGGTATAAGAGCCTTTGTTTGAGGGATTCGGACACACCTTTGGGGGTGTCTGAACTCAAATAGAGGGTTTGGAAGGTTTTTACATGAAATTTTTTTTTTCAAAATTTAAAATTAAGGGTTGTGAGAAAGAACAAGGTGTGTGATGCGTGCAATCGTCTGAGCTCAAGTAAGTTTTCCCCAAGATACCCATACATGTTATGTTATTATATGATTATGAGAACTACATGCTAGATTAGGGCTAAGGATCTAGGAATGATGCATTGTATGCCTGCTATATGTGTATGAAAACTACATGCTAGATTAGGGATAAGGATCTAGGAAAGATGCCTTATATGTCTACTGTCTGTGCTTATTGAACTGCATGATAGTATTGACTAGTCAGTGATATGATAATCTGAATAAGATATGCTTGGTTTGGGTTACTCAATGCCCGAATGCTTCTTGTTTTGTGATTGTAGGAGTCCTAGTTCTCCTTAACTAAGTAGTAAATGAATATGTTAAGTTACATATTACGAGGACCAAAATAATTTCTGAAGGTTAGGTTCAGCCCTATTTCACAGCTCTTGTCTGAGTCTAACCATTGTAAGGAGAGACCTCTCACTTGAAGAATTGTTTGGTCTTAGTAATATGTAATAGTATTCGAGAGCTAGTTAGGGAAAGGTAGCAGGGATTTCTTATGCAGCTGATGGCGGAGAGTGGGTCAGAGATTACCCTAGGGTAAGCCTAGGATGAGATTAGCATGGAGAGCAGTAGTAGTGAAAGGAACTTGGTGTAGTCAAGGTAGTTTTGAGGAAAGTATGGATAGATGTAGAAGGTAGTAATGGCCTGTACTACTGAAAGCAGAGGATCCATACTCAAATCAAGGAAAGCTGAGATTATACTAGGGAACTTATGGGAGTTGAAGTCTCTCGATATTATGTATGACTCTGATGATTGTGTGGTTTGTTTCAAAATGGTGGTGCCACGACATGGAGTAGGAGGTTCAGGGTCTAGGTCAGGTATGAGTACATGTACCACGATTGTTGGTGGCAGATTGTGCGAGTTCATCACATCTGAGATCACGAGAGGCATCCTTGAAGCAACCCCGGTGATTTTCGGGTCGATCAAGGATGGGATCATTGAGCTGATGGAGGATCACCTTAGGGAATTCAGGAGTGACATCACATTTGATCAGTCGGGAAAAGGATATCAGGGGATGCGGAGCGCCAGACTTCAGCGAGGTGAAGGACCCCATTGTGGCGAGACGATGGATCATAGACACTGAGTATGCATAGGTGACGAGCTTCTTCCCTAAGGGGTCAAAGTTTAGGTTTGCTGCTGGTTGTTTGAGAGAGAGGGCCAGAGATTGGTGGGAGGCAGTCAACGATCTTTGGGAGCTCCATCCATTGAGGCTATGACCTAGTTAGACTTTGTGACTAGATTCCGAGCTGTGTTTGCTCCAGCAGTGGAGATTCAGCAGCTAGCCAGGGAGTTCCTGGATATGATACAGACAACTGAGTTAGTGGCGGAGATTATAGCCAAGTTCAGGTAGAGGGCCTTACTGGTGCCTTAGTACACGGGTAATGAGGAGATGAAGAAAACCTGGTACCATGATATGTTGAGAGCTGACATTCGGAAATCTTTCAGCTACTCGCGATGCTCGACATTGGATGACATGATAGTGAGGGCGAGGGAGAGGGATATTTATAAAGAGCACATCAAGAAGAGGAAGGATGAGACGGGGCAGACGACCAGGGTTTCTAGGAAGAAACCCAAGGGATTTGACTCGAGGTCGAAGGGCCAGCAGGGCCAGAGCTGCTACGAGAAATGCAACAGGCCACATGAGGGACTTTACATAGCTAGGGGATCGGGCTGCTACAAGTGCGGAAAGTCTATGCACTTTAACAAGGATTACACAACCCCTACCCCCACCATTCATACATCAGACCTGATTTGCTTTCATTGTAATCAAAGGGGCCATTAAAAGTCCAACTGCTCGAGATTGACATCATGAGTACCAGTGGCAGCGCCAGCTCCAGTGACCCTGCGGATCACAGATGGCCGACAAGACAATACAGATGCTCTAGTGGTGAGGAGGCGAGCCTTCCAGCTAACCTCCGAGGAGGCGCATGTCACACTAAAAGTGGTGACAGGTATGTTTTTTTCTCCCTAACTCTTATTACATTTCTGTTATAATATTTATGTTTTATGTGTTTTATTTAGGATCGTTCCATGTGAACGGTATCCAAACTCAGGTGTTATTTGATTCGGGGGATACCCAATCATTTGTATCTCTTGCACTCAACAAGCAGTTGGCTGAGTCTTTGGGCATGTTGGATTGTCCTTTAGAGGTCGAGATTGTTGACGACTGGTCCGTCCGAGCATCCAAAGTTTACATAGATTGTGTTATGAGGATGTATAATGATCGTTACCTCATGGATTTGGTTCCCATTCCTTTGTATGGGAACAAGTTCATCATAGGCATGGATTGGTTGAGCCTGAATGGGGAGGTGATCGACCGTGAGTAGCAGTTGGTTCGTCTCAGGACCCCAAGTGGGGGAGAGTTGGTGATTTAGGGCGAGAGGCCGCAATGTGGGCCAACTATGTGTTCAGTAGCGAGGGATAGACGCTACCTCGAACAGGGACGTGAAGGTTATGTCACCTATGTTATGGATATCCGGGAGAAGGGTAAGGTCCCGTCGAAGATGTGCCAGTGGTGTGGGAATATTCATATATTTTCCCGAAGGATTTTCCTGGGATACCTCTGAGAGACAGGTGGAGTTCAGGATTGACCTAGTTCTGGGTGTGACTTCAATAGCCAAGGCACCATATTAGTTGGATCTTCCAGAGATGTAGGAGTTTTCTATACAGTTGTAGGAGCTGTCAGACAAGCGATTTATCAGGCCGAGTAGTTTGCCTAGTGAGGCCTTAGTCCTGTTTGTGAGGAAGAAGGACGGGTCACATCGGATGTGCATAGATTATTGGCAGCTAAATACAGTAATGGTACATAACCATTACCCACTCCTGAGGCTTGATGATCTCTTCGACCAGCTTTAGGGAGCATATTGGTTCTCCAAGATCGATTTGTGTTCAGGCTACCATCAGATGAGGGTCAGGGATGAGGACGTGCAAAAGATAACTTTCCGGACTTGCTACGGTCATTACGAGTTTGTGGTGATTCCCTTTGGGCGCACCAATGCTCCTGCCACGTTCATGGATCCCAGGAACCGCATATGCAGACCGATGCTGGATTGGTCTATGATATTTTTTTATTGATGACGTCTTTGTTTACTCCAAGATGCGGGAGAAGCACAAGGAGCACTTGCAAGAGGTGTTGGATACCCTGAGGAGGGAGAGCTTGTACGCCAAGTTCTCCAAGTGCGAGTTCTGGTTGCGCGAGGTGCAGTTTCTGGAGCACCTTGTCAACCCGAATGGTATCCTGGTGGACCCCGCCAAGGTGGAGGCGTGATGAGATGGGAGGTTTTGAAGTCTCTATCTGATATTCAGAGTTTCCTTAGTTTAGCAAGCTATTGTCGGAGATTCATACATGATTTCTCTAACATAGCGGTACCCTTCAACCGGCTAATGAAGAAGGTTGTAATTTTTCACTAGGAGCCTGAGTAGTAGGCGGCGTTCGAGACTTTGATATAGGGGTTATGCGAGGTGGTGATCTTAGCCTTGCCAGAGGGTGTTGAGGATTTTGTAGTATATTTTGATGCGTCCATCTCAGGTTTGGGTGCAATATTGATGTAGATAGGGCACGTCATTGACTACGCCTCTAGGTAGTTGAAGCCTCATGAGGCGAACTACATAACACATGATTTAGAGTTGGGGCGGTTGTTTTCGCTCTCAAGATTTGGCGGCGTTATCTCTATGGGGTTCGTTGTACCATTTACACGCACCACAATAGCTTAAGGTACCTCATGGATCAGCCGAATCTGAACATGAGGCAACATTGGTGGTTACAAGTGGTGAAGGATTACGATTGTGAGATCCTTTACCACCCGTGGAAGGCTAATGTTGAGGCTAATGCACTTATCCGTAAGGCAGCCCCGATTAGAGACATCTTCTTGAGGATGACGATGGTGACTCTGTTTTTGGAGCGGATCTGAGAGGCGCAGGTCGAGGGTATGAAGGAGGAGTGTTGGAAGTGTGAGCGGATCATAGGCCAGGTAGCCTCATTTGACTATGACAGCAGTGGGTTGCGGACCCAAAATTGGAGGATATGGGTTCCTTACTATGGCGGGGTATGCCAGGTTCTGATGTATGAGGCCCACAAGTCGAGGTTCTCCATCTATCCTGGGGCGACGAAGATCTATCCGGATCTTCACCATGATTATTGGTGGCCCTGCATGAAGCGGGACATAGCTTGGCACATGGAGTGGTGCTTGACCTACAGAAAGGTCAAGGCCGATCACTAGAGACCTCACGGGAAGACGCAACCGTTGGATATCCCTATGTGGAAATGTGAGGACATTACTATGGATTTTATCACGAAGCTTCCCAAGACCGCATGGGGAGTGGATTCGATTTGGGTCATTGTGGATTGGTTGACCAAGAGTGCTTATTTCATTCTGATCCAGGAGAGCATTTCGTCCGAGAAGTTAGCCGACATTTACATTAGAGTGGTAGTAGCTCGACACGGAGTGCTAGTTTCCATGATTTCTGACCGAGATGTACGGTTCACTTCTAGATTCTGGAAGAAATTTCATGACAAGCTGGGTACCCGTATGCTTTTTAGCACAACCTTTCACCCGCACACGGATTGTCAGAGCGAGCGGACCATCCAGATCTTGGAGGATATGTTGCGGGCGTGAGTTTTAGACTTTTGTGCTAGTTGGGTTACCTACCTTCCTTTGGCATAGTTTTCCTACAATAATAACTACCACACCAACATCGACCGTCCTCCCTTCGAGATGATTTATGGGGGGAAGTGTATAACCCTGATATGCTGGGGTGAGGTTGGGAAGAGGGTAATGGGGAGTACCAAAGTTGTACTCAAGATGACTGAGAGGATCCAGCAGGTCCGAAGTAGACTCTAGATGGCCCAGAGTCAGCAAAAGAGTTATGCCAAAAGACGCCAATTGGACCTGGAGTTCCAGGTTGAGGATATGGTCCTTCTAAAGGTGTCACTTTGGAAATGTGTCACCCGCTTCAGAAAACGGGGCAAGATGGGCCCCAGGTATATCAGAACTTTCAGGGTTATAGACCTAGTGGGCAAAGTGGCGTATAGGATGGATCTGCCAGCTGAGCTTAGTCAGATCCACAATACCTTTCATGTCTCCCATCTGCGGAAGTGCTTGGTAGATGACTCTGCGGTGGTCTCTCTAGAGGATATTCAAGTCGATGGTAGTCTGAACTACATCGAGCGACCAGTAGCGATCCTCGACAAGAAAATGAAGGATCTGAGGAACAAGAGAGTGGAGTTGGTGAAGTTGCAGTGGCAGCACCGCAAGAGCTTAGAATGGATGTGGGATCCCAAGGGTGAGATGAGGGAGCACTACCCAAAGATATTTCCATATGCAGTAGACTTTGAGGATGAAGTCTAAAATAAGTGGGGGAGATTTGCAATGCCCAGTTCCTTGTACGTATTTAAAATGTTAATTTATGCTTTTTTATAGAAGAACTCGACGAGATGGGAGCCCCAAAATCGTCGAGTAGGAATTATTTTGGGTTGCGGGTTAAAAAAACCTACTTGACAAGGTGAGAGCCCCAACTCGACGAGTCGGGCTGGCAGAGTGAAACCCTAATTTCAGGGTTTTGTACCCTATTTAAACACATTAACCCCCAAAGGCTGGCCTCATTTACAGCCTCCAAGTCCCACAAACCTAGCCATGAAACCGTAGTGCCTTGTGTGAGCTTGTAAGATATTTTTAAGAGAAACTTGTGCATTTGAAGCTTTTAGAAGAAGAAGAAGCTTAAGGGCTCAAGGAGAAGAGAGTAGATTCAAAAACTTCACTCCATTTGCAACATTTTCGGGTAAGCAAGTCTCAAACTTGCTTAATGATATCTTAGATCTCTTCATTTCACTTTTATGGAGTTTTTGGTCCAAGAATGTTTGCTTTTGGGAAATGGCCATCCCAAGTGGGTACACTTCCAAATCTAGGACATTGGAGGGATGTGATGGCATATAGGTGCAAACTTTATGGCCATTGGAGGCTCATGCAAGCTCTCAGATGTCATTTTGTTCTTTTAAGCTCTAAAAGGCCATCCATGGAGAAAAGGGTAGAAACCGTACATGTTTAAATGGTGTCTAGGGTCTAGATCTCAGCTTATATGCCTTATTTTAAAGTATATATGACTTTTGGATCAAGATCTAGGTCTCAAACAATTGGGGTTTGAGCTAAACCCATTAAGGGAGGCTATTAACGGGTAAAGTTGGAAACTTTACCCTTAAAAGGGACATTTTCAGTATGTAGATGGAGTATGGAGCCTAGATCTAAAGGATAGGAGTTTAATCTATTAAATGACTTAACATACTGAAGAACTTGTCGAGTCCATAGAGGAACTCGATGAGTTGGGTTCAAATGTCCCGATTTTGTAAAGGACAAAACTCGATGAGTTCAAGGATGACTTGACGAGTATAATGGGATAGTCCTGATACTGTGGATAGGAGGAACTCAACGAGTTGAGAAAGAACTCGACGAGTCAGATCGCGAGTTTAGAGTTTTCTGATTTATCACTACTAGAAAAACAGCCTTTCACGACGTGCAATGCGTGTCATAAAACACTTAGAGGACGCGCAAATCCATGTCAAGGAATGCCCTATCATAATGAGAGACGACACGCTTTTGCGCGTTGCCTATTTACGACACGCATTTACGATGCGCAGTTATGACACACATTTACGACGCATAGTTATGACACACAATGCGTATCAAGGAAGGCCCTGTCATAAAGGAAGACGACACGCAAGTGCGTGTCGTAACCTTACGACGCGCGTGTTTATGACACACAATGTGTATCGAGGATGCCCCTATCATAAATGAAGATGACACACATTTACGTGTCATAAACTTCAGTAACCATTTACGATATGCATTTCTGACCCGTCTTTATGATACTCATTTTCGCACAATACAAAAATATGTAAACAAATATATACCAAAACAATCAATTTCATCGAATAACATCATGTCAAAAAATTGTAATACATTGATATTAAGGGGATCTAATTGTACATTATTATTAAGATGTTTTCCTTAACTATATAACCTAATACTACATTTCTATTAAGTGACACCTTCTGCAATGTAATTCTATACAAACTAAAAAGATATACACAAAGATGATAAACATCAAATTCCAACTAAGTAAAGTTGCATCTTTCCTTTCATAATTCTTTAAGACTAATGAACCACTACTACGATAATTCTTGTGACGTGATCAAATAAAAGTCAAAAAATTAATATGCTATATAATTATTAGAAGAATCAAACATGGAATGTTCATTGTAGATAATACCTCAGGCTAATAAACAATCCTTGATCCTATGAACTAGAGAGTATATCATCACAATTCCATCTAACACCACCCATGAGAACCCGCAAAGCTACTCAACCAACATATCATGTCATGTAATGTGTTTTTTAGTCAGTATATTTTCACATGAAAAAAAAGTGAAATAAATAAAAATCGTAAGTACCAATAATGATGTATTATTTCCAGTGAGATGGAGCTTGTAGACTATCCCGTATTGAAATATGAAGAACCTCGAGCATAATATAGTTTCAAGTACACGCCCTCTGATTGTCTGGATATGTGCCTGCTCTTCATCCAACCAGGATTCCCAACTATTGTCTCCTTTCACTCCAACTTCACCTTTATACATAAGCCAATTAGTCCAATCATCAAAATCTTCCACAGCTGTGTTCACATATACATTGTATAGGTCGTACACTTGGTTTGAAATTGAACAGACCAATCTCCTTAACTCCTAACCAGCCAGCCAGATTCCTGAATATACATTGTACAATTGCAAAGTGGAATTCTTAAGGGATTGTGACTTGTCGTTTTTTTGTTGCAAAATATCTTCAACTCACCTTTACTTTCAAATATCTACAAAAAGTTTATCAAACAACGAAAATGAGTGTTTTGGAGGGAAATTATGTCTTTTACACACATAATAGATCAAGAATGTGTCCCTCAAATTTTATGGAAAAAATAACTAAAAGGGCCAGATCAGAGAAAATGAAAAAATACAAGGTCTTTTTCATGCAGAAAATAAATGAGGATTGCTCCAAAAAATAAACACAAAATATAAGATCTTGTATTAGATTAACCCATGATTTTTTGCAATTTTTTTTTGTAAAATGCAAGCTTCTTTTCAGGAAAAACTAAAAATGTTTAGGGTTTATTTGGAAGCAGTTAGAAGGTTGAGGGTTTTTTCGGAAAAAATGAAAAAATACAAAGTTTTTCATCGGTAGAACCTAGCAATACAAATTTTAAGTACAAGGTTCCCCCTTTTAGACACATCATCTCACCTTCTTCCCTAAGTACACTTTCAGCAGCCTCTTTGCTAACAACCAAAACCATCCCAAATGTTGTGCAACCACCACTCAAATTCACGTACAAGAGAATGAAGAATAAAAAAAGAACAGATGAGACACGAGGGATCACTAACCTGCCAACAGATCTTCAAAGGTAGTGGGATGGCAGGGGCATTTTAGGGAAATTCTAGGGCCAGTTGTCATGCTAGTCTATTTGAAGGATGAATCACCTTAGGAGGAGGCATCAGATTATTCTTCATAGAAGTTTCTATTCGTGGGAGATTGTAGCATCTCGAATAGATACTACTTTCTATAATTTTTATTTCCTTACTTGTATTGCAAAACTTTCTTAAGAGTAATACAATTTCCTGTTGATTCTTGGGAGTTTATCTGTTATCTTTTGGGTCCATAACAAATTGGTATCAGAGCAGTTCCATGTGCTTATGGCTTGAGAAAAAGGAGGAGGAAAAGAGACTGGAGGAGCTCATCTGAAAAGGGTGGAATCGCTGGAGCTGGAGCTGGGAACCTTGTATGATCGACTGGAGAACCAAGGTAATCAGATTCAACACCAAGCACACTCCATAGCTTCAATACATTTGAAGATGGACCAACATCAGTTGAAGACGGACCAAAAGTTGGAGGAGATCTTGGGTGCCTTGTCCAAAAACCGAACAACAATCAACCATAGGAAGACTACTGAGGAGGGACAACCTTCCATCGAAGAAACGCCGAAGGTCTACAGCGGAGCGTCGTACAACGATACCGGAGGAACAAGAAATAGAAATGGGGAGGCGAAGTCCATACCGATGGAACCAATTGGAGGTATTGGAAGTTGGATATGCCTCTGTTTGACGGTGAAAACCCCGAGGGGTGGATTTTGAGAACGGAATGATATTTTAACTTCTACAAACTATCCGAGAGTGACAAGATGGAGGCGGCCGTGGTGGATCTTGAAGGTGATGCCCTACTTCAGTTCCAATGGGAGCAAGGAAGACAACCGGTCACACGATGGAATGAATTGAAATCGCTCCTCCTTTGACAGTTCCATTCGGTTTACGCAGGTACGCTCTACCAACAGTGGTTAGCCCTAAGTCAAACCGGGTCGGTCCATGAGTACCATTGTCATTTTATTGAATTACTTGCTCGATCCCCTTAGAAACATTCTAGACGACGTTATCATGGGTCAATTCGTTAACGGGCTGAAGGAGGATATTAGAACTGAAGTCCAACTTTTTGAGCCCAGATCTATTGACCATGCGATGTCGATATCCATCAAGGTGGAAGGAACGATGCGATCCCAAACCCATCGGAAATCAAATCCACCCACCCCTCTTACCCAGAAGGCGACGCCACTCATCACCCCCATCAAAACCACCATTTACTCAGGTAACCCTAGATCCAGAAATAGCTCTAGTCAACATTCAACTAACCGAACCACTGAGATTCGAAGGATCACAGATCAAGAATTACATCAGAAACGAGAAAAGGGAATTTGTTATTGATGTGATGAAAAATGGAATCATGGCCATCGTTGCAAAAAGAAAGAGCTAAGTGTTTTGATCACCCATGAAGATGATGACCCGGAAACACAACCAACCCCAGATTCAGAGTCGGAGCCCGCAATAGAGATCCCAAAAGAAATTGTCTTGTTAGGTATCTGTTTAAACTCAGTCATCAGAACTATTAATCCAAAAACACTCAAGCTAACAGGAAAATTGGCAGGTTCTGAGGTCGTGGTCCTCATAGATCCTGGGGAAATGCATAATTTCTTGTCCCTAGAGGTGATACAATAACTTAACCTTCCAATAACACCCACCTTGGGGTTTTGTGTATCTCTGGGCACCGGGGAAGCAGTCACCGGAAGTGGAAAGTGCGAAGGGGTATTGCTGGAGTTACAGGGCATATGCATCAGAGAAAATTTCCTTCCCTTGACATTGGGAACGTTTAATGTTATACTGGGAGTCTAATGGTTGGAAACCTTAGGACCAGTAACTACAAACTAGAAAACACATCACATGAAATTCCAGCTAGGGGGACAATGGGTGACATTAAAAGGTGATCCATCTCTAAAACGAGCCAAGATAACTCTAAAAAAGATGGTGAAAACTCTTGGATTAGTGGGTGGGGGAATTTGGGTGCAACTCAACCTCATTGAACAACATTCATCCATCCAGAATTTACCAGTTTGCCTAGAATACCTGAAACAAATAGTTCATCAATATGCATCAGTGTTCTCATGGAAAGGGGGAATGCCCCCCCCCCCCTGAGGAACCAGCAACATACGATTCAGTTAAAGGAAGGAACTGAACCTGTGTCCGTTAGACCCTACCAATACACCCACACTCAAAAGGAAGAAATCGAAAGGCTATTACATGATATGCTCAAATCAGGTATCATTCAGCTTTCTCGGAGCCCGTTTTCAAGTCCAATCCTCCTGGTTAAAAAAACTGGTCATGGAGGTTCTGTTACCACAATCTTAACAAGTTGACTATTAAGAACAAATTTCTGATACCAATCATAAAGGAGTTGTTGGACGAATTGCATGGATCTAGTGTGTTCTCCAAGTTAGACCTGAAGTCGGGGTATCATCAAATCAAGATGAAGGAATAAGACATTCCGAAAACAGCCTTTTGATACCATGAAGGTCATTACGAATTCAAGGTAATGCCTTTCGGCCTTAGCAACGTGCCAGCAACCTTCCAATCAGTGATGAACGAGGTGTTCAAACCTTATTTACGCAAGTTTGTATTGGTATTCTTTGACGACATCCTAGTGTACATCTAAAGTGAGAGTTTGCATCAGACACACATGGAACTAGTCCTGCAAACACTAGACCAACACCAATTTTTCACAAGCCCAAACAAATGTGTATTGGGTAAGCTGCAAATCGCTTATTTGGGGCACATGATATTGGAACAAGGGGTTGTTGTTGACAATGAGAAGATTAAGGCGATTGAAGCCTGGCCATCCCCAACAACCTTGAAGGAGCTGAGGGGATTCTTGGGCCTAGCCGGGTGTTACAGGAAATTCATCAAAGGATACACAAATACTGCCTCTCCATTGACATATCAGCTCAAGAAGGAAAAGTTTGGGTGGAACGCAGCTGCAAAAGATTCTTTTCATGCCTTAAAAACAACCTTGGTGAATACTCCTATACTTGCCCTGCAAAACTTCAACAAGTTTTTCATTGTGGAAACTGATGCTTCCGAGACCGGATTGGGTCCATGTTGATACAAGAAGGGCTTCCCATAGCTTATTACAGCCAAGTGTTGGGAGTACGGAATAGATTCAAATTGATCTATGAAAAAGAATTAATAGCCATAGTATTGGCTGTAAGAAGGTGGAGGAACTACTTACTGGGCAGACACTTCGTCATTAGAATCGATCAAACGAGCTTAAAGTTTCTGATGGAACAAAGAGAGGTAGGACCAGAATACCAAAAATGGATGTACAAGATTTTGGGGTTTGATTTCGATATCCAATACAAACCCGGATCCATGAACAACGTTGTCGATGCTCTGTCATGTGCAACCCCAGCAGAGGCATAATTATAATCATTACAATCCTTGTGGTTCGTGCCAATGAAGGAATTAGAGGCGGAAGTGGCTAATGACCCCTTCATTCAATAAATCATAACTGACATTACAGAAGGAGAGAGAGATCATACATGATACAACTGGGAGAATGGGAAATTGTGGTATAAGGGCAAAATGGTCATACCCCAAAAATCAAGATTTGTCTAGGTATTACTCAAGGAGTTTCATGACTCCGTGTTAGGAGGGCATGAAGGAGAATTCAGAACCTATCAAAGGTTGGCAGCTGAGTGGTTTTGGGTCGGCATAAGAAAGGTGATTCAAAAGTATGTACAAAGGTGTATCACGTGCCATACACAAAAATCCTTGAATACCCACCCGACTGGATTGCTCCAGCCCTTGCCCATTCCTAATCATGTGTGGGATGAAGTTTCGATGAATTTCATTGAAGGATTACCAAAATCAGAAGGGAACAACTCTATTTTGGTGGTGGTAGATCGACTCACTAAATACTCCTATTTCATCGCGATCAAACACCCGTTTACAGCGTCAACCGTAGCCACCACCTTCATCAATGAAATTGTGAGATTGCACAGGTTTCCAATTTCCATTATGTCGGATAGGGAGAAGATCTTCACGAGCTTGTTCTGGAAGGAGCTATTTAAATTGCAAGGCACTCAGCTGCTTAGGAGCACCACCTACCATCTGCAAATGGATGCTCAAACAAAAATTATTAACAAATTTGTGGAACTCTACCTTCGTTCTTTCATTCAAGGGAAGCCAGAAACGTGGATCAAATGGTTTCCATGGGCCAAATTCTGTCACAACGCCGCTTATCACACAGCTGGGAAAACCACCCCATTCAAGGCCTTGTACGGACGTGATACTCCCCGAGTCATAAAGGTTTAGAAAGGAGATACACCTGTCTCTTTCCTAGAGGACCAACTCATAGAGCGTGATGCAATCTTGGAAGATCTTAAGGGACACTTACTTCAAGACCAACAGAAAATGAAGGCCATGGTAGACAAGAACAGAAAAAATTTTGATTTTCAAGAAGGGGAATGGGTATTCCTCAAACTGCAGCCGTATAGACAGCAGTCCATAGCCAACAGACCTTTCCAGAAGCTAGAAACTAAGTTCTATGGACCCTTCTAGATCACACAAAAGGTGGAGAAGGTGGCTTACAAAATCCAATTGCCGGACATAACAAAAATTCACCCTGTATTTCACGTGTCTCAACTAAAAAAGGCAATAGGAAATCAGACTGCAGATCCCACTCTTCCAGCTCAGATGACATATGACTTGAGGCTGGATTGGAGTCTAGAATCAGTGTTGGGGGTACGTGTCCAGACAGGGGAGCATGGTCAGAAAACTGATGTATTGATTAAGTAGAAGGAAGTTTCAGAGTTCGAATCCACTTGGGAGGATTTTGCTACTATTTCAGAATCCTTTCCGGAATTCAACCTTGAGGACAAGGTTTCCAACTACCTGGGTGACCAAAGTTGTTGCTACATCAATTGAGAAGTTATTCGGAGGTAATCATTTGATTTTTAAAATGACCATTTTCCCCCTAATTTATATCTAACATTAGTATTACAGGTGATATTTTATAGTCTATTAACCTTGGAGACATTATAGAAAGCAAAGTTCCAATTCTGAAGCACTTCATGCAAAATGAAAATACAAAAAACAAAGAATTCAACATCAAATCTTTGGTGGTTCTTTCTACTTCCATGCGGTTGCTTCAAAGGTGTGATAAAAGTAGTTTATACTCGTTAAAACCCATATAAAGAAAATTAAACATAATAAAACTCATTTTAACTTTAGTAATTTTATTTAAAGAAAATTAAACATAATAAAACTCATTAAAACTGATATAAGTTAAATTAAGATTAATATTTGTTCATTATTTTCAAAAATATATATGTAATATAATAATATTGTATCATAAAAGTCGCTTACACTGGTTTTCATTCCATTCCGTGATGGAATGAAAAAAAGATATCGCATGACTATGGAATGAAATTAACAAAATGGAAGGAATCCCATTCCATCAAGAATGGTCCATTCCATTCCATCAGTCAAAAGTCAAAAAGGGGCACCTTTCAATAGTAACAAGCAAATTTGTGGGGTGATATTTGTCTTTCAAGCTTGAGTCACCATTTTGTCAAAGGATATGGAATGTATATATAATAATTGAAAAAAAAATGCACTTTTTTTGTAAGTATTTGTTTTGTTTTATAGACAACTAATAAAAATAAGTAACCTACCATTTTGTCAAAACTAATTTGTAAAATCCCGATTGGCTCCCACCTTTAACTAATGTTAAAGTGATTCAAAAAATTTCATTTTTATTTTTCTAAATTTCAGAAAATTAGTGGATTACCATTTTCAAGCCCCTTAGAGATACTAAAAATGAGATAATATAAAATGTTTTAAACCTGATTAGACGGAACTTTTGAGGGAAGAGTTTGATTGTGAATAGTAGTATGCTGAGCCAGTGGTCCCTGCAACAAGAACATATAATCCAGATTTGCCTATATAGATAGGATAAAACAATAAAATCTAGATTCAAAACTGTGTTGGATATTCAGAGTTGATATATACATACATACATATATATATATATATATATATATATATATATATATATATATATATTCTGATTTGTATTCTTGATACCTACAAAAAAAGAAGTCTTCAACAAGTATATGTCCCAATCCGGTGTTTCTATGCCTTCAGACAGAGTCAGAATGTATTATTTTAGTCTAGGGCAACGTTATGTATAATACTTTTGTATTTAACTTAAATGTTGTCATCTAACTTAACCTCTCCGCAAAAACAAACTACATGTTTTGTTGAGCAATTATATTTGATGATCAACTGGTGCTTACCTGATGGACCACCTTGGTACCCACTAGATGAGCGCCCACCATACCTACCACGGGGTCTATCATCAGGATAGCCAGGCCTGCCACCCATATCATGCTCATAGCCACCAAGGTAATCATACCCAAACATGTATCAACAATAAACAATACTGTGTGAATTAAGCATAGATTTTCAAGAAATTGTCTCTTTAAGCTACAACACTTTTTATAAGATTATATACAACATATACTGGTATGTGTGTGTTTTCATAGATAAGAAGAATTCATTTTATCTTAGATTTAATGAAAACATGTGTAGTTCCTTGCTCAAAATATATAATATAGCATGCAAACACAAGAGTCGCTCATTAGGGTGTTTTATAAAACAATTGGTGTTCACCAAAAAGTATCCCTAAACAGGAAGCCGTTAATCATTCAAAGATTACCAGGTTGCTGTCTTATGTAGTAACAAAGCAACCAAAAATCACAAGCAGTTACCCGAGTTTTAGGAGTGTAGAGAAATAAAGCATCAATTGTGTTTAGAAGATTTAAAAGATTTACAAACAACGTAATTTAGAAATAGGCAACCATACCAAGATAAAGGCGTTATCTTAGGTTGTGAGGCTCGATTAGGAAAATCAAATCCTGGACTCATATTTAGAGCTGATTGTGGCGCCTCTTCGATGTAGGTGCTTGTGAACTTAGTGTTCAATGGTCTACTCTATCTGCCACATGGTTGCCTTATTTGACATAAATTGCTAAGGAATCTGATAAGAATAATATTCTCTAAGATCGATAGATTCAAACAGATATCAATAAGACAATGACAAGTAATAGAAAACAATAAACCCCATAATGAATCACATGAGTGTCGAATGATTAATATGCTCCACCTCAGAAGAATTCAATGAGAATTGCCAAATACAAGTTGGATCTTTTGGGAAGAAAAGTCTTGGTATTTAGACAATTTCATAAAGATCGCTCAAAAATAAAAGAGATTTCTTGGTACCTTCCATTAAAGTGGATTAGTTAATACGTGGGTGAAAGCTAGAACATGTTATTGTTCACCATCAATTCATTGTAAGTGTTGGATTTTGGGTTTCACTCAGCATGTGGTGAAACGAAACTAAGATCATTAACACAGATGTTGTGTAACCATAAACCTTAGTGGTAACTATTGAGAGTCTAAAGGGTTACATTCATGAAGTGAAGTATTATGGAGAATAGTGATGAGATGGCTAAAGGACCGAAAGTACCTCTGCTATGTGAAAGTGACCAAGCAGTTAACTCTTTACTAAATATGATAAGAGTAAGGTAGCTCATGACTTGAGTGAATTTGTCAGCCTGATTGAGAAGAATCGACTTGTTTATATCGAATCATTAAGGCTTCACTTGAAGTCCTCGAGGCTTCGGTTAACATGGAGCAGGATTATTCTAGGGACACTTAGCTAATTGGAAGATGTCCATGAGTCCATTCTAATAATATTTTTGGAATTTTGATTTTATTGAAAAATAAACGAAGAAGATAATATTTTTGAAATTTTAGGAATTTTCTGAAAAGAAATAAAAACACAAAAGAAAATATTTTTTGGATTTTATGAAAAGAAAGAAAAAACATAAAATTAATAAACAAGGACATATAAAATATAAAACCGAAACTATACCCTAGAAATAATGAAGCGAAATGGAATGAGCGTTCGGTTCATTTCGGTCCCTGAAAATTCCGGAACCAAAATAGACCGAACGTTTGCTCTATTTCGCTTGACAAATTTTAATGAGGTGAAAGAGGTTTCAGTACTGACTCAGCTTCCATCATTCCTAAGCCTTGGACAATTTTAATAACCCTTGCTTCAGGTAAGGCTTTTGTGAAAATATCAGCTAGTTGATCGACTAATCGAACAAAGTGGACTTCAACGTTACCATCTTCAACGTGATCTTTGTTAAAGTGATATCTCAGTGCAATATGTTTCATTTTAGAGTGTTGCACTGGGTTGTGACATATCCGAAAAGCACTTGATGAGTCGCAATAGAGAGGAATCTTCTTCATGTTCAGGCCCTAATCTCTTATTTGGCTTTGGATCTAAATGAACTCGGAAGTGCAAGATGATGCAACAATATATTCAGCTTCGGCTGCAGAGAGTGAAACACATGTTTGTTTCTTGGACTGCCAACTGACGAGTTTACCATCGAGGAATTGACATCCGCCTGTAGTGCTCTTTCGGTCCAAACCGCATCCTCCAAGATCAGCATCAGAGAATGCTTGAACGAAAAATCTTGATTTAGCAAGATACCACAGACCGAGAGATGAGGTTCACTTCAAATATATGAAGATGTTCTTAACAGCCACCATATGAGGTTTTTGTGGATTGGCTTAGACCCTGGCACAATAGTAAATAGAAAACATAATATCTGGTCTACTAGCTGTTAGATACATTAGAGACCCTATCATTTTCCGATAGAGGGTCATATCAACAGTTGGTTTCTCCAGAGATGGTGTTAACTTCGTTCCAAATTCCATATGAACCTTTACTTTGGAATCTCCCATCATGCCAAACTTAGCCAGTAGGGTGTCTTCGTGTAAGCCTCCTTATTGATAAATATGCTTTTGGGTCTCTATCTAATATTCAAGCCATGGAAAAAGTTAATTGGACCCATTGAAATCATCTCAAAATTAGTCTCCATCAAGTTCATGAATTCAAATGTTAGGCTAGGATTCATGGAACCAAAGATGATATCATCGACGTAAATTTGGAAGATTATTATGTGGTCACCCTCTTTCTTGAGAAAGAAGTTTAGGTCAATCGAACCTTGTTTAAACTTGGACATTTTTAGAAATCGAGTAAGGGTTTCATACGAGGCTCTAAGAGCTTGCTTCAAACCATAGATGGCTTTATCTAGAATATTGCAATGATCAGGATACCTTTCGTTCACGAAACCTAGTGGTTGGTCAATATATACAGTCTCCTCTAGCTCTTCATTCATGAAGGCACACTTGACATCCATTTGAAATACTTCAAATTTTTTTGTGTGCAGCATATTCCAGAAAGATTCGCACTATTTCTAACCTTGCTATAAGTGAGAAGGTTTCTTCATAGTCTATACCTTCTTCCTGACAATATCCCTTCACCACCAACCTAGCTTTGATGTGAATTACATTTCCCTCTTTGTCCATCTTGTTTCTGAAAACCCATTTTAACCCGACTACAGATGCATCTTTAGGTGTGGGAATCAGCCTCCAAACCTGATTTTGCTCAAACTCATTGATTTCGTCTTGCATAGATTGTACCCAATCAAAGTGATTAAGTGCAGTATTCACCGTTTTCGGCTTAATCTTGGAAACGAAGGAGTTAAACATACAAAATTCTACATGAGAGAATAAAGCAATTTGCTTCGCTTTCAGTTGAGAGCGTGTGAGAACTCTCTCAGATTACTCACCAATTACTTGAGTTTTTGGAGGACATTGTGTCCATTTAACGAGTGGAGGATAGTTTTGATCATAAGCAGGATCCAATTCAGCATGTATTTCTTCTTCAAATTCTGATTGAGAATCTTTGTCATTTGTTTTATTATTCTCCCCCTCAAATGATGAAATGATTTCAACAACTAGTTCTATAAACTCCCCCTTGGTTAAACTTTCATTGTTTGAAGTTGATGATGGATTCCCCCCCTCGAATGATGAGACGGTTCCAACGTTAGGGTCAAATTGCTCCCCCTCGAATGGAACTTCATGGGTCTTTGCTGGTGATGGATTTCACCCATGGAATATAGAACTTTCTTTTGGAAGTTCGCTTAGACCTGGCTGTTCGTTTGGTCCTTGATGTTCGATTTCCATTTCTTTTTGCTGCTTCATCGATAACTTTTTTCAAGTTGTCGGTCTTGTTGTCAGCTGCCTTTGTCTTAGAATGAATTCTTCTCTCTGGTTCATCAAAGAGAAACATGTATTCTTCAAATAGATTGGAAATTAGGACCGAGACTTGACCTGATTATGGAAAGATTTCCTCCATTGGTCCTTTTCTTGATGGAAGTTTCTTCACGTAATAATCATCAAAGGTGACATTGTATGGTTTCTTCGATTTTTATTGAGAATTTATTCAGAACCCTAGATGCCTTTGAAGTTAGCGAGTAACCAAAGAAAAATCCCTTCATCTTCCTTTACATCGAACTTGTTTCGGTTCTCTTTGGAATTGAAAATAAAGCACCTTGAACCGAACACATGGAATAACTTTACATTTTGCTTGCGATTATTCAATATTTCGTACGGAGTGATCGAAAATCACTTATTGAGGAAGGATCGGTTCTGGGTATAGCAGGCAGTAGCTATTACATCCGCACCGAAGTACAAAGGTAAGGAGGCGAAGCTGAGAATGGTTTGGGATGCTTCACACAAAGAGGGCTTTCACCTTTCAACTATGTCATTCTGTTGTGGAGTGTAGGGAGCATAGAAGTTGTGAGACACTCCCTTATCAACAAGAAATTATTCAAACTCTTGATTTTTGAATTCCAATCCGTTGTCACTTCGGATATTTCTAACCACCTTTCGGAGTTGAAGTTCCACTTGCTTTATAAATGCATTGAGCTTTAGTGTCACCTCTGATTTCTGTTTAAGAAAGAAAACCCAGGTGAAACGTGAAAATTCATCTACAATTAATAAAATTTACCTACTACCACTGATGCTTTCAATTTCTGAAGGAACACACAAGTCGATGTGTAGAAGTTCAAGTGGTTCGATGATCTTTGTGTTAACACGTGTGGGCTGACTCTTTTGGCTTTTCTTTCCTATCTTGCATGTGGTGCACAAGTGTTCCTTATCAAAATTGAGAAGGTGAAGTCCTCGTATATGATCACCGATAACCAACTTGTTGATGTCCTTAAATTTGAGATGTGAGAGCCTTCGGTGCCATAGCCAACTTTCGTCGAAGTGTGCTTTCATTAAAAGGCATACTGCTGGCTTTCCTCGAAATGGGTTAAGATTTAGAGGATACATTTCTATTTTTTTTTGGAAATTAATAGGATGGTGTTCATCTTCTTTTCAATAATCTCCGAACCTTCATCATCGAATGAAACCTTCAAGTCACTTCCCACAACCAGTTGAGAGACACCGATGAGATTGTATTGCAATCCTTCTACATATGCTACCTTTCGGATTGAGAATTCACCATTTGTGATCATTCCGTAGCCTTTGATCGTGCCATATGAATTATTCATGTATTTGACACATCCACCATTCTTAAGGGACCGAGACTCCCTTAGCTCTTCCCTACCTCATGTCACGTGATGTGAGCAGCCACTATCAATGTACCATTCATCGTCGGTTCTTATCACTGCTTGATTCGGCACCAAAACTATTTTTTCGGTTCGTTTGACTCCAAGAGTAATAGTGAGTGCATGGACCTTTGTTTGTCTGAGGCCTTACTTTTTCCTGTGGATTCGATACCTTGTGATCGTGATTAGCATTTTGAGAATTCCAAAACTGCTTTGTCTCTTTGAGATTCTTCTGGTACCTTCTGTTTCATTGACTGTGTGCTCATCAAGTTGTTTTTGAGATTTGTGGATGTTTGCTTTTGGTTTCGGTTTATCTTCACGAGCTTCTCTTGGAGATGATTCTCTTGATGCCTTTACTGGTTTGCCTTGAAATTCTATAGTGGCGCTTGTACTTGGCTTAACAAAGCTTGAAGGCATGTTAAGAGGTTCATCCACATATCTACCCTTAACTATCCATGAGGTTTGCTCCGACAGACAGACCTACTGTTTCGTCTGCATTGTCAATGGTAGCTGACCAGAAAAAAGTTATCACACCCATCAGTGTTGTCTTCATCTACCAAAGAAGTTAGCTCAACTGTTTGCTTCTTAGTAACTCCAGTGGTGGCATATACCTGATTCGGTACAATTTGCACCGTTTTATATACAACCACATTTTCTCTAAGGACTTTGGACTTGTCCTTGGACACACGAGCGAACTAAACTGAGTTTTCAGATTTTAAGTGGTTTTGCCAGTTTGGGTTCACTTTCAGGAATTCAGAGCAGTCAACCTCATCCTCTACAATAATTTCACTCATATCACTGTCCTCATCAAATTTAGAAGAATTTTCCACATTCATCTTATTTTCTGAACTTAATTTGGTACTCAATGAGTCAAATTTGTGCATGGTTTCGGTATTTATTTTCAGTTTTTCATTTTCGTCCAATAAATTCCTAAGCATGTACTTACGGTCTTTGGACTTAATAAAAGACTCAATTTTGTGCAGGCAAATCTTGTAGGCATCTGAAACCTCATCCGAAGACACAATGGATTCACAGTTATAACAATTGGCATCGACTTCGTTCTCCTTGAATTCCAGGAAGAGCAAAATCATTTTATGGATTTTTTTCCTATATCACAATCTAGATGCAACTGGGTGATATTTGAATATAAACTTTTGGCAACTAAACAAAAAATATTCCTTTGTTTCAAAAGCTTCAAATTATCACGCTGTAAATAAATCAACTCATCTCTCGTTCTAACTAAGTCTAACTCCATCTTCTTTATCTACATCCTTTGCTCCTTACTCTTGGATGTCACCCTGCTAATTTGATCGGTTAGGTTAGCATTTGTGAGGCGTTTTTGCATTAGACTTCCACTTAAACTAGAAAATTTGAATTTCAATGTGTTTAATTCCTATTCATAGTTTGTTACAGGTATTTTAGGTGATTCGAGAATGGATTTTACCTTTTTGATCAACTAATTGCAGCCGTTGATCCTTTCGCTCACAGGTTTGGTAGCAAAGCACTTATCTTCCTTCTGATTCACCTCATCATACTCGCCTTCGGTTGTATAGCCCCTCATTCGTGACACTCCGGTTGTCACCATCAAGCATCTTCCAACAAACTCAGTACTATCTTCTTTCACCACAAATGCCCTACTATGCGTGGGTTTACGTACTTCTTCATCTTCAGAGCCTGTAGACCAAAACTCTTTGCCACCGAACTCATCATCAACAACATTCTCCTACACAATCAAAACATTCATAGATTTGTTAAAGGCTGTCTTCTTCTTTATGGCCTCCAGCTTGCGCATACGTTATGCTCCATCATCTTCATCCTCCTTCTTCTCTGATAGCTTTCTTAACATGCAATCTTTGGCAAAGTGGTTTTTTCCATGGAAGAAGTTGTAGTCGTATCCGGAGTCTCCTATCAGTTTTCTCTCCTTCTTCTCTTCTTCTTTCTGAGGATTATTTTTGATCTCCTCTTTCGCCTTTTCTGAGCTGTAGCTTCCCTGCCAGTTTCGGTTCTTTGCAACAGGGAACTTTTTGCGAGCTAACCGCTTCGGGTTGGAAACCATCATTGCATACTCTTCACTTTTCAGATCACATTCTGACATTTCTCACTCTTCTTCATCTTCTGCCACATTCTTCGCATCAGAGAGAAGGGCCAAGGATCCTAAACTAGACACCACTTTCTCTTCCTTTGTCACAACACTTTCATGAGACTTGAGAATACCCACCATATTTGCCAATGAATAGGTTTTAAACTGCTCGTGAGCCTTCACAGTTGACACCACAGCCATCTATTCGGGTCTTAAACCATTCAGAAATGTTACCTTCTGTTCAATACTTCTCTTCCAATACCGTGCTTGATCATCTTGCTCAAAAGATGGTTGAAACGATTGAATGTATGAATAAGTTTTCATCTGGCTTTTAATGGAAAGCACCAAACTCAAAGAGCAATAGATTTTGGATAGAATGTTCTAGGTCCTCACTAGTGGAATACAACTCTTTAAGTCTATCCCAGATCTCTTTTGTTGTGGTGCATGGGCTTACCAAATGAAAAATATCGGACTGTAAAGCAAATCTGATCATTCTCATGGCTTTAACATTACACAACAACTTATCCTTTTCATCTGGAGGAATCTTTTCCACATCAGTCAAGAGTTTGTTGTACTCCGTTTGAGTCTTAATGGTTCTATTTGTTCCAGAATGAACAAAAGAATCCAATGTTATCGTTTCCCATATTAGATAACCATTGTCATCAGATCCAACAACGTAGTCTTCAAAGTGATGTGTCCAAACTTCATAATCTTGAGTGCATAGCATTGTAATCCTAGTTGTATATCCAATGTAGTTGTTGTTGGATAAGGTTTCTAAGTTCGTAACTATATTTGGTATCAACTTGACTCGACCCGACATGGTCCATTTGGGTTGCACTTCACCTAACAACTTGTATGGATATACTTTTGTGAATAAGATGTTTATGATATATTAATATATTATCAGTTATAATATATTAATATGAAATCATAATAATTTAATTAGTATTGATCAAGAATTAATTTAGTGATCAATATGGAGCTAATTAAATATGGACTCTTATATATATATATATATATATATGTATATACATACATATATATACATATATATACATACATATATATATATATATATATATATATATATATATATATATATGGATTAGGCTAAGATTTATTTAGGATGGGCTGAGAGTATATGAGGTCCATGGATAGTCCATGGAGCTTTTAACCCATGGATCCTAGGTAAATGAAGAGTCATGGGTATTATGGTTTAACCCTAATCCACCATACTATATAAAGGAGTCTTTGGTTCAAGAATTGGCACTAAGTGTATGTATGAGCATAAGGGTGAGTCGATTTCTATAGTGTTCTTATTCTCTCAAGAGCTTCCAACTAGTTTTGGTGATTTGTAACACCACTTGAGGCATCCACACTATTGGTGCTAGGCTCATAAACTCCAAGTAATCAACCACAAAAGAAAGGTATGCTATTCTACTCAAAGTTTTGTATTGCAAGTACACCATAACATGCTAGTTAGGTTGTAACCTTGGAAATCAAATTTACATGTATTTTAGAGAAAAGATAGATCCAAGGTTTCTAGGGTTGCATGTACACCATAGGAGTGTTAAAATACTGAAAACCCAACAGTGGTATCAAAGCCTAGGCTTGTTTTCTTGATACTTGATGCAAACTTGTTGAAAAAGCTTGAAATTGTGCACTCTGTAGCATGAACTCGTCGAGTCCATGGGGAGACTCGATGAGTCCATGTGTAAATTCACTCTACTCGTCGAGTAGGTTCTTGCACTCGATGAGTAGGAGCCCCAGAATGTAGTTTTTCGACGTTTGCTACTGGAAATGGACTACAAACATTACCCTAGACTGTTTTGGTGTTTTAAAATTTGTTTTAGATGGTGTAATGCTTATGCTAATCCATTTAAAATGGCTAATATCAAAACCCATGTTTTATATGTGTTAATATGATTCTTGAAATTTTGATATGAATGTTCATGTTCTTATGAGTTTTAGAAGATCATAGGAAATATGTGTAACTTGCTTGTAAGTATAATTCTTGATCTTAATGGCTAATGATAGAGTCCATAACATGTCCTCAAGTTATAGATAACCAAAAGTCACTTCTTTAAAAGTGTCATTAAATAATAAGAGGTTACATAAAATGAAGAGTCTTCATTTTAATGGACCATTAAAACTCATAAGTTATGAAATGAAAAGTTTTGAATAGTTTCAAAACTTGCCCTCAAGTTTGAAATTTGTAGGGTCTCACATATTATATACTTTAATTCCAAATTGAACCTTAGAATGTTAAAAGTTTAAAATTCAACCCGTATACTTCTATTATATTAAAGGTTTGATTTTATATATATATATATATATATATATATATATATATATATATATATGTATATATATATATATATATATATATATATATATATATATATATATATATATATATATATGTATAAGAATAAGTCAGTCTTACCATTAGTAGGTCTCATTCACGAAGCCGGCCTATAAGGGGGGTATATGGTTACTGCCTATAAAATGGTGGTTTAATGGGTGTCCACTCTCACCCACCACTTCCTTGACTGGTGGAGGGTCATTAACCGAATGGGTAGGATAGGACCTAAATCCTCATTAAAAGTATAATGAAATTATAAAGTAACTAAAACTTTATTGGAGTGTTAGTGGAGCGTGTGTGGTTAACCAGAATACTAACAAGGACTAGTAAGAGTGGAAAAGGGTGACTTAAGTTTTATCATAGATCGATGGAGCGTGTGTAGTTAACCGGCACATCGATTAGGTGATAAAATTAAGGGTACCAATTCAATTTGCATGGTTATGCACACCTTGTTTGTGATCCTCGGCATCCATTCACAAACTTGAGAGGGCACAATCGAGATTCAAACATGCCATTGAAAGTTCAATGTATCTCAAAGATCTAGGAGTTTCAAATCCAATTAAAACTTAATAATTTATTTTGTTTTTCATTATGGAAATTGGTAAATCGTCATTTACCTACCTTCACATATTTTGTAGCTTGGATTATGGAATCCCTCTTCCAAGTTATGAAATAGTTTGTAGGGTCCTAGCCTTAATATTTCATTTGGGTGAGTTATTAAGGATTCTTCATCTAATTAAACCTGTTCTTCTTTCTTTTCAGATGTCAAACAACATTGTTGTTGGCTCAAACCCTACAGGCTCTTTTTCCCTCATGAACTTGTGCGAGAATGTCACTTTTGATGGGTCTAACTTCAATGAATGGATTAGAAACATCAGGTTGATTACCTACTATGAGGACAACAAATATGTCCTTGATAGGGAGCTTAAGGTCATCAATGAGTCCACTGCTATTACTGAGGAGGTTGTAGAGTACACTACACATAAGAGGGATGCTACCAAAGTGTCCTGCATCATGTTGTCTACCATGACTCCCGAACTCTAGAAAACCTATGAAGATTTCTACCCCTATGAGATGCACCTAGATCTGATGGAAACGTACCATCAGAGCGCGCGTCAAGAGAGGTATGAAATCATCTCCTCCATGATAACAGACAGGATGAAGGATGGTTAACCCATCACCGGTCACTTGCAGAAAATGCAAAGGTTCGTGGACCAGTTGCTGAAGCTTAATGTGGACTTTCCTGAGGACATTGCAATTGATATCATTCTCCATTCCTTACCTCTAAGTTATGATCAGTTTCGTATGACTTATCATATAAACAAGGCGGAAGTCATGCATAGAAAACTTCAAGGGCTTTTAAGGACTGCTGAAAATGGCCTTAAAGGCAAGTCGGTTGTTACCTCTACTACTACTCTTATTGTAGCCCCTATTCTAGCAATTGGGTAGGGAAAGGGGAAGAAGAGGAAGACCACTTCGAAGGGTACCAAGGGAAAGTCCCTTGATGGCTCCTCTTCAAGTGGTACCAAGAAAGGTCTCATTCCTCCTTCTTTAAAACCAAAGGAAGTACAATGCTTCTACTGCCACAAAAAGGGGCACTGGAAGCGAAGTTGCCCCAAATACTTGCAGTATGTAAAGGATGGGAAACTTAAACCCACCCATGTAGGTATTTATACTATATTGTCTGGTAACTCATTGCATACTAACTCTTGGGTGCTTGATACAGGTTGTGGTATTCACATTTGTACTGATTTGTATGGCTTAAGAAGTAATGAAGAAGTGGAGCACAGAAAGCTAAACCTAATCATGGGCAATAGGAAAGCATCACCAATGACCAAGATTGGAGTTTATTCTTTATTGCTTAATAATGGGTTACCTTTATATTTGAATAAATGTTGTTACTCATCAGAAATGGAAAGAAATATTATTTCCCTTCATAGTTTGTACAAACAAGGTTTCACATTTTCATTTGATAATAAAATTGGTGCTATTGATGTTTTTTATAATAATGTGTTTTATTTTAAAGCATTACCTTGTGATGGTGTATATGAAACTGTGTCAGTTGTAGATAACTTTGGAAATAATGTATATCATATTGATTCTTCGATGGGATTACATAAAGCCTCCCTGTAGCATTGTCTTCATGGACATGTTAACAAGAAGCGCATAGGCCAACTCCAGAAGGTTGGAGTTTTGGAATCATTTGACCTAAACTCAGATGATAGTTGTGTCTTGTTTACTTCGTAAAATGACAAAGTTACCCTTCACTGGTACTTGTGAGAGGGGTGAGGCTTTGTTGGATCTCATACACACAGATGTGCGTGGACCCTTCAAATCAGCCACAATGGATGCAAATTGGTACTATATCACTTTTACTGATGATTATAGTAGATATGGATATATCTACTTAATCAAGCATAAGTCATAAACCTTTGAAAAGTTCAAAGAGTTTAAGCAAGAAGTCGAGAATCAATTGGGTAGTAATATCAAGATGCTCCTATCCGATCTGGGAGGAGAGTATCTTAACATTGAGTTCCTTGACTATCTTAAGGAATGTGGGATAGTCTCACAATTGACACCTCCTAGGACACCACAGCTGAATGGTGTTTCCGAGAGGCACAATAGGACCTTGTTGGACATGGTTCATTCCATGATGAGTTGAGCTTCGTTACCAATGTCATTCCGGGGGTATGCCTTACATACTGCCCCCATATCCTTAATCTAGTCCCTACTAAGAAGGTTGCCCAAACACCTCACAAGATGTGGACTGGGAAAGTTCCCAATTTGGTCCACATCAAGATTTGGGATTGCAAGGATTTCATGAGGCACAAGTGTCAAGACAAGATTGAACCTCGAAGTGAGAGGTGTATTTTCATCGGCTATCCATAAAGATCCATTGGTTACCTCTTCTACAGGCCTAGTGAAAATGTGGTCTTTGTAGCAAGAAGGTGAGTCTTTCGTGAGAGAGAATTCATGAGCCAAGGAAATAGTGGGAGGTAAATTGACCTTGAAGAGCTTTAAGAGTCAACTCAAACACTATCAGCTAACATGAGGTGGAAACTCCTATTGAGCCGATAGATAGTCCGTACCTCCGAGGCGTTCAACTAGAGTTAGGAGCAAACGTAACTTTTATTATGGTTATCACAACTCTACTGAAGGTGATACATTTATCAGTGATAGTAAATTGATAGATTTTGATGAACCTAATAATTTCAGGGAAGCCATGGCAGGCCCCAAGTCTGCTAAATGGAAGGAGGCTATGGACAACGAGATTCAGTCCATGTATGACAATCAAATTTGGAACTTGGTTGACAATGCACTAGGTTGTAAGACAGTTGAGTGAAAATGGATCTTCAAAAAGCAGACTGACATAGATGTGAAAGTACACACCTAAAAAGCAAGACTGGTGGAAAAGGGGTTTACTCAAACTCTAGGAGTTGTTTATGATGAGACCTTCTCACCAGTAGCAAAGATTAAGTCTATTAGAGTTTTGCTGGCCATAGCTGCATTTCATGATTATGGAATATGGCAAATGGATGTCAAAACCACTTTCCTTACTGGGAAGTTGGCTGAGGATGTTTACATGGATTAGCCAAAGGGTTTTGTTGATGCAAAGTACCCTAATAGGGTGTGTAAGCTTGAGAAATCCATTTATAGATTGAAACAAGCATCTCGTAGATAGAATCTTTGCTTCGATGAGAAAGTCAAATAGTTTGGTTTTTCGAGGAGCGAAGATGAGACCTGTGTGTATGTTACGACTAGTGGGAGTATAGTTAGCTTCCTGGTGTTGTATGTAGATGACATACTACTCATAGGAAATGACATCCCAACTTTGCAGGAGGTTAAGTCGTGGCTTGGAAAGTGTTTTTCTATGCAGGACCTTGGAGAAGTTGCCTATATCCTAGGGATAAGGATATTGAGAGACAGGAGTAACAGACTACATGGACTTAGTCAGAGTACCTACTTGGAAAAGGTGTTGAAAAGATTCAACATGTAGAATTACAAGAAAGGGGACTTACTGATCCATCACAATGTCAAACTAAGTAAGACGTAGAGTCCAAGTACAGAAGCTGAGATAGCTGAAATGAGTCGATTTCTATATGCTTCAACTGTTGGCTCGATCATGTATGCTATGACTTGTACTCGCCCTGATGTGGCCTTTGCTTTGAGCATGGTTCACAGATTTCAGGGAAATCTTGGCATGGCACACTGGATTGTGGTAAAGAATATTCTCAAGAACCTACGGAGGACTAAGGATTGGGTCCTTACCCTTGGTGGGAGTGATGACTTGAGAGTGATTGGGTATAGTGATGCAAGCTTTCCAAGCAGGAGATAGTAGCTGATTCTACTTGTGAATCAGAGTACATAGCAGTGAGTGAAGCGGTGAAGGAGGCGATATGGATGAAGAACTTCATTGGAGATCTTGGAATTGTGCCAGCTATACAAGAGCCTATGGAGATTTTCTGTGATAGCAATAGTGCGGTTGCCTTAGCCAAGGAACCAATAGATCACAGTAGATCCAGACACATTGACGGAAAACACCACTTCAAAAGACACAAGATAGAAGAAGGACTCCTCATGGCAAAGAGGGTATCGTCAGAAGGGAACCCTGTAGATCCCCTCACGAAGGGACTAACTAGGGTTAGGCATTTGCAGCATGCAAGAAGCATTGGGCTGAGGGGCGATATTAGTTTTAATAATTAGATTTCTGAAACTTGTAAAATGTTATTGACATTTGATGATTAAATAAAAGTTGTTATTTATTTCTGAGTAAAGTGTTACTATCCTATGTTGATCGTTTAATATTGTTTCAATTTTGCATGTTTTGACTTCTAGAATAATTATTTTATTCAAACTCTCCACAATCGGTCATATGTTGGAAGTAGATATGAATCAAGATTGTCATGAATTTGGCTTGTAAGATTTGTCTAAGGTGCATTATACATAGCAATGGTTGCTACAACGTTCATGAGTGCTCATAAGGTCTGAATATTGGATTAAACCCACGCTCGCTTGTATCACTTCATGGAATTTATCTCGAGTGATCGCGAGACGGTAATATCATATATATCTTCAAACCAAGAGATATAAGTTGTTAACTATGAGTTGGTTATCCATTGATTGTACGAAAACACATCAATAACTTGATGTCATAAAATGTGCTTTTGTGCATAATTCAACAAGTAATTAGTACAAGCATATGAGTCGAAGTTTATATGTTCCTTTTAGCAATAGAAGCGATATCGGGACCCCTAGATGATTTGGGTTTGACTTATGTGTCAGGCCCGGTCAGAACCTAATTGATGTGTTCAATTTAGTTTTAGGTCAAACAAATCAGAGATCGAGAAACAAATGTTGGAAAATAAGTTAGACCATGTTCCATGTGTTTCTCCGGCTGATATCTTGAGAACAGAGGAGTAAGTGATCACTTATCTAAAATGGCGCTTCATAGTTCAACAAAGTTTTAAGGAGCTATGATTGCTGGTTGGTTCCTGAAGTTATACTTGCAACTATAGTTATCAGACTTATCCAAGTGGGAGACTATTGGATAAGGTGTCTAAGTCCGTAACTATATTTGGTATCAACTTAACCCGACCCGGCATGGTCCATTTGGGTTGTACTTCACCTAACAACTTGTATGGATATACTTCTGAGAATAAGATGTTTAAGATATATTTATATACTAATAGTTATAATATATTAATATGAAATCATAATTATTTAATTAGTATTGATCAAGAATTAATTTAGTGATCAATATGGAGCTAATTAAATATGGACTCTTATATATATATATATATATATATATATATATATATATATATGGATTGGGCTAAGATTTATTTATGATGGGCTACGAGTATATGAGGTACATGGATAGTCCATGAAGCTTTTAACCCATGGATCCTAGGTAAATGAAGAGTCATGCGTATTAGGGTTAAACCCTAATCCTCCATTTAGAAAGGAGTCTTTGTTTCAAGAATTGGCAATAAGTGTGTGTGAGCATAAGGGTTGGCCGATTTCTATAGTGTTCTTATTCTCTCAAGAGCTTCCAACTAGTTTTGGTGATTTGCGACACCAATTGAGGCATCTACACTATTGGTGCTAGGCTCATAAACTCCAAGAAATCAACCACAAAAGAAAGGTATGTTATTCTACTTAAAGTTTTGTATTAAAAGTACCCCATAACATACTAGCTAGGTTGTAAACCTTGGAAATCAATTTTGCATGTATTTTAGAGAAAACATAGATCCAATGTTTCTAAGGTTGCATGTACACCATAGGAGTGTAAGAATGCTGATAACCCAATAGTTAGAGATATTGATTGGATTGGTTTGTGAATCATCGTGAGACATGATGACGTTTTACAGATATATGCTAAGAATCAGACTTGTAATGATTGAATTAGGGTTTTATCAAAAGCAAGAAACAACTTTAATGAAGAGATGATGGCTCCTACAGATTTGACAAAAGCGGAAACCCTAAACAGATTCTTCTAACAGAAGACCTGCGTATGAATTACACAATCTCCTGCTTTGATACCAATTTATAAGAATAATATTCTCTAAGATCGATAGATTTAAACAGATATCAATAAGACAATGATGAGTAATAGAAAACGATAAACACCACAATGAATCAAATGAGTGTCGAATGATTAATATGCTCCACCTCAGAAGAATTCAATAAGAATTTGGTACTGTAGAGGTGTGCTAGGGTTATAGTACAATATTTGAACATAATTATCAAGGAGCGTGTCACCTATAGTGCATACGTGCACTATATATATATATATATATATATATATATACACACACACACACTAAACCCTAAAAACAAATCACAGGTTGTCACAACTGGAAATTTTGTGTCTTGTAAACTATACACTCAAGCTAAAGTGAATCAAAAGCTTAAGAACATGCGTAACACCTATTATTGTGACAACAGAATTTCAATCAAATACACCATACAAGCATTACAAATAGCCAACAAGCAATTAGAAACCCTAGAAGTTCTTATTTAGGTCCAGTTTGGACTAGAACTTCCTTATTGGGCCTGATGGACCAATAAACTTCCAATTTGACTATCTTGGGTTTAGAACTCTTAATTGGGCTCTAATTGGACCCACACTAATTTATTTCAACATTTTGGACCACATTGGGCCTAGAATGAAATAAATTAATGACTATGAACCATAATTAGCCTAATTTGACCCTAACAAGCCATAAAAATCACCTTTAAATTTACTTGGACCAAAAATCACTCAACTTAACCATGAAAATTGGGTTTAAGTATTTAAGGCCCAAACATCCTCTTCTCCCCCATCATTCTCGGCCCAAATCAAGCCCAAGAGGAGAGTTGACTTCATCATTGCCACCTCATTTTTATCCATTGGACATCCATGCATTATTTCTCATTCTTCCATGCACATATCACTTCAAAATCACTTCTTTTCTCTCCTCTCTCTCATTCTCAGCCGAACACCCTCCTACACTCACCAAAAATTCATTCCAAACCTCTCTAAGTCTTGAAGAGCATTCCTTCCTCCCTCTCCTAAAATTTTCGAGATTTAAGTGCATTCCAAGGAGATTTTTCACAAAAAATCACCATCCAAGGTAAGGTTATACTTAATTCTATGATCTAGTTTCCTTGATCTATCAAATATCTCTTCTTAACTCATGAGAAATCATGATCTTGTACCTTAGAAACACCTCAAGGCCGAGATCTTCATCAAGGGGTGCTAAGGCCGAAAATCACCAAACTTTCTTCCATCTTTTCTTCCAAAAACCGAAAGCTTCAAACAAGGTGAGCTTCATACCCCCTATTTTCGGTTTTCATAAGTTTTTTTTTTTTTTTGGGGGGGGGGGGGGGGGGGGAATACAAGTGAAAGTGTAGATCTATATGTATTTTGTATGCTTTGTATGATTCCATGCTTATATGTGTGCTTTTTGTGTGTTATAATGTTGGATCTAGCCATAAAACCCCTCAAAACCGAGATATACCTTATGTTAAAAGACTCAAGCATCAATTATATTTCTACATACAAAGTATTTCTAGAAAAATGGCTAAATGGTTTAGTAACAATTTCTTTGGGCTAAAAACACCATTTTTGGACTTAAAATGCGAAAAATACAAACTTTAAGGGCCTAAATTGACAAATCACGAATTCTGATGGTTGAAATATGTCAAAACAGTTTCAATAAAACAATTTCTGGAAATATACTCATTTAGAGGATTAAAAACATAAATTTCAAGCTTAATTGGCTAAAAATGACATTTTCGGCCCAATGAGGCCCATTATGCGAAATTTTCTGTTTTGGAAGGCCAAAACTGTGTTTTTCTATAAAATAGTGGACTATAAGTGATCCAAGTCCTTTTCAAAGGTTTAAAATGCTTTTTAAATTTAAAAAGGACCAAAGTTGCAAAAAAATTTCAATTTGGGCCAAAATTGTCAAACTTTCGAAAAAGAAAGGTTATAACCGAGAAAAACTGAAATTCAGGGACTTAAGCTGTTTTCTATGAAAAATATACTGGAAAATACTTATTTCAATAATTTTTGGTATTAAAATGTCAAGAAAATTGATTTAAGGACCAAACCGGAAAGTTTTTAAATAAAGGGTTGAAAAAGTAAATTTTTACAAATAAAGAGGGGCTGAAAACAGAAAAATTCTCAAGACTAGTTCAATACATGCAATTTGATCAAATGATGGTACCACGACTATCGACGAAATACAATACATTACAACACCAAAAGTCGTTGTCAAACGAATTGGTTCGGTCTCGAACCAATAAAAATCCGAAACTACTAACACGACGACACTATGACATTACGACATTACGATTCATAACTAATAACGATTGGGAAGTCACTATACATGCGAGTGTGCACAGACATGTACGCACCACCTTTGGGCCCCAAAAGTGTAAAATCTTGTTCGTTGAGCCTAGCTAGCCCAATGACCTGATCTTAAGGCCCGAAGACCTCTCTCTTACAAAGTGTTGGGTTTTACTGATCCGACATAACGTAAAAGGACTTTCAATGGCTTGTATACTACTGGTCCCCAAGGATCCTTTGGTATTGCTAGTAAAGTCTACCTTTTCATGCGAGGCGGGTCTGGGACCCCTCGTACCTTTTATCCCAAACCGGCTAATGGAGTCACCGAGGCCTTCGTGTCCTCGTTCTCTTCGGGTGTGGGACTACACGTAGTCAGGGCGGTTGGATAACGTGATTAGTACGGACGACGCCTACGGGATCGTTAGTATTGCTATAGACTAGTCGTTTGTGTAACGTGTGTTTGTAGCAAATAATCATCTTCAAAAATAATCCAACGTCGCCTGGTACCGATAACTTCACACGTTGCAATTGTTTCAATGTACGTTCATGTAATTCAAAGAATTAGGAAAACATCGGGTTTTCCTAGGGTATTTCAATACATACGGATTCGGAATGCACACAAATTTTAAATGAACAATTTTTACAAGTATAGAAACAAACAAGCATACCTATGGATCTTCACACATTCTTGACTTTACTATTTTCAGAAAATATCGGATTTTCTGGTGTTTTTCAAAACATTACAAACATTGGATTTCAAACATTACTTATGAACTCACCAACATTTCATATGTTGACGTTTTTTTTTAAAATACTTGTATTCTCAGGTAACAGATAAAGTGAAGGATGAATTGTACTCTATGACGTTTTGCTGTGGTTTAATTTAGTATCAAACAGTTATTTTTGAGAATGTAATATTCTGGGAACAATGTAATGGATGTAAACGCTACCAGTTGTATCATTCCAAATGTTGGTGATGTATAATGTTATGTTTCATGTATATTCATTGTGATGGTATTCAATTGAGTCACGACAGCCCTCGGACGTTTCCGCCGTCTGGTTCGGGGGTGTGACAGGTTGGTATCAGAGCTTTGTTTATAGTGGACTAGCATATCTAGCCACACATGGATATGCAACTATAAACCAAAAAGAGGGACTAACATAACTCTGAACAAAACAAGTAAATAAAACACCCTTGCTTGCATTAGGAGTAGGAACATAACGCCGAACCAAACAAAAATAATACTAGTATCTCGGTTAAATTCAGGACTGCTCTTAGTGGTACCAAGGAGTGGATGTAGCCTGATCAACTACACTCTCTCCAAAGTATAACTAACACACGTCTTGATGAGATCAGGATAGCTAGGGAATCTAAAACTATACCCCTACCACCAAAAAGAGAACGCCTGTTTAGCTTGTGCAACAGCGGTAGAGTCATAGGAAAGTGATAGCTTATTCGTATACTTTCTCCCAGTCTTCATGGAGGGAGAACATCAGGGCATTCAGTTTCACCAAGCCCTAGCAGCACACGGGATACTCGAAGACGAACCAGAGGGAAATCAGGAGGGAGTCCACGGCGTTGAACCTGACGAATACATGGACACCGACTACGAGTTCGAGGAGACCGACGATGACATGGGGGAGGATCAGGCCCCAGACATAGATCACGTTGCATCTCCTGTTAGCGAAGGGCAACTGGATCACCACGTCCCACCAGTGAATCCCGCGAGGGAAAATCGCTCCCCAGAAGCCGAGATTGCCGACTTGTAGCAACAACTGTTCGCCATGGAAGCACGTGCCGTGCAAGCAGAGCTTGAGAGGGATGAGGTCATTGTAGACATGACTGAGATGGCTCAGCTGTTGGCTCAGCACTTCGGCATATGATTTCACCGTTATAGTAGGACGCAGCTCATCGCGGTTAGGGATAGACTTATCTTAGTAGGTCGTTAGAAAATATGCTATGTGCTCCGACTCTATGTTTAAGTGACTACACTACTCATAGAGTCGTTATGCTGTCGAACTAGTATCACTCATGTATGCTCTTACGAGCAAAATTTTCATGTATCAAATGCGGATAATATTAATAAATTTTTACGTGTTTTATTACGATATTGCAAATTGCTATGTGTTGAGAAATTATTATTGATTGGTCAATGGTAGTAGTGTTTAAGTTCGTACCATGCACCTAGTCAGTAGGATCATGACCTCACAGAAACAACATACCCTCAACATCTTTCCGTATTGTGACAGAAAGATGCCTCCCCGACCTGCTCGCGAAAACCCAGGACCAACCCCACCTGAAGTTGACTCGGCCGCTTTCCAGGCAGCCGTATCTGCTGCAGTCACTGCAGCGATTGCGCAAATTCAACAAGGGAACAATGGAGGAGCCGGAAGTTCGAACAACGGAATGAATCAAGGACCCACCAAGACATGTACCTACAAGGACTTCACAAACGCCAAACCACGAACTTTTAATGGCACTGGAGGGGTGATCACTCTGAAGCGATGGATCGAAAAGGTGGAGTCGGTATTCGAGATATGCGACTACCCTGAGCACATGAAGGTGAAGTTCGCGGCCTGCACTTTTGTGGATCAAGCACTCACTTGGTGGAACGGACATGTAGAATCCATGACACTCCCTGTAGCCAACTCTATGCCGTGGACAGAGATGAAAGAAATGTTAATGGCTGAGTACTGCCCACGAGGCGAAATACAGAAGATGGAGCAAGAGCTATGGAACCTCACTGTGCAGAACGCGAATATCGATGCCTACATATCGAGATTTAGCGAACTATCTCTGTTGTGCCCGGGTATGATCGCCTCGGAAGGAAAGAAGATTGAGCGATTCATCTGGGGACTCACATCACCAATTCAAGGGAATGTGATAGCTGCAAACCGCGAAACATTTGACAGTGCGAAAAGATTGGCAAAAAGGTTGTATGACCATAACAACAAGAAGGGAGAGAAGCCAGTGGAGACTGAGAAGACGAAGGAAAGT
Source organism: Lactuca saligna (assembly GCF_052625555.1). Lineage (NCBI taxonomy): Eukaryota > Viridiplantae > Streptophyta > Magnoliopsida > Asterales > Asteraceae > Lactuca > Lactuca saligna. The sequence goes on along the minus strand of NC_136425.1, from coordinate 157,765,386 downwards.
GATGGCAAGAGGGGAAAGAACAATAAGAGGAAGGGGCGCCAGGGCCCCGACACCTCCAAGAAGCAGCAGACAGTGGCGGTTAATGCTGTTACCGCACCGGTTCCAGCCGCACCACATGCTCCAACCTCAGCCACTTCAAATGCTTCCAGACCTTATTCCGGTAATCTTCCCAAATGCAACAAGTGCGGTTTCCATCACTATGGAGAATGCAAGGATTTTCAGTGCACCAGTTGCAACCAAAGGGGTCACACTGCAAAGTACTGCAAGGCTTACCCTCCCCATAACCAAAATCAGGGAACCAACAGCAACAACCCTCGCAACAACAACAACACCCATGCCAGCGGCAATAACGCAGGGCCTAGCTACACCTGCTTCGGATGTGGGAAGACTGGACACATCCGCCGAGACTGTCCTAACAACAACAATTTAAGAAATGGAGGAACAGGAAGGATGTTGACCATGGGTCAGGGTGAGGCCCTTCAAGACCCCTCTGTTGTTACCGATACGTTTCCCTTAAACCACGCTTATGCATGCATCTTATTTGACACCGGAGCGGAGCGAAGCTTCGTAAGCAATAAGTTTAAGCATTTATTAAAACAACTACCCCAAAAGCTAAATGAAACCTATACGGTGGAAATGGCCAATGGGAAAACCGAATCCACTGGGGAAATCTACACCGGATGTACCCTAACTCTTAATCAACACGTCTTTCGAATAGATCTAATGCCAATGTCAATTAGGAGTTTCGATGTGATCATCGACATGGACTGGTTAAGCCCCCACCATGCCGAAATTATGTGCCATGAGAAGGCCGTTCGTCTTCGCCTCCCAAATCACGAAACCCTAGTAATTTACGGAGACAAATCTAGCATGAACCTTCGCCTCGTTTCGTGCATCAAGGCACAAAAATATCTAAGAAGGAACAATCTGGTGTTCCTAGTTCACGTGGTGGATAAAACCAAGGAGGAGATTAACGTTCGAGACATTCCCGTAGCATGTGAATTTCCGGACGTGTTTCCTGAAGATCTCCCGGGAGTACCCCCAGAGAGACAGGTTGAGTTTCGAATCGACCTTATTCCAGGAGCAACTCCTCTCGCTAAATCACCCTACCGGCTGGCTCCTGCCGAGATGCAGGAATTATCCAGCCAACTCAGCGAACTTTTGGACAAGGGATTTATTCGACCTAGTTACTCGCCATGGGGAGCTCCGGTGCTCTTTGTCAAAAAGAAAGACGGATCTTTTAGAATGTGCATCGATTACAGGGAATTAAATAAACTCACAATCAAGAACCGCTACCCACTCCCACGAATCGATGATCTATTTGACCAGCTCCAAGGAGCTAATTATTTTTCTAAAATAGATCTACGGTCCGGATACCACCAACTCAAAGTCTGGGAAGAGGATATTCCAAAAACCGCTTTCCGAACTCGCTACGGACATTATGAATTTGTCGTAATGCCCTTTGGTCTAACGAATGCCCCTGCCGCATTTATGGACCTAATGAATCGAATCTACCGACCGTTCCTCGACAACTTTGTCATTGTTTTTATCGATGACATCCTCGTCTATTCTCGAAGCAAGGAAGAGCATGGCCAACATCTCCGACAAGTCTTAGAAACTCTGCGATCAGAAAAACTTTACACCAAACTCTCTAAGTGTGAGTTCTGGCTGCGAAGTGTGAATTTGCTAGGTCATGTAGTCAGCCAAGATGGAATCCATGTGGATCCCTCTAAGGTCAAAGCTGTAGAAGGATGGGCAATCCCGACAACACCCACAGAAATTCATCAATTCTTGGGATTAGCAGGCTACTATAGGAGATTCATTCAAAACTTCTCTAAGATCGCCAAGCCACTTACCTCGCTTACGCAAAAGGGCGTACCATTCAAATGGACAGACAAACAAGAGATTGCGTTTCGAACCTTGAAACAAGCTCTCTGTAGCGCACCTGTACTATCTCTGCCTGAAGGAACGGAAGATTTTGTAGTCTACTGCGACGCGTCAAATCAGGGCTTAGGTTGCGTTCTCATGCAACGTGGGAGAGTGATAGCCTACGTATCCCGCCAACTAAAAATGCATGAAGTAAACTACACGACCCATGACCTAGAGTTGGGAGCTGTAGTCTTTGCCCTAAAGATTTGGAGGCATTACCTTTACGGTACAAAGTGCACCGTCTTCACGGATCACAAGAGTCTCCAACACATCTTAAACCAAAAGGAGTTGAACATGAGGCAACGAAGATGGGTTGAATTGTTAAACGATTATGACTGTGAGATTAAGTACCACCCAGGCAAGGCCAACGTGGTAGCTGATGCCTTAAGTCGGAAGGAGTACTCTAATCGTTGTACGAAGACTCTCTCGATAACCATTCAATCGCACCTGGCCACTCAAATTGCAGTAGCCCAGTCAGAAGCCATGAAGACGGAAAATAGAGCAAGCGAAGCATTGCGCGGAATGGAAAAGAACCTGGAAGCAAAGGAGAATGGAGTATACTATTTCATGAACCGTATTTGGGTCCCTAAATTTGGAGGGTTTAGAGATGTTGTCATGAAGGAAGCCCACAAGACGCGATACTCCATTCATCTTGGTTCCGATAAGATGTATTTGGATATTAAACAACACTATTGGTGGCCTAACATGAAGGCGGAAATCGCGACCTACGTCAGTAAGTGCCTTACGTGCGCCAAAGTAAAGGTGGAATACCAAAAACCCTCAGGATTGTTACAGCAACCGGCAATTCCTGAGTGGAAATGGGAAGGGATTTCTATGGATTTCGTGACCAAGCTACCCAAAACGTCGGATGGATTAGACACCATATGGGTAATAATTGACCGACTGACGAAATCTGCCCATTTCCTGCCAATTAAAGAATCGTACAAGATGGAGAGATTGACGTGTTTATACATTCAAGAGATCGTGAGACTTCACGGAATACCAACATCTATCATCTCGGATAGGGACAGTAGGTTCACGTCCCGATTTTGGCAATCACTCCATAAGGCGATGGGAACAAACCTCGATATGAGCACCGCTTATCATCCACAAACGGATGGTCAAAGCGAGCGAACCATCCAAACGCTCGAAGATATGCTCCGCGCATGCGTGATAGACTTTGGAAAGTCTTGGGACACCCACCTACCCTTAATCGAATTCTCATACAACAATAGTTACCATTCGAGCATCAAGGTGGCTCCTTTCGAAGCACTGTACGGGCGTAAATGTAGATCACCGTTATGTTGGGTTGAAGTAGGTGACACCCAGCTAGCAAAAACACACATGTCGGACAAAGCACTAACGGGACCGGAGATCATCCGTGAAACCACGGAAAAGATCGTTCAAATCAAAGCTCGATTGCAAGCATCGCGTGACCGACAAAAGAGCTACGCTGATAAACGCCGAAAGCCCTTAGAATTTCAGGTCGGTGATCGAGTACTGTTAAAAGTCTCGCCCTGGAAAGGAGTCATTCGTTTTGGGAAGCGGGGAAAACTAAATCCACGATACATTAGACCTTTCGAAATCGTCGCCCGAATTGGTCCAGTAGCATACAGACTGCAACTACCCGCAGAGCTAAACGGTGTACACCCCGTGTTCCATGTCTCTAACCTAAAGAAGTGCCTATCAGACGAAACCCTTGTCATTCATCTTGACGAAATCAAAATCAATGAGAATCTCCTGTTCGTCGAAGAACCAATCGAAATCATGGATAGGGAGGTGAAGCGTACTAAACAGAGCCGCATCCCGATCGTGAAGGTACGGTGGAACGCAAAGCGTGGGCCAGAATTCACTTGGGAACGCGAAGATCAAATGAAGCAAAAGTACCCTCACCTATTCTAGCATTCTCAAATCTAGCTTTCAAACAGAATTTCGGGACGAAATTCCCTCTAACGGGGGGATGATGTCACAATTGGAAATTTTGTGTCTTGTAAACTATACACTCAAGCTAAAGTGAATCAAAAGCTTAAGAACATGCGTAACACCTATTATTGTGACAACAGAATTTCAATCAAATACACCATACAAGCATTACAAATAGCCAACAAGCAATTGGAAACCCTAGAAGTTCTTATTTAGGTCCAGTTTGGACTAGAACTTCCTTATTGGGCCTGATGGACCAATAAACTTCCAATTTGACTATCTTGGGTTTAGAACTCTTAATTGGGCTCTAATTGGACCCACACTAATTTATTTCAACATTTTGGACCACATTGGGCCTAGAATGAAATAAATTAATGACTATGAACCATAATTAGCCTAATTTGACCCTAACAAGTCATAAAAATCACCTTTAAATTTACTTGGACCAAAAATCACTCAACTTAACCATGAAAATTGGGCTTAAGTATTTAAGGCCCAAACATCCTCTTCTCCCCCATCATTCTCGGCCCAAATCAAGCCCAAGAGGAGAGTTGACTTCATCATTGCCACCTCATTTTTATCCATTGGACATCCATGCATTATTTCTCATTCTTCCATGCACATATCACTTCAAAATCACTTCTTTTCTCTCCTCTCTCTCATTCTCGGCCGAACACCCTCCTACACTCACCAAAAATTCATTCCAAACCTCTCTAAGTCTTGAAGAGCATTCCTTCCTCCCTCTCCTAAAATTTTCGAGATTTAAGTGCATTCCAAGGAGATTTTTCACAAAAAAATCACCATCCAAGGTAAGGTTATACTTAATTCTATGATCTAGTTTCCTTGATCTATCAAATATCTCTTCTTAACTCATGAGAAATCATGATCTTGTACCTTAGAAACACCTCAAGGCCGAGATCTTCATCAAGGGGTGCTAAGGCCGAAAATCACCAAACTTTCTTCCATCTTTTCTTCCAAAAACCGAAAGCTTCAAACAAGGTGAGCTTCATACCCCCTATTTTCGGTTTTCATAAGTTTTTTTTTTGGGGGGGGGGGGAATACAAGTGAAAGTGTAGATCTATATGTATTTTGTATGCTTTGTATGATTCCATGCTTATATGTGTGCTTTTTGTGTGTTATAATGTTGGATCTAGCCATAAAACCCCTCAAAACCGAGATATACCTTATGTTAAAAGACTCTAGCATCAATTATATTTCTACATACAAAGTATTTCTAGAAAAATGGCTAAATGGTTTAGTAACAATTTCTTTGGGCTAAAAACACCATTTTTGGACTTAAAATGCGAAAAATACAAACTTTAAGGGCCTAAATTGACAAATCACGAATTCTGATGGTTGAACTATGTCAAAACAGTTTCAATAAAACAATTTCTGGAAATATACTCATTTAGAGGATTAAAAACATAAATTTCAAGCTTAATTGGCTAAAAATGACATTTTCGGCCCAATGAGGCCCATTATGCGAAATTTTCTGTTTTGGAGGGCCAAAACTGTGTTTTTCTATAAAACAGTGGACTATAAGTGATCCAAGTCCTTTTTAAAGGTTTAAAATGCTTTTTAAATTTAAAAAGGACCAAAGTTGCAAAAAAATTTCAATTTGGGCCAAAATTGTCAAACTTTCGAAAAAGAAAGGTTATAACCGAGAAAAACTGAAATTCAGGGACTTAAGCTGTTTTCTATGAAAAATATGCTGGAAAATACTTATTTCAATAATTTTTGGTATTAAAATGTCAAGAAAATTGATTTAAGGACCAAACTGGAAAGTTTTTAAATAAAGGGTTGAAAAAGTAAATTTTTACAAATAAAGAGGGGCTGAAAACAGAAAAATTCTCAAGACTAGTTCAATACATGCAATTTGATCAAATGATGGTACCACGACTATCGACGAAATACAATACATTACAACACCAAAAGTCGTTGTCAAACGAATTGGTTCGGTCTCGAACCAATAAAAATCCGAAACTACTAACACGACGACACTATGACATTACGACATTACGATTCATAACTAATAACGATTGGGAAGTCACTATACATGCGAGTGTGCACAGACGTGTACGCACCACCTTTGGGCCCCAAAAGTGTAAAATCTTGTTCGTTGAGCCTAGCTAGCCCAATGACCTGATCTTAAGGCCCGAAGACCTCTCTCTTACGAAGTGTTGGGTTTTACCGATCTGACATAACGTAAAAGGACTTTCAATGGCTTGTATACTACTGGTCCCCAAGGGTCCTTTGGTATTGCTAGTAAAGTCTACCTTTTCATGCGAGGCGGGTCTGGGACCCCTCGTACCTTTTATCCCAAACCGGCTAATGGAGTCACCGAGGCCTTCGTGTCCTCGTTCTCTTCGGGTGTGGGACTACACGTAGTTAGGGCGGTTGGATAACGTGATTAGTACGGACGACGCCTACGAGATCGTTAGTATTGCTATAGACTAGTCGTTTGTGTAACGTGTGTTTGTAGCAAATAATCATGCTCAAAAATAATCCAACGTCGCCTGGTACTGATAACTTCACACGTTGCAATTGTTTCAATGTACGTTCATGTAATTCAAAGAATTAGGAAAACATCGGGTTTTCCTAGGGTATTTCAATACATACGGATTCGGAATGCACACAAATTTTAAATGAACAATTTTACAAGTATAGAAACAAACAAGCATACCTATGGATCTTCACACATTCTTGACTTTACTATTTTCAGAAAATATCGAATTTTCTGGTGTTTTTCAAAACATTACAAACATTGGATTTCAAACATTACTTATGAACTCACCAACATTTCATATGTTGACGTTTCTTTCAAAATACTTGTATTCTCAGGTAACAGATAAAGTGAAGGATGAATTGTACTCTATGACGTTTTGTTGTGGTTTAATTTAGTATCAAACAGTTATTTTTGAGAATGTAATATTCTGGGAACAATGTAATGGATGTAAACGCTACCAGTTGTATCATTCCAAATGTTGGTGATGTATAATGTTATGTTTCATGTATATTCATTGTGATGGTATTCAATTAAGTTACGACAGCCCTCGGACGTTTTCGCCGTCTGGTTCGGGGGTGTGACACAGGTGGACAGGCCCAGACCGAGTATAAAAATGGACCTAAGAGCTAAGCTAGATGACGCAATCTCTTAGACTCAACAGAATCCCCTAAAGCAGTGTTGTCACCCCGATGAAAATCCTTAGACTAGGTCCCTTGTAATAGGTGTTTAGGGACGTAAAGTGAGGATAACGTGAATGAGTAATCAAGGTTATTGTTGGTTGATAAAATTAATAAATTTATTTTGGATTGATAAATTTATTGTTGGGTGATGAAATTAATAAATTGATTTTTGTTGATGAAATTAATAATTTTATTTATTTGTGGGTTGAAAACCTTATATGCTCACCAAGCTCCCAAGCCTGACCAATCAACTTTTTATTATAGGTAGTGGACCCATAGCATAATTGAGATGGTGAAGAGAGATTTTTGGATTATAGGCTAGTAGCTGTAAATAACTGTTGTAAGGCTTATAATGTACTGTTTATGCTTTGGGTATGTATCGGAACATGACATCCCGAGTTTTTTGTTATATAATGAATATATATTTCTTTAAGAAATGCTTTGATATATTTTTATTATATTTTGTTTTGGGAACAAATTCCGCAACATCTTTCGGAGATTACTCTAATTTTATTTTGAAAGCATAAACTAAATCGGTCTTTTCTGGCCGAGAAATTTGGGATGTCACAATTTAAGTCAATTTCACCATATGTCATTCCAATAAAGCCGAGGTACGTACCTACCCGTTATCTTCGCTGTTCGTTCGATTATTTATTTCTCAAAATCATTACTGACTTAAGCATCGTAAGGGTGTTAGCCAAGCTAACGCCCACCCTAGGCTAACATTTTAAACATGAAAAGAATAAAAGGTCTTGACAACCATGAATAGAGGTTGATCATCTCTCCTCCGATCAAGGGTACCTAATCCCCTCTAAGGTTTAAAGAGTTCATGACCTCTTTCATCCATGTGTGATTTTCCACACCCTGCTTGAATGCATGATATCTAACTATGGAATATAGATAAGGGGGCCATTTCACGGTTTACTGAAGTGGAAACATCTTATCTCTGAACATACGTTGAGATCCTAAGCGATAATCTATGGTTTATAACATTATCATGTTATCTTAGGATTTGGGATCTTCCCCAGTATTCTAAGTTGGGATCCTACCCAGTGTTCTAAATTTGCGTCCTGCCCAGTATTCTAAGTTAGGATCTTCACAAGTATTATGAGTTAGGATCCTCCCCAATATTCTAAGTTGGTATCCTTCCTAATGTTCCAAATTCGGATCCTCCCCAGTATTCTATGTTAGGATCTTCCCTAGTATTCTAGGTTGAGATCCTCCCCCGTATTCTATGTTAGGATCCTCCCCAGTGTTCTAGATTAGGATCCTCCCCAGTATTATAAGTTAGGAACTTCCCTAGTATTCTATGTTGGGATCTTACTTAGTATTCTAATTTGGGATCCTCCCTCGTGTTCTAAGTTGGGATCCTCCCAAGTGTTCTAAGTTGAGAAATTCCCCAGTATAATACAAGTTGAGATCTTACCCAAGGATGTATCAAATCCCAATATTATGGAATATTCAGGTTTTCTTCAAATTTAGACTTCCAAAGAAAATTTCAAAAAGACGACTAAAAGAATGATTTAGGTTTAAGGAAGGGAATTTGAAAGCTATCATCAGGTTCTATCTATCCTAGCCTTCTATTCTATGTTTACTAAAATATTACGGCTAAAGTTGTCCTTTAAAAAGATCCTCCTACTTTTTTCTCCTCATAGCCTTAGGATCCTAACTATTTCAAGACCCTACTCAAATTATTACCAATCTCAGATTTTTTAGATCGTTTTTATAAACCCTAAACGATTTAGGATCCTAATCATCTTAAGACTCCTATAAAAACTTGCTTTGATCTTGTTTCTACAAATCAAACCATTCATGAAAAAGACGTAATAAAACCAAAGTGTAAGAGATTAAAAGGGTTACCTACCAACCTAACAAAAATAAATTATTTACAGACTAAAAATAATTTTTTTTTCATTAATCAAACCTAAGAATCTAAGGTTTGATCACCATCACCCTCCTTTTTCTCTTCCTCTCCTCCTTCATTCTCTTTCTTCTTCTTTTTAGGATCCTGACCGACATTAACGTGCTTTCTAGTTAACCTAGCTAGGGCACCACGCTAACCGGCCAGGTTCTAAGATCATGCATTCCCTTTCTCCATATCCTCCCCCATATTGATCTTTGCCTCCTAAATGGTTTCAACAACACTTCTCTTAAGCTTGGCGATGACATCCTTGATATCTTGGGCTTGCTCCTCCTCTTTCTCTACCTTATACTTGCTCAGCCTCTTCACCATCTCCAAAAGATCTGTGTTGGTTCCCTCCTAGATAGCCTCCTGTTCCTTCAAGGTGCACTCTGCCTGCTCAGCCCTGAACTTCAGATCCTCAGTGGATCGGGCAACATGATCCATAACCTAAGAAATAGTGAATTTAGTAGATTGAAAAGATAAAAAGAAAGAAAAATAGAATTCAGAAGTACTTACAACTTGCAAGAAGGATATCAACTTCCTCATGGATTCCTTGGACATTAGATTCTCAAGGATAAGATCTGACATCTCTGACGACTTTCTGTTCTTGTATCTAGGAGACTTCATAGATAGATCGATTAGAATGCTCTTTGGAGGATGAAGGTTAGAGAGGGAGAAGCGAACACTAGAGAGAGTGACCTTGGATCATAAAAATTATGCAAGATCTTATGAGTTCAAGATCATAAAGTAAAATAAATAAAGAAAGGATCCTTACCAGTAGACATCGGGAAGCTAGTGGATAAACTCTCTTGGAAGTTGGGCTACTCAAACTTAAAGGTTTTTTCGATTTCGGGCAAGGCAAGAAAATTCTCGATCTTCTCTAAAATTTCCTCGGTGGTAGGGGCAAGTTCTTAAATTTGGTGTCTACATAAAATCAAACAAAATAAAAAAAAAATATGAATTTTGGGATCATTAACATAATTAAAATTCTACCCTTTTTTAACTCAGTTCATTTGCAGAAGATCACCATTAGGAATGGACTCACGTTTCACAAAGAAAAAAAATTTCTTTTCAGGCACCATCATTTTGTTTTGTTTTCAGAATTAGGATTATTTTATTGGGTTTGACTTTAAACAGGAAACGAAAAGACCTAATGTTCAAAGATCAGGGACATAGGCTAGCTTAGACAAACCAATCCATGAACTAATTTAACCAATCAATCCAGAAAAGGATCCTCCATATCATAGGCATAGCTTGGATGTAAGAAATTTTCCTGACCTCGAAGAATTTAGAGACAAAACCATAACAAGGTTAAGCTAGACCTACAGAAAAAGGATACTAAGGAAAGCAAACCCAAGTCTCATCCCGTCTTTTTTCGGTCCTTCAACTCTGACGAACCAACACTACAACCCACTGTCTCTTCATTGAATTTTCCACCACCACAATCCAATAGAAGGGTTGTGTTGTTGGTTCGTCGGAGTTGAAGGATCGAAAAAAGAAGGACTCATGAAGACGTCGATGTTACTAAAGATGAAAACGAAATAGAAGTTAAGGAGGATGAGAGTTGGGATGGTGAGTGGTGGGATCAAACTTAAATTTCTTAATTGTGGTTCAGGTTTAAGGTGAGGAGATATAAATATGTAGTGTCTATTAATTTTTTTTTAATATATAAAAAATAAATACATAAATAAGAAAATTAACTAAAAAAGAAATTAAAAATGGCACAATAGTCTTTTGAGGTAAGACAGGGACCAAACGCACAACAAAAATAAACAGTAAGGATCATTCGAGTTAAAAAATAAATTAACGACCAAACGCACAAATTAGCCACACCACAGGGACCATTTGTGTAATTTACTTTTACATTTTCGGTATGTTCACATCTGACTAATTATTTTTTTGTACACATCTGACTAATTTGGCTTAATACATAACATACGATAAACATCGATGTCTAATGACCAAATTTGGATTGTAATGTTAATAAGAAAACCAGACATTCATTTTTGTACAATATGATACGTAAAATAATATAAATAAATATAAGGACAAATACAATCGTACAATAACATAGTTTTCATCTATTTGATTTCTCTTTTAAAATAAACATCTAAAAGATATATCATATATCAAATATAAAAACTATTTGCCTAAAATAATATTTTAAGTACAATTTTTATTAGTAACTAAATATTAAGACTTAGAGGTACATTAAAATTCTATTAAAATATATATCCTTTTTCATATAAGTTTTTTTTTTTTTTTTTTTTTTCTAAACATAAAAACGAATTACATATTTTTGTAGTAAAATCAAATCAATCGTGGCTGACTTATAGAAGGAAAGGAATATTAATCTTTAAAAATATTCCATAATTTTTATAGTCATATGTTATAAATATAAATAAAATACTTGAAAGAAAATAGCAAGTGTGTTGGGAATATTAGTTGAATGACTTAGTTGAATGACTTATCCTACATACCACTACAACTACAACTCTATTACATTATTCTTAAAGCATTTTTATGCTACCTTTTTAATAATTATTTCATTTTTATGTCACTGAAATGCGTTAAATTCCCTTCCAACTCTACCATTGATGGAAATTAGCATAAGAAACCACGATTCTTGTTGTCTAAAAAGTAAAATACAATTTCCGATTAGACATGATTTTTTGATTGTTTAAAAGCAATTGATTTGTTTGTTATATCACAAAAATCACCTTTATTCGAAAGTTGTCATTTGAAATAACACGAGTTATGTTAATTCTGCATTAGCAATATAATATCAGTCATTTTGGACTGATTTGGTTTATTTTGAACTACGACTATTATATATATTTTATAATTTTAAACAGCACGTTACAGCAAGATCATAAGGCTCGCTACACATTGTCACCGCGCTATAGAGCTCGTCGGAGAAGGCTCGCTGCAGCCACAACAAGGAGAGAAAGGGTATTGGGTAGTTAGGATTTGACTTTTGTATTAATTCATTTGACCGACATGTATTTTATAAAATATCTTTATTTATTTATTTGTTTTTAAAATGAGTTATTTTTCGTTATAAATTTCAAATTTTAAACATCTCTTTCAACCGCTATAAATAGCATGTATTCTTTCATATTTCAAGACACATACATTATAATACATCTAACAAACAACTCCATCAGTTTATAAAAAATTGTCGTCTTCGTCATCTTCATCATCGTCATCTTCAATGGACGATGCACGTGATAGCGTAATACAATCAATCATCTATGTACGTAATAGACTAGAACAACATATTAACAACCATGAAACTCACAACATAAACAAAGAAGATATATTAAAAGACAGTGTGCAACAGTCCACCAATATCTCATGCATAATTATTTTGTCAAGCATGCTCTCTTTCAATGATATTATTTCCGCTGACGGCACCAGATGCGTAAAGATTCGTTTATGTGTATTGTTGAAGGTGTGAGTGCAACATCTGAGTATATGCGGTTGCACCTGGACGCAAGAGGCATGTTAAGCTTTGATCCAATTTAAAAATATATAGTTGTATTTTGTATGTTAGCATATGCCCCCCCCCCCCCCCCCCCCCAATGCACTAGACAAGAGTTTTAGGATGCCTACATGTACTGCACACGAAAGTCTTGACGAATTTTGCAGTCTATTATGTCTTTGTATGGCCCGCGATTTTTGCATCATCCTACATCCATTGACATACAATAATTGTATACCCAAATGTCAAACCAAAATTTTCTTTTAAAAATATAAGTAAAATATCCAAAAAAAATTCATAAAAGACCAAGGTAGCAAATTGATTTAAACATCATCTAACCATATCATCAGTATGTATCAAATCATCATACACCAGTGGAAGTCTATAAAAATTAGTAGCGATGCACATGGGATACAATCAACCTAGATCCTTCCCATGATCACAGGAAATATAAAAAAAAAAAAACATCTAATCATCATTTCTAAGCACAAAGTTAAGCGGGTTTCCCAAAATATCACATACTAGCTGCTAGTTTGTCAAGTGATGAAGTGAGCTTGGTTTCAAACGATATGGGTGTTTTGACTTTTAAATCATTCTTTATTCCAAACTTTGCAATAAATGATTTTGTAAAAGCTACTTGATTTATGAAAATCCGCTCTTTGCTTTGTCTTATATTCAATCTAAGAAAAAAGTTAATTGAACCCTTGAGCTCATCTCAAATTTAGCATTCATTAGTTTTTAGAATTCAGTAATGAACTTAGGATTAGTTGATCCGAAAATAATATCTTCAACATAAATCTGGAAAATGATCAAATGGTCACCTTCTTTCTTCAAAGAAAGTATGGTCAACTGAGCCTTGTTTAAAATTAGATTTTTTTTAAGAAATCGAGTTAGAGTTTCATACTATGCATGATGGTTGTTCAATGTAGACTGTTTCTTCACATTCATTGTTAAGAAATGAACACTTCACATCCATATGGAATACTTCAAAGTTTTTGTGAGTGACACATGCTAGGAAAATATGAACATATTCTAGTCTAGCCATCAGAGTGAATGTGTGTTCAAAGTCAATACCCTACTCCTAATAATAACCTTTAACAACAAGACGTGTTTTTTTTTTCCGAACAACATTTGCTTCTTATAGCCGTTGATACTAGACTAGGAGTCAGAGGGGCCGTACTTGTAGGAAATGTAGCCAAGTTCAAGATGGGACTTGTTGATCATCTTCGGGATGCTACAAATATGGCAAGCAGGGCCACATTGCGAGGAACTGCCGACAGTAGGATCCAAAATTCGGCATCAAATTTTGTTATCATTGTGATCAGGTGGGCCATATGATGGCCCAGTGCCCCATGCTTGCTATCAGGCCGGTGTAGGCTCCAGCGCCAACTACTTTGAGGATCACAAATGGGAGTCAGGTAAAAGAAGAGCTCCCGATGTCTCAGGTTCGAACTTTCCCGCTCATGGTAGAGGAGGCCAGGGCGGAACTAGACGTCGTGCCCGGTATGTTTCTATTCATTATTATGTTGATTATGTTTTATATTATGATCATGTTTATGTAACGACGTAAATTTTAAAACAAAATTTTCATTTTTACAAACATCAAAACATCGAGTAATAATTTAGATTCCAATGTAACCAATATTGTCACGTCCGATTACATAACAAAGATCACAAAAATAGTTTTCCCCGAGTGTGTGTACGATCATGCCGGCGCCTTCCCACGGTCCTCGCTAGTACCTGAAACACATAACACAACAACTGTAAGCATAAATGCTTAGTGAGTTCCCCAAAATACAACCTATGCACATATGCCTTTCCAGGCCCTGACCTTCCGGTCCATGTGTCTCAGGGGACTTCCGTCCCGACTGGGTGAACCTCCCGGTACTACCCACATCAACCTTATGGTCCATATTACAACGCCTTCCGGCCCATAACATATTCGCCTTCCGGCCCATAACGTAATGCCTTCCGGCCCATATCAAGCATATCATACATGGCACATATAACGATTAACTTATCACACATAATGCATATATCTCATATCATATTCGACCTTCCGGTCACACAGTCAAACCCTTCAGGGTACAGTATAGTGAGAAGACTCACCTCGTATATCTCGATAACTCGCGAACCCTAGAAATCACTCGTGCTCGAACCCAAGAGCTATAATCCTCCTATAACATTATATATCTCTAATTAATACTTTTACCACTAAGGTTGACTATCCCTATCAAGTCAACACTGGTCAACTCTGGTCAACTATGGTCAACAGTAAATGGTCAATTTGATCGGACTCGGCGAGTGCACTAGAGCGAGTCGGCAAGTCTAAGCGTTTTCACCAACTCGCAAGGATTTCCCTTTGACACGTCGAGTACTCCCCTAACTCGACGAGTTCCACCTGGTCATGAATCGCAGGGCCACCGCGACTCAACTCGCCGAGTCGCAAGGACAACTCGGTGAGTTCCAGCTCGACTCAGTCCACCTGTCAATCCCTCTCTAACTCCCCGTGACTCACTGAGTCAACCATAACTCGGCAGGACCACTCACTAAGTGGTTAAGGACAATCTTCATGCTACTCGCCGAGTCTGTTCTTCAGACTCGGCGAGTCCATGCCATGCATCGATTCAAACTTGCTTCTGAGGTCAGATCCGCTCCATAAACTCATAGATCTGGCCCTCCTAAGCTCATTTATCACATAAAGTCACAGTCTTGCCCACCATGCAACACTTACAAGGTTCTTTTTGGAGAAATGACCACTAATATGGCAACCCTACCCTCTAACCCAAAAGGAAGGACATAAAGCCTAGCATTTGGGACTTTCTGGACCTGCTAAGGTCCAGATCTAGGTACCATATCTCCATGGGACCTCTCACACTTCAATTACAAAGCAAATAAGGCAAGAAGAAACCCTAGATTTGACCATATCAACATAAACACGGAAATAAGCTCTGAAAGATACCTCAAGAAGCTTCCCTTGGCGAATGGAAGTAGATCCAAGCTCCTAACTCTTCTAGCTTGACTTTCCCACTTCCTTTCTTACAAAAACACACAAATTTGGTGAACGATAGCCTCTTATCTCACTCACAGGAACCCTTAGCTGCTTTGGTGCTCTCAAGGATCAAGGTGGCCGCAATGAAGGGCCATAAGGTCCATTAAATAGAGCTTAGGACCCGAAAATTAGGGTTTCATCAAACAGCGCGGACTCGCCGAGTCCAGGCGCGAACCCGCATCCAGAACCGCGACCCTACTCGGCGAGTTTGAGCTCCAACTCGCCGAGTCCCCTCACAAAACACCAAAAATATGCGAATAAAAGATACCTGGAAATCCGGGCTTTTACAATTCTCCCCCACTAGAACTAGACTTCGCCCTCGAAGTCTCGCTCTGCAAATAGCTCCGGATGCTGCTCACGCATCTCACGCTCTGGCTCCCAGGTCATCTCTGAACCCTTCCGATGCTGCCATTGAACCAACACCAGGGGTACCTCCTTGTTCCTTAAAACCTTGATCTTCCGATCTCTGATGGCCACTGGTCTCTCGGCATAATTCAGGTTCGCATCTACCTGAATATCCTCTAATGGAACCACTGCCGATTCGTCGGCTATACACTTCCTCAGCTGCGACACATGAAAAGTGTCGTGAATCTGCCCCAACTCTGCTAGAAAATCCAAACGGTAGGCTACTCGGTCTACCCTCGCGATCACACGGAAAGGACCAATGTATCGGGGCCCCAACTTGCCCCTCTTCCCTAATCGAATCACTCCTTTCCAAGGAGAGACCTTCAGGAGTACAAGATCGCTGACTTGAAACTCAAGCTCGGATCGGCGTCTGTCTGCATAACTCTTCTGTCGGCTCTGAGCGGTCAACAACCTCTGCCTGACCTGTTGAATCTGCTCGGTCGTCTGGAGTACGATCTCCGTGCTACCCATCACCCGCTGCCGCACCTCACCCCAGTAGATGGGGGTGCGACACCTCCGCCCGTACAACAGCTCGAAGGGTGGCATACCAATGCTCGAATGATGGTTGTTGTTATACGAAAACTCTGCTAAAGGTAGATAGGTGTCCCAGCTCCCTCCGAAATCCAAAACGCATGCTCGGAGCATATCCTCAAGCGTCTAAATCGTCCGCTCACTTTAACCGTCTGTCTGGGGATGATATGCGGTACTAAAATGCAGTCTAGTACCCAATTCCTCATGGAACTTCTTCCAGAACATGGAAGTGAAACGCACATCACGATCAGAAACAATCGAGATCGGCACCCCATGCCGCGATACCACCTCCCTCACGTATAATTCTGCCAACTTCTCCGCATAAGAGCTCTCACTGATGGCCAGAAAATGAGCGCTCTTCGTCAATCTATCTATGATCACCCAAATCGCATCGACTCCCCTCGCAGTCCGCAGCAATTTGGTGATAAAATCCATGGCAATTTGTTCCCACTTCCATTCGGGAATATCTAGTGGCTGCAATTTACCGTGTGGTCGCTGGTGCTCGGCCTTGACCTGCCGACAAGTCAAGCATCTCTCAACAAACCATGCAACATGCCTTTTCATACAGGGCCACCAATACTCCTTCCTTAGGTCCAAATACATTTTCGTAGCCCCGGGATGAATCGAGAATTTCTATCGATACGCTTCCTGCATCAAAATAGCACGCGCACCACCTACAAACGGTATCCAAATCCGACCCTGAAAAGTCATAAGCCCTCGGCCATCCGTGACGAGTCCTGATACCTGACCTACAACCCGCTCCCTCTTCTGGTTTTCTGGTTTCACAGCCTCAGCCTGAGCTCCTCGAATAGTATCTAAAATCGGGGTCATTACCGTCAACCTCAAACAAATATCTCGGATTGGGGCGCTTTCCGTCCTACGGCTCAACGCGTCGGCTACCACATTAGCCTTGCCTGGGTGGTACAGGATCTCACAATCGTAATCCTTCACCACATCCAACCACCTCCTCTGTCGCATATTCAGATTTGGCTGATCCATCAAGTACTTCAGGCTCTTGTGGTCTGTGTAGATGGTACACCGAACCCCATAAAGATAATGCTGCCAGATCTTGAGGGCAAACACCACAGCCCCCAATTCTAGGTTGTGGGTGGGATATCTCGACTCATGAGGCTTCAACTGCCTCGAAGCATACGTTATCACATGACCCCTCTACATAAGCACCGCCCCCAAACCCGATATAGATGCATCATAGTACACCACAAAATCCTCCATCCCTTCCGGGAGTGCGAGCACCGGAGCCTTTCACAATTTGTAACGAAGCATCTCGAATGATGACTGCTGCTCTGGTCCCCATGAAAACACAGCACCCTTCCGGGTCATCCTAGTAAGTGGCACAACAATCTTGGAGAAATCTTTGATAAACCTGCGATAATATCCAGCCAAACCCAGAAAACTCCTGATCTTAGTGGGCGATCTCGGAACCTCCCACCTCAATACCGCCTCAATCTTGGTCGGGTCGACCAATATCCCTTTCTGGTTAACAAGATGCCTGAGGAACTGGACCTCTCGTAACCAGAAATCACACTTGGAGAATTTGGCATACAGCCTCTCTGATCTCAATACCCCAAGAATCTCCCTCAAATGTTCCTCATGTTGATCCCTAGACCTCGAATACACCAAAATATCATCGATGAATACGATCACCAACTGATCCAGCATCAACCGGCACACCCGGTTCATAAGATCCATGAACGCAGCCGGGGCATTGGTGAGCCCAAAAGGCATCACCACAAACTCATAATGTCCATAACGAGTTCTGAAAGCAGTCTTCTGGATATCTTCCTCTCGAACCCTCATATGATGATACCCCGACCTCAAGTCTATCTTGGAGAACCAAGATGCCCCCTGCAACTGATCGAACAGATCATCGATCCTAGGTAACGGATACCAGTTCTTAACTGTCAACTTGTTCAACTCCCGGTAATCGATACACATCCGGTGTGAACCATCCTTTTTCTTGACGAACAAAATCGGTGCTCCCCAAGGTGAGCTACTCGGTCGAATGAACCCCTTTCCCAACAACTCCTGAAGCTGCGAGGATAACTCCTGCATTTTCGATGGAGTGGGACGATAAGGCGCCTTAGCGATGGGCGCTGCTCCCGGAACCAAATCGATATGAAACTCCACTTGCCTCTCCGGAGGCACACTCGATAACTCTTCGGGGAACACATCCGAAAACTCGCATACAACAGGAACGTCATCAATTGAATTGGGCCTCCCCATGGCCACTCGAGTATCCATCATGTAGGCAATGAATCCACTGCAGCCCTACTGCAAACTCTGCCTTGCCCTGGCAGCCGAACAAAATGCCGACCCACACCGGGTCCTTTCACCATAAACCGTAAGCACTCCCCCATTAGGGTCTCGAATCGTCACCAGCTGTCTCTCGCAGTCAATGACTGCCCCAAACTTACTCAACCAGTCCATGCCCACGATAACGCAGACATCCCCCATAGCTATAGGAACCAAGTCTATAGGGAACTCGACCCCAAAAATCTCGAGCACGCATCCTCGAATCACCTCAGTGGCGTATAGCGCTTTCTCATTTGCTATAGAAACTTGCAGGGATCGACTCATCACCTCCCGATCAATATTGATGTGCTGGCTAAAAGCCAACGATACAAAAGACCGACTCGCACGCGAGTCAAATAATACCAAAGCAGGTACAGAATTCACAAGAAAAGTACCTACGCATATCATAATATAAGCACAATATCTCAGCATAAAGGTAAATACATGAAAGAATACATACCGGCTACGACATCAGGCGCCGTACGGACCTCCTCCGCAGTCAACTGGAAAGCTCTCCCACGAGCCTTCGGAGCCTCGGCCTTCACTGGCCGAGTCTCGGTAACCCTGGCAGCAGGCGTAGATCCCTGGCGAAGCTGGGGGCACTCGGCCTTCCGATGGCCGGTCTGGTTGCAATGAAAGCAAACCATGAATCCCTTGGGGCAATCCCTAGCAATGTGCCCCTCCTTGCCACACCTGTAGCAAGCACCCGATCGACATGCCCCCTCGTGACCCTTTCCGCACTTTCCGCAAGTGCAGCCCTTCTGACCTCCGGATCTCGAATCGGCAGACTTGGTCCACTTGGCTGCCGGCTGAGACTGAGCCGGCCGCCGATCCACCCGTTGAGACTCGGCCTCCTCCCTGGCCTGAGTCTCCAACTCGATCTGACGCTTCCTGGCATTCGCCTGAAGCTCAGCAAAAGTCTGATATGACGAGTTCGATACGAACTCCCGGATATCCCTCCTCAGCACTCCCAAATACCGACTCATCCGAGCCTGCTCCGTGGACACCTGCTCGGGGCAAAACATCGCCCTCTCATGAAACTTCCGCGTGATCACCGTGACAGAATCATTACCCTGCTTAAGGGTCAAGAACTCCTGAACCAACCATTCCCTCTCCACCTGGGGAACGTACTCGTCTCTGAACATAGCAGTAAACCTCTCCCAAGTCACAGCTCAAACCTCAGCCAGAGTGAAGTTCGCCGTCACGAACTTCCCCCAATCCTTTGCTCCAAGGCGGAGCTGGTTCAAGGCGAACCGTACCCTCAGATGCTCCGGACATGAACAAGTGTAGAAGCATCCCTCGATATCAGCAATCCATCTCATCGCAACAATCAGATCCTGCGTCCCGTCAAACTCAGGTGGCTTCATGTTGCTGAACTCCCGGAATAGCAACGAGTCACCTCCCTGTGGTCTACAGCGGCCACAGCTGCGGTAGCTGCAGCCTCAGTCAACGCGGCGTACCGCTCATCAAATGTCTCCATCAGCGTGGTCTTAATAGACCCAAACATCTCCGGAATCTCAGCCTGGATCGCTGCAGCTACCTCCTCATGAATCATCTGACGAAGCTCCTCGTCAGTCACACTACTCGTACCAGGTCTGTGGCGTGGTCTAACCATGATGTCCCTGAAATACAACATAAAAATATCAGAGACTCTATCGAGCATAATCGCACTCAATAACGCAGTCCTACTCAGTCTCCGGTATCCATAGATTCTTATTTGGGTTGCCCACTGACCTGGTGTCTTCAGTAGTACGGGCCCAATACTACCAACTACACCGCGTCAACATTCACCCCAAGTCCTCCTCCCCAAACCCCGGATCCTGAGTACTTTATTCTTGCCATGCACTAGCTACCCACTCGCTCTCAAAGCACCTCATAGAAGCAGGTTTCCCTAGACTAAGGCATCACAAATCAGGCCACTCTAGTCCTAATATGAATATCTAGTCTACTAGCATGCGTATCATATCATATCTCATAACACATATTGTAAGAGTATTTTGGGGATTTTACCGTTCGGGTGCTGGCTGACTGTACACACACCTTCTTCTTTAGTTGTTTCAAAAATCACTTATCAAATTTTATTGATTTATTAATTAAAATTTTCTCAAATCCCCGGTTTGAGTTCAGTTACGCCCGAAGGTGTACCCGAATCCCTCAAACCAAGGCTCTGATACCAACTTGTAATGACGTAAATTTCAAAACAAAATTTTCATTTCTACAAACATCAAAACATCGAGTAATAATTTAGATTCCAATGTAACCAATATTGTCACGACTGATTACATAACAAAGATCACAAAAATAGTGTTCCCCGAGTGTGTGTACGATCACGCCGGCGCCTTCCCACGGTCCTCGCTAGTACCTGAAACACATAACACAACAACTGTAAGCATAAATGCTTAGTGAGTTCCCCAAAATACAACCTACGCACATACGCCTTTCCAGGCCCTAACCTTCTGGTCCATGTGTCTCAGGGGACTTCAGTCCCGACTGGGTGAACCTTCTGGTACTACCCACGTCAACCTTATGGTCTATATTACAACGCCTTCCGGCCCATAACATATTCGCCTTCCAGCCCATAACGTAATGCCTTCCGGCCCATATCAAGCATATCATACATGGCACATATAACGATTAACTTATTACACATAATGCATATATCTCATATCATATTCGACCTTCCGGTCACACAGTCAAACCCTTCAGGGTAGAGTATAGTGAGAAGACTCACCTCGTATATCTCGATAACTCGCGAACCCTGGAAATCACTCGTGCTTGAACCCCCGAGCTATAATCCTCCTATAACATCATATATCTCTAATTAATACTTTTACCACTAAGGTTGACCATCCCTATCAAGTCAACACTGGTCAACTCTGGTCAACAGTAAATGGTCAATTTGACCGGACTCGGCGAGTGCACTAGAGCGACTCGGCGAGTCTAAGCATTTTCACCAACTCGCAAGGATTTTCCTTTGACACGTCGAGTACTCCCCTTACTCGAATTCCACCTGGTCATGAATCACAGGGCCACCGCGACTCAACTCGCCGAGTCGCAAGGAAAACTCGGTGAGTTCCAGATCGACTCAGTCCACCTGTCAATCCCTCTCTAACTCCCCGTGACTCACTGAGTCAACCATAACTCGGCAGGACCACTCACTAAGTGGTTAAGGACAATCTTCATGCTACTCGCCGAGTCTGTTCTTCAGACTCAGCGAGTCCGTGCTATGCATCGATTCAAACTTGCTTCTGAGGTCAGATTCGCTCCATAAACTCATAGATCTGGCCCTCCTAAGCTCATTGATCATGTAAAGTCACAGTCTTGGCCACCATGCAACACTTACAAGGTTCTTTTTGGATAAATGACCACTAATATGGCAACCCTAGCCTCTAACCCAAAAGGAAGGACATAAAGCATAGCATTTGGGACTTTCTGGACCTGCTAAGGTCCAGATCTAGGTACCATATCTCCATGGGACCTCTCACACTTCAATTACAAAGCAAATAAGGCAAGAAGAAACCCTAGATTTGACCATATCAACATAAACATAGAAATAAGCTCTGAAAGATACCTCAAGAAACTTCCCTTGGCGAAATGGAAGTAGATCCAAGCTCCCAACTCTTCTAGCTTGACTTTCCCCCTTCCTTTCTTGCAAAAACACACTAATTTGGTGAACAATAGCCTCTTATCTCACTCACAGGAACCCTTAGCTGCTTTGGTGCTCTCAAGGATCAAGGTGGCCGCAATGAAGGGCCATAAGGTCCTTTAAATAGAGCTTAGGACCGGAAAATTAGGGTTTCATCAAACAGCGCGGACTCGCCGAGTCCATCCCTTGGACTCGCCGAGTCCAAGCGCAAACCCGCGTCTAGAACCGCGACCCTACTCGGCGAGTTCGAGCTCCAACTCGCCTAGTCCTCTCACAAAACACCAAAAATATGCGAATAAAAGATACCTGGAAATCGGGGCTGTTACAGTTTATGTTCCTAATAGGTACGTTTTCAGTGAACTCTTTGCCTGACCTTGCATTATTTGAATCTGGCTCGAGTCGGTCCTTCGTATGTTGATCATTTTTCAGGGAGTTTGACTTGCCTTCTGGGGAGTTAGAGTGTCCATTGCAGGTTTCTATCACCAACAAACAAGCGGTTTTTGCATCCGTAGTGTATCAGGGTTGTATACCGGAGATCTTCAGAGTGCCTTATGTTGAATCTATATACCCAAGAGTCTTTATGGAGTGATATTGCTAATAATATATGATCCTATAAGGTCACACCTTTAATAAGTTGCCACATTTTGTATATTTATTATTAATGTGATTATTAATAAATAATATTGATTCTTGTATTTTAATTAGGGACTAGTTATTGTTTTATGAAAATAATAATTATAAGAGAGTATAACTAGTTATCATTTCATATGGTATGAATTAATAAGCCATGCACAATATTTTGAACTAGTTTGATTCTTGTCATTTACCTAAAGACAATGTATATTTTATAAACTTGGAGTTTATAAAAAATAAATAATCCTCCTCTTTTAAGAGGTATGGCCGAAATTAATAAACAAATATGAAGGTTGATTTTCAACCTCCATGCTTTATCTCCCATGCTTCTAAAGGCTATCCATTACTTTAGAGTATTTTAATGGTTAGGCCTAACCTCTCATGGACTATATAAGAGATGCATGAGACTTGCATTTGGCCAAGATAAAACACTCTCTTCTTCCTTTCTTTGACTTTAAAAGCTGTGAGCATGAAGATCTCCCTTCTTTTGAAGTTTAGTGCTTTACTTTGGTGGTTTAGAATCCTTCTTGAGTTATCTCTTTTAGTGTTATGTTGAGTTAAGCACTTAAAGGGTTAATACACTCAAGAATACAATAAGGAAATAGCATTCCAATTGCCTTAATCTTGATGGTGGATAGTTGTAGAGAAATCATATTCTTTGATTTTTGCTATCTTTATTAGCACCCCAAAACCAAGTGGGTTCAAAGGCTTCAAAGGTTATCTATAAATCATTCTATGGTTGTTTTTATTTCATTCTAACCTCTATAAATGGATCCATGATGGTTTGGTTTTGTTATAAACTAAAAATAAAATTATTATTTTTAAATTCTTCTGTTGCCGATTTTTGTGAAAAACAAACTTATATTTCGTATCAAAACCTAACACCTTATCCAATTTATATGATCCCTATCCCTATGGGGGGGTGTATGTGTGATTGTTGGTATGGAATTGATGAGCAGGTTTGGTGCCATGATTGAATGTGAGGTCCAACGAGTGGTAGTTGGAACCCCAAGTGGAGGAGAGCTAGTTATCTATGGAGAGGGCACTAGGTTTGGTTCAGGGTTTTGTTCAGCAACCAGGTCTATACAATATATTTAACATAGTTGTGCAGCTTATTTATCTAATGTGGTTGATAATCGGGTTGGGGAGCTGACTTCAACACAGGACCCGGACGCATATCAGGGAAGTCATAACCCATAGGGATTTGTTGGGAGATGGTTCCCCTAGTATGATATGTGTTTTATTTGATATCTTCATGGTTTATTTTCAATATGGTGATGATGGGACAACTTGAGGCAGGCTCCGGATCGGGATCGAGATCGAGAGTTGGTATCCAAGATAGGCCAGCTTTGACTAAGGAGCGAGTGAGGGAGACGATGCAAGGGGAGGTGGTTTCCCTATTTCGGGCATAGTTACCAAACATGTTTGGGTCTATTAAGACCTCCATGGTGGAGTACTTTGTCGAGCGTTATGATGCATTGTCTAAGGCTACTGCTACAACCACCGTAACCGTTACGACTATTAGGATTGGTGCTGCGAGAGCCTTTCAGTACCGGGACTTCGATAATACGAAGCCCCTGATATTTGATGGAGTTCAAGATCCAATCATAGAAATGATGTGGATGTCTTACATCCATGGATGCTTCTTCACTTTCTCTTGCCCGACGGACCAGAGTGTCAGTTGCGCTCTGATCCTTCTTAGGTTCATATCAAAGGATTGGTGGAGACTTGTTACCAGCTCGTATTCTCTTGAATAAAAGACTGCGGTGTCTTAGGAGCAGTTCTTGGAGATAATCCATTCACGATATGTTCCGTTGGTGGAGTGTGAGAGGTTGGCCCACATGTACTTAGATTTGAGACAGGGGACTGAGTCGGTGATCGAAATCACTAAGATGTGCATGGAGAGGGTCATGTTTTGTCTCGAGTTTGTTGCTTTTGAGTAGGGATGGCAAAAAAACCTGAACCCGACGGGGAAACCTGAAACTTGATCATTTCGGGTCGGGTAACGAGTCGTTATCGGGTTTTTTTATCAGGTTCAGGGTAGGGAGTGGGTTATCCTTGCCCCAATTATATATATATATATATATATATATATATATATATATATATATATATATATATAATATGTTTGAACCTTTTGATGTTAATTGCATGCATTCATAAATAAAATACTTATTGTGGACAATCTTTTTAGTTATTAACAATCTAATGTGAATGATCATTTTTTTTTATGTTTTGACGTATTAAACTAAATTCAAATCAAATAGTTTTTAATATAACGTTGAGTTTATTTTATTAAAGTGATGCATCATATTTTTAAGCTAAAAGAGATGTTAGGACATGTATTTTTTATAAGATATCGGGGTACCTTAAAAGAAAATAAAGATTTCATTATGAATTGTTGTAAACCCATTAATATACCCAAAATTCAACGGGAAAACCCGAAACACAATGGGGCACCCCGATAAGATACCCAAAAGATATCGGATGGGTTTGGGAAACCATGCCCCATCCAGTTTCCATTCCTACTTTGAGCAAGCTAAGATGACCCGTTACTTGAGCATGCTAAAGACGAACATTAGATAGTTTGTATCTACTCAGCGTTATGATTGATTGTTGGAGTTGTAGGAGGCCTCCAAGCGGCGTGAGTTTGATATCGAGCTCCAAACGAGTGAGCTTAGACCGGCCACGACATAGTCGCAACCTACGCCGAAGTTGTTCAGGGCCGCTGATACTAGATTTAGGAGTCAAAGGGGCCGCACTTGTGGGAAGTGAAGCAATGTTTAGGATGGGGCTTGTCAATCTTCTTTGGGATGCCACAAAGGTGACAAGAAGGGCCACATTATGAGGGACAACCGACAACATGCTCCAACATCCGACATCAAATTTTGTTATCATTATGATCAGTTGGGCCATATGAAGGCCCAATGCCCCTTGTTTGCTGTCAGGCCGACGTAGGCTCCAACGTCCAACTATTTGAGGATGACAAATAGGAGTCAGGGCGTATCGGAGCCCCTGATAGCTTGAGGTCGTGCTTTCTAGCTCACGGAAGGGGATGCTAGGACGGCACCAGATGTTGTGACCGGTATGTTTCTGTTGACTATGTTTTATGTTATGCTCATAATAGGTACGTTCTTAGTGAAATTTTTACCTGATCTTGTATTATTTGATTCGGGCACAAGTCGGTCCTTCGTATCTCGATCATTCAATAGGGAGTTTGATGTGTTGTTGAGGAGTTATAATGTCTTTTGCGGGTTTCTATCGCCAACGAACACGGGGTTTCTGCATCTGCAATGTATCAGAGTTGCATACTGGAGATCTTTGGAGTGCCTTATCCAATTGATTTGATCCCTATCCCTGTAGGGGATTTATGCGTGATTGTAGGTTTTAACTGGGTGAGCAGGTTTGGTGCCCATCACTCTTCTAATAAGTAAGGGGGTGGATTTCCGATGGGGCCCTGAGTAGAAGTCGACATTTTAGACTGTTTGGCAGAGGTTATGTGAGTCCCCAGTATTGACCTTCTCGGAAAGAATCGAGAATTTTGTGGTGTTCTGTGTTGCATCCATCAACGGTTTGGGGAAGTCCTCATGCAGAGAGGACGAGTGATAGCTTATGCTTCGTGGCAGCTAAAGCCGCATGAGACGCAATATCCCACATAAGACCTAGAGTTAGGGGGAGTGGTGTTTGCCCTCAACACTTGGAGAAATTACCTATATGGGGTCCATTGTACTCTATACATGGATCGCAAGGTTTTGAGATATCTAATGGATCAGCTGAACTTGAATATCAGACAGCGCAGGTGGTAGGACATGGTCAAGGATTATGACTGCGAGATCCTTTACTATCTGGGTAAGCAAAATGTGGTAGCAGATTCTTTGAGCCGTAATTTGGCTGGATCATCGGTTAGGGAGATGTTCATCAGGATATTTATTGATTTTCCACTTTTGACATTGATCGAAGAGGCTCGGGTAGAGTGAGTTAGAAAGGAGAACTGGAAATAGATTGATAAAATTGTCACAGATAGTCAAGGGCTATTAACCCAGTGTTGTCGGGTTTGGGTTCCAGTTTCTGGTGGGATCAAGTAGATTTTGTTAGCGGAGACTTATAAGTCTTGCTTTTCTATACACCTCGGAGCCACCAAGACGTATCAGGATTTGAGATTGAGTTATTGGTGGCCGTGTATGAAGACAAAGACCTCCTGGTATGTCGAGAGGTGCTTGACATGTAGGATGGTCAAGGCTAAGCATCAGAGGCTGCATGGCAAGCTGTAGCCTTTGGAGGTTCCCATGTGGAAATGGGAGCAGATCACCATGGATTTTATCACCAAGTTGTCGGAGACAGAAAAAGGTTTTGATGCTACATGGGTCATCGTGGACCGATTAACCAAGAGTGCCTAGTTTTTCGCCATCTAGGAGAGCTCTTCAGCTGAAAATTTGGTCGATGTTTATGTCTAGGATATTTTTGCTCTCCATAGGATTCCAATTTCCATTGTTTTTTACCGTGATGTTGTGTTCACCTCCTGTTTCTGGTAGAAATTCTACAAGGAACTGGGCACAAGGTTATATTTCAGCACTATATATCAGCTACAGACTGACGGCTAGATTGAGCGGACGATACAAACCCTTGAGGATATGTTGTGGGCCTGTGTTATTCATTTTGGTGGGAGTTAGGATTCCTACCTACCTCTTGTAGAGTTGTCCTACAACAATATTTATCACTCCAACATTGGTGCTCCTCCTTTTGAGCTATTGTATTGTCGGAGATGTCACACCCCGATTTGTTGGGGAAAGGTTGGTCACAAGGTTATAGGAAGGAATGAAGTAGTCCTTCAGACCATGAAGCTTATTCAACAGATCAGGCAGAGAATGCAAACCGCTCAGAGTCGGAAGAAGAGCTATGCCCACCGACGCCGATCAAAGTTAGAGTTTCAGGTTAGTGATATGGTACTCCTTAAGGTCTTAACCTGGAAGGGTGTGATACGCTTCAAGAAGAGAGGGAAATTGGTTCCCTGGGTTATTGAACCTTTTTGGGTTATTTCTAGGGTTGGCAAGGTGTCTTACAGGTTGGATATACCTGAGGAGCCCAATTAGATTCACAACACTTTCCATGTTCACAGTTGTAAAAGTGCGTATTAGATGATAAGGCAGTGGTTTCCTTGGATGATATTCAGGCCGATGAGCGCATGAACTATGTTGAGAGATCGATGGCTATTCTAGAAAAAAAGATGAAAGTCCTGTGCAACATGGAGATACATTTCATAAAGGTATAGTTGTAGTGTCGAAAAGGCTTTGAATGGACCTGGGAGTCAAAGGTCGAGATGCAGGACCATTATCCTGAGTTATTTGCCGCGACAGACTTTGAGGATGAAGTCTAGTTCAAGTGGGGGAGAATTGTAACATCCAGATGATAAGATACTTCTAATTTTAATCCTATAATTTAATTATGTTGCATTTTGGTCCCTAAAGTTAAAGGAAGTGTGTAAATAAGCCTTAGTGGCATTTTTGTAAATAAGCTTGGGGAGTCCGCCATGTGTACGCGTGTACGCTGAGCATACTAGGGCGTGCCCTAGTATGCTAAGCATACATGTTGTACGTTGGGTGTACTTTCCATATTTGGAAACCCTAATTTTTAGGGTTTAGCTCGTATTAAAATACCCTTATGGCTTCATTTCCCCTCACCCTATCAGCCTCCATCCCTCTTGATATTTTTTGCAACCTTAGTTCACCTTGAGAAGCTATTTCCAAGACTAAGAGTGTGTGTTTTGTGCTTAAAGGAAGAAGGAAGGAAGCCTAGCTTGTCTTGGAAGAGTTAAGCATTTTAGATATGGGGCTTCTACATCATTTGCAACCTTTCTAAGGTATAAAGATTTCAACTTTATGCATCTAGCATATAGATCTAGATTTGAATGTCTTTATGAAGCTTTCTCCTAAAATTTTAGATCTTGAGCATGGCATGTTCTTGACCATGAAGTAGTCCTTTCAGGCCCTATGAGGGGTCTTAAGTAATAAAAATGACGTCCCAATGGTTGGTTTAGTCCCATGCATGTTATGGAGGGTCTTAAGGCATTAAGATGTTGGGTTTTTATGCATTAAACACTTATTGAGCATGCAAGGTCATAAAGTTGGAAACTTTTTGACTCCTAATGACATTTTAACCTTAGATCTGATGTGTTTTGAGCAAAAGAGCATTCCTATGTGCACATGAAAAACCCTAAAGCTTTGGATATAGGTTTCTCTATTGTACATGCAACTTTATCAAAAGCTTGTAAACCCTAATCTAGCATACTATAAAATTCGAAATCTACATCTAATACAAGTTTAGATGATTACCTTTTGATAGCAGTAAGAATCTTCAACTTCAAGAGCTTAGTATCACAAGTGTAATACCTCTAATGGTTTACAAGCACCAAGGCAAGAAGATGATTGAGAAGAGAAGGAATGTGTAACAATAGCAAAATTCAGGTCAAAATTTAAAATTTTATAAAATCGTAATTAAGTATACTAAGTGGTAGATATTGTAACAAGGTTTTCATACATATAAAGAACACTAAAATCCGAGTTATAACGAAGAAGTTATGACCATTCTAAGTTTCCCCGACAAAAATCGGCAATACGTAGTTACGTAAAAACGCAAAGTTTCAACGAAACACTTTTTGACCTTAGGTGTCTAAATGAAAGTCATAGATATCGTCAAACCGTAACCGTACATAAAAAGAACGTCCAAATCTGACTTCGTATGAGGAAGTTGTGATTTTTCTAAGTTACAGATATAGCAGTAGACAGCTAAAAACTCGAAATAGAGATCGAGAGACTTTTGGCCAAAACAACCTAAATGAGAATCAAAGGGATCAATAATTCTAGCGCAACGGTAAAAAGTCTGACGAAAACGGACGTCGGATGAAGAAGTTATGGAACTTTAACAGACTTTTCCTGTCTCGACCTATTAAAAATATAATATTAAAAATAAAGTCAAAACTAGCCGACGGAGTCTAAACGAAAGTTGTAGATCGTAGTCTCACCTTCGCGTGGATATAAAGAATGTCAAAACGGAGTTCGTATGAGAAAGATATGAATTTTTAAAGTTTGTTAATTAATTTAAATATAAATTAAATTAAAGCCCGGTATTATCCGAAGAAGGAGTCACCGGTCCGATCCCTCGTACGCCCAGCGTACTCGGATGCTAGGCTCCGGTTCGCCCACGTCGCTCCAATGTTACGACCGAGGATGTGCTCATGCATGACGCATGAGTACGCAACGCGTACTCTAGTACGACCCGCGTAACGCAACCTCCCAGACCCCTATAAAAAGGATGCGAGGGTGCCGGCCAAAATTGCTAATTTCCTTCCTTTCTCGCGCCGAAGCTCTGCGTTTCAACCCTCGGAATCATCCCAAAGGCCCGTTTTTCATATCCAAGGTGGGAAGAAAGTTTTACACTCCCGAGACTCCCGAGATTTCCTGAGAATCTCGAGAGATCCGCTTTCTCGAGTAGAAGTTCTGCTCGGTTTTCGTCACGCTTTCTTCAATCAATCAAGTGAGTTCATACCCCTTTCAAACACACTTTAAATACATTTTAAATTCTTTTATACTCTTTTAGGGGGGCGGGGGGGGGGGGGGGGAATACAAGTAAACATACGGTTATTATCGTGTATTTTATAAAGTTTCACTTCACTTGTTTTATCGAATAAATCACTTGGAACTCATTTCTATTATGGAAAAATCTTGTCATACTTTGTGTGCATTAGACTTATACAAAGTATATAATGATTTCAAAGTACCTTTCATTGTTAAGTCGTTTTATACATTCTAAAAACTTATGATTTTGCTTTGTCAAACATTGTGAAAAAGAATAAACTTTGCATACAAAACTATCACTTTAATACCGACTTAGTTGAGAATCCATGAGACGTGTATATCTTCAAACGTTACTTTTCTTTATTAGAAAGTAATGCTGCAAGTCCTGTCTATAACCAGAGTCTCCCGTTCGGAGAACGTGTCAAATGTGTATAGATCTATACGGGAAGTCATGATCCCGCGCCCTGACTGTTAGCTACAGTCCGTCTTTTGGGGTGATAGTTGTCATAACACTGCGACGCCTGAAGAACGTCGTTACAGGCATATTATGTTTACTTTGGTTATAAAACTCATCAGATATACAATTATTATGGTATTATGATTTTATGAACGAGTAGCTATTAAAACTATTCTTCATCTAACAAATGCGATCTTCGTATAGCTTTATTATATAAAACTATGACACAACTTTTGAGAACGTCGGTTTCTTGTGATTTTCGGTCTTAGAGACTGCCATTTATGTTAGGAAAATAAGGGTTTTTCCTGCATACAAACCAAACAACTAATAGGAAAATAAGGGATTTTCCTGGTGCAATTATTTACAACTTATAACACGAACATTCATATGCATTTCATACTTTTATAAGAAAATAAGGGTTTTTCTTGGAAAACACAACAACTCGTATCTCAACCATTAGGGAAAATATGAGATTTTCTGGATCTAATACATTCACTTTCAACACAACAAATCACAACTCTTTACATTTGAAATGCTGCGTTTTCTGGAAAACATACACCCATTTTGGAATGGCATCCAATTTTTCTAAACTACTTATGAACTTACCAACTTAATTGTTGACACTTTTTCTTTGAATTAACTTGTATTCTCAGGGAATCACTAAGCAGGTTTAGGAATCAACTTTTGGGATTAACGCGCTGGCGTTAATTACTTCTTTTGAATGATGTTTATGTATTTATCTTTTGAACATGTAATGAATAAAATTATGTAAACATCTTGGAAACTTTAATATATATGGTGGTGTGTACTTTCCTTTCTATGAACTATTATGATACTGAATATGACGTCCTCCGCCCCCGAACGTTTCCGCCGTTCTGGTTTGGGGGTGTAACAGAATGAAGGCACAATTTCTGCTATAATCATCGGTGAAAGTCACATAGAAGCGGCTTGCATCCCTTGTGGTTGATCTACAGGGACCACACACATCGGTGTGTATGAGATCCAATAAACCCTCACTCCTTTCACAAAAACTAGTGAATGGTGACTTGTTCATCTTTCCAATTAAACAAGACTCGCACGCATCATCATCCTTAAGGTTGAATGACTCTAACACTCCATCCTTTTAGAGTTGGGCTATACGTTTCTTATTCACATGTTCAAGATGACAATGCCAAAAGCATGCTTTGTCCAAACTATTGGAAGAGTCAATATGCAACACATCATTTCCTAAGTTGTCTACAAGCATCATAGTTTCATATATTCCATTACAAGGAAATGCTTCAAAATAGAAAACACCATTAAGATAAGCATTAATAGAACCCTTTTCATCATCAAACAAATACCTAAATCCTTGTCAATACAAACCATGAAAAAAAATGATGTTTCTTGCCATTTCAGGCGAATAGCAACAGTTATTCAAATCTAGTCCTAATCCATTACTAAGCACTAAAGAGTAAACTCCAATCTTTGTGGCCGGAGACACTCTTCTATTCCCCATGATCAAGTTTATCTTCCCATGCTCCACATCCCTATTTCTTCTTAGGCCCTGCAAATCAGAACAAGAAAACCACACTATATCGAGAACCTAAGAAATAGCATACGATGAATCATTAGATTGAATAGTATAAATACCTGTATAGGACAGCTTGATCTTCCCATCCTTGATATCTTGCAAATATTTTGGGCAGCTTCGTTTCCAATGCCCTTTGTCATGGTAGTGATAACAATCTGCATTCTTCGGGTTTGAGGTGGGTGTACCGAGACCATCCTTGGTTCCACTAGAGGAGGTGCCATCATGGGACTTTCCCTTATGGTGGCTCTTCGAGGGAGCCTTCCTCTTCATACATTTTCCCTGACTAATAGTCAAGACTAGGGAAGCAGTAGCAGTAGAAGTTGGTGTAACAAATTTGCCCTTAAGGTTGCTCTCAGCAGTCCTCAACAAGCCTTGAAGCTTGCTGAACGTGACCTCCTCTTTGTTCATGTGCTAGGTCATGCGGAATTGGTTTTAGCAAGGAGGCAAGGAGTGAGCAATAGCCAGCTCCTCATCGAAGTTAACATTTAGCTTATGCAGGTGGTCAACATATGGCTGCATTTTGTGCAGATGAGCAGTGACAGACTCTCCGTCCCTCATCTTGGTCATGATCATTGAAGTGATGATCTCGTACCCCTCCTTGCTGGCACTTTGGTAGTACATGTCTAGTAAATCCTGGTGTATTGCATAGGGATAGAAGTCTTCGTAGGACTTTTACAATTCAACAGTCATGGTCAGGAGCATGATGCAATAGACTTTCATGGAATCACGCTCATGAGCCTCAAATGTAGCGATCTCCTCGGGAGTAGCAATGGTAACATCTATTTCTTTCAGCTCAATGTCAAGGACATACTCCTTGTCCTTGTAGTGGGTGACCATCCTTATCTTTCGGATCCAATCATTAAAATTGTTTCCATCGAAGATCACCCTCCCACACAGATTCTTGAGTGAGAATGAGTCGAAAGAGTTTGAGCTAGAAGCGTTGTTGTTCGGGTTAGTCATCTGAAAAAGAAAAGAGACAAAGTTTGATTAGATAAGAATCCCCAATTACACACCCAAATGATAAATTAGGGCTAGGACCCAACAAAATTATTTGAAATTTAGAAGAGGGATGTCGTAATCTAAACAACAAATAATTTGAAGGTAAGTGAATGACGATTCACTAATTTCTACCAAGAAAAACAAAAGCAGTTAAGTTTTAAATGGTTTGAAACTCCTAAATCCTTTGAGATTCATTGAACTTTTCAATGGCATGTTTAAATCTCAATATACCCTTCAAGTTTGTGACTGGGATACCGAGGATCACGAACAAGATGTGAACAACCATGCAAATGTACATGGTGCCCCCAATGTTACAATCACCTAATCAATGTGCCGGTTAGCCACACACGCTCCATTGATCTATGACAAACATCAAATCACCCTTTGCCAACTTTACTAGACCCAAATTAGTGTGTCGGTTAACCACACACACTCCACTAACGTCTTGGCAAGGGTATAAAGTGTAATTTCATGGAATAACATCATTTTCACATTTTTCATAAAGTAACCAAGATTGGGAATTTTATAAAAACTTTTAGTTACTTTATTAATAAGTATACTTTTAATGAGGAATTAGTTGCCATATCCTATCCATTCGGCTAATGACCCTCCACCAATCAAGGAAGCGGTGGGTGAGAGTGGACACCCTTTAAAATGTCATTTTATAGACAACAACCTTATACCCCCCCCCCCCACTTATAGATCAGCTTCGTGAATGAGGCCTACTAACGGTAAGACTAGCATTTATCTTATACATATATAATAATTATTCTTATAATATTATAATAGTATAGGGGTGAATTTCAAATTTGTAAAACTCTAAGGTTTTGAATTTAATTATTTCAAAATTAAACTTTAATCAAAAATTTAAATTCCAAAACTTGAGGGAAAGTTTTGAAACATTTCAAAACTATCCAAATCAAAATTCAAATAAAACAATTAAACAATTAATTGGTGATTATCTAATTTGACCTAATCCAATTTAATGCAAGATAATAGATCAAATAATTCAAATAATTAAGGTTTATCAAATAAGTTAATAATTATCTAATTAAATGATAAATATCTTTTATTTTGACTAAGATAATCACATGGAATCAATAAAATTCGGATTTTATAAATTAAAAACAGTTTTGGTAACTATCCCAAGTCAAAATAAGCCAAAATCCTGAAAATCATGAGTCTGACAGCCCGAATCACCGAGTCCCTTACATAACTCGCCGAGTTCTTCTGACTCATCGAGTTCATCATGGGACTCGATGAGTATGTCAAGCAGATGGTAGCGAATTTAAGCAATGAATAAACACACCATGCATCAAATACAATAGAAACTAAGCAAGGCTCTGATACCACTGATGTGTTTTGAGCAAAAGAACATTCATATGTGCACATGCAAAACCCTAAATCTTTGTATCTAGGTTTCTCTATTATACATGCAAATTTATCCAAAGCTTGTAAACCCTAATCTAGCATACCATAAAATTCGAAATGTACATCTAGTACAAGTGTAGATGATTACCTTTTAATAGTAGCAAGAATCTTTAACTTCAAGAGCTTAGTATCATAAGTGTAAAACCTCTAATGGCTTACAAACACCAAGGCAAGAAGATGACTGAGAAGAGAGGGAATAGAGGCACAATTTCATCTATAGGAACTCTAGGGTTTCTTAGGGTAGCTAAAATCTGAAGCCCTAAGGGTCCTTAAATAGCTGAGCTGCTAGGGTTTCAGTCAAAAACCTAATTATATAGCTTAGGCCCTAAGCAGCTCCAAGAACCTTCTTGTAACGTCCCCATTTCTGGTATGTTATTTAAAATTTTATTTTACAAGTTTTTCAAGAGGGACTCGACGATTCTGTTGCCCGACTCATCGAGTAGAGACGGGATTTCGAGCACGTGAATGTGGGCGACTCGACGAGTCCATATCCTAGACTCGGCGAGTCCGCCAGTCTGGAAGAAACCCTAGATCCATGGCTTTTGCACCCTATATAATCCCCCTTATGCGCCCAATCTGGCCTCCATCACCCTCAGAACGTTTCATAGCAACACCTTAACCTATCTTGAGTGTTTTTGGGCATTTTTGTGTAAAGAGTGAAGATTGGAAGAGAAGAGGAAGGCTAGATCCAAAGGAGAAGAAGGGAAACAAGATCTTGCATCCATTTTAGAGTCATTAGAGGTATTAATCTGACTCTTTTTGTTCCTTGGTTGCTTCTCTTTAAGAAATGCCATTTAGGTTACATTTTTGCCCATTTATGAGCTTAATCTAGTAAAGGAGCTTGTGTAGTGGTATATGTAACGACCGAAAAATCCAACCAATTTAAATTTTTCAAAAACAATCCACTTTAATAACACTATTACAAAAGATTTTCAATACATTATTCATCAGAGTATTCCCAGGTTCATTTTATAAACATAAACGTGAGCAACGGTAAGATCACGCCTTTGCCTTGCCCTGCTCCCTGAAGAACTTGAAAAACATTAAACCACAACTGTAAGCCCAAAAGCTTAGTGAGATACCCCCAAAATACCAACCTCATATACCATACACATATCGCACTATTTCATAACGAATCACAGAACAATCATGCATAACGGGTCTACTGTGGGATTGGTCCGCCATCCGAGTCCGATCAAGTACCTCGAGTCTACAGTGTGGTTGGTCCGCCCGCACTGGGCCTTCAACTCACCTGGTCCACTCTCTGAGTCTACAGTATGACTGGTCCACCCGCATCGGGCCTTCAGTCGACCTGGTCCACTCTCCGAGCCTCGGCACGTCTGGTCTGCCCGCGTGGGGCCTACAGCATATCCGGACCGCTCGTTGGGCCTTCGGAACAACCGGTCCGCCCTGAGTATCTTGGCCTACAGCACAAAGCAGGATCGCCTCAACCCATCTCCAGTCCAAACAACCATGTACACATAAACATATAATCATATAACAGTTCACATTCAAACAAGCCGATCTAATAGCTCACATAGCATAACATACTCTAAGCAGGATACCGACCTAACAGGTCATTAGCATAGCATCTCCCTATCTCTCAAGATATCGATCTCAATCAGGTCTCTAACATATACCGTCCTAACTCTCAGGATACAAGCATAACACAACAATAAAATAACAACAACTACTCGGATCTCAATCCGATAAGGGCCGGCCTTGGTGCCTTAGATCCTGTTGATATAGTGAGGATAACTCACCTCGAAACTGCCGGCTGAAAGGATAAGATCCCGCTGCTCCAACTCGGACACGAACTCCTCCACTGAACACCAAAACATTCAATTCAATAAATACCCTTAATTACCAAAATACCCCTGGAAGACAACTGGTCAACCTTGGATAAAGTCAAAGTCAACCCCTGACTGACTCTACTCGCCGAGTCAACCCGATGACTCGCTGAGTCACCTAGTTCAGAACTTCCCTCAATCCGCGACCCAACTCGCCGAGTCACCCCAAGACTCGCCGAGTCCAACAACTCGGAGTCCACTCGCACCCAACTCACCGAGTCATCCCTTGACTCACCGATTCTCGACTCAACCAGAAAATATTAGGACTCTTCGACAAGACTCGCTGAGTCCAAGAACAGACTCGCCGAGTCTAAGGCTATCTTCAACCTACTCGCCGAGTTGTTCTTCCAACTCGCCGAGTTCCAAGCCATCTTCAAGCAACTCGTCGAGTCCACCCATGTGACTCGCCGAGTATCACCGGTCTGAATCAATTCAGAATCACTCCAGGCCATGCAATTGATCCAAAACATAGATCTAACCTCCTACAATCCATCCATCACGTAAAGTGGCAAACTTTACGTGAATCCAAAGAGATCTAGGCCTTATTCACCTTAGAACTAAGGTTTGGGACATGATAGCTCCATTAACAACACAAGAACAGGGGCTTTAATGCTCTTAAGGCCTTCTCCACTCCAGATCTGAGGTAGCAACCTCAGATCTATCCTTCAAACTCAAGATGTCACATAACTAAGCTTCCCACACAACCCCAAAATGAGAATCTAAGAGAACACATCCCAAGAACGAAATATTACCTCCAAAGAATGCCCCAACAGCAATGAAACTCGAATCCAAGCAAAGCCCTTTGATCCAAGCCTCTTCTCCTTCAAGATTTCTTCAACAACACCTCTCCAAGCTCCAATTTGCTTAACAATGGGGTTCCTCCATGAAATTAGGGTTTCTGGGACTCAAGGGGGATCAAGGAGGCTGTGGAGGAAACATAATGATCTTTTATTAGGGCTCATTCCCCGGATTTAGGGTTTTCTTTGCCCAGCACCTACTCGCCGAGTAGGTCGCTTGATACACTACCAAAGTCGCGACTTTACTCGCCGAGTTCATGCATGGACTCGCCGAGTCTCCCTTCAAGATTTACACTTTTAGCCCTTCAACTCTACTCTTGCTATTCTGGGATGTTACAATTCTCCCCCACTTAAATTAGGCTTCGTCCTCGAAGCTTACAGAAACTCAACTGCAAAATACTCCCACGACGCGCCACCTGGCTTTAACCGGACTAGGTCCCTCAAGGTATACCCCACGAAACTCAACTCACTCTCTCTTTCCTTACGATGTCCTGACCACCGTCTCAAACCGGGCACCGGCTGTACCCTACGATAGTCGAACTCACAACTGAGAATTACCCATGATGCCTTACTGCTCCAATTCTCATCATTCACTTGACCCATATGGCTAGAAAATCATGAACCATCGGATCCCCAATCCGAATCCCACTCTATCCATTCCATGACGACAGAAAGACCTATTCTTCAATCCCGGAGCAACTCCCACGAGTTCTCCTCTTGCGATCACACACACATGCTGAACTAGCTCTAGCACCCTCAGGTTTGGAAAACCAGATACACTGATGATATCCTCAAACATCCCTCCAGGATGAACCACTAATACATACCCAAAACCCTGATCAGAATCTCGCTGAGAGTCCAAGACTCTCTCCCTGCATCCCTTCCGAACCCGCCCCCCCCCCCTTGGCTCTACGCCTGCGGAATTCCCTCCGCGCCCTGAACAGACATCTCAAGTCGGATGAGATTTTATTCCATTGCCGCAAACACGCTACTCAAAAACCACCGTCGGACCACTCCAATCATAACTCTACACTGCCGCTTTCATTTCCGTGAATTCGCACTCCCTTTCAGAATTTCATTCCTCCCTCTTTCCTTACCAAGGAAACCACTCGCCCGCCCTGTCATCATGACAGGTACTATGGTGCTCACCCCATGCTACACTACCTCTTTAAAGCGCACCCGATATCCATTCGACACAACTACTCTGATTCTCATCGCAGGGACTCTTAAGTCCATGCACTATCTTCACTGGTCAAGATCACTACCCGGGGCCAGACCTTCCAATGCAATTACATGGCAACATACGCAATCCATAACCTCGAACCGATCCAACAGTACTCGCAGAGTCTTCAGCATGACTGGACCGCCTCACCAGGCCTTCAGCCAACCTGGACCACTCTCAGAACCTTCAGCCAATCTGGACGGCTCTCAGTGCCTTCAGTCTGGCTGGACCGTCCTCCGAGCCTTCGTCCTGACTGGTACGCCTACCGGCCTTTAGTCTATCCAGACCGCTCAACTAGAATTCATCATTCCGAACTATCTCTTCGGGGAGTCCTCCCGTGCATACCGTTCTAGCCCTCTAGGGGTTCCGAACTCTAACTCCATCATACATACTCGATCCCGGCCTGCTCCCAGGCCTTCCACAATCAAATGCCCTAGGTTTGTATTCCGCCCCGCACGCCTGCTACTCACCCATACGAGCCTGATCTCGGCTGATCGAAATACCGCTGAATTCCCAAGCAGTTAACCAACCTCTCAAGCCTAACGACCATCCGGAGAATTTCCAATTCTCCCCCACTTAAGACACTGACAATTAACCACTGGTAGCTATCACCGATCTCCCAAAACAACAATGCAGAGAAAAACAACACTTACACGCACTTAGTTCCTCACCAGCGCTAACAACTTTCATAAAAACATATTTCCACACTGTACAACCCGCTCGAAAGGAAACCAATCTTTAACCTTCCATTCCTCAGACTGCAGAAGCTACCCGGCCTTCAAACCAACACCGCATCCGCCACTAATCCTCACAAGGATAATCAACGATAGCTCAAAGCACTGATCCATAACCATATCGATCCTTTACGGAACAAGGGATACTAAAACAAAATCCCGAACACCACTCACCAAACCCCTAAGGAACAACAGATGCCACACGAAAACCCGAAACGCGACCCATAACCATCCAACGAGACTAGCTGATAAACAATATTCCACAATAATCATAAATAATTAAGACAACAGGAAAGAAACATACCCGCAACAGCAAACCGAAAAGCATGACCCTAAGCCCTTGGGGGCTCCGCTCCATCCTGACCTCCACCGGTGATCCTTAACGTGGCCGGTGCTGGAGCCCGCACCTGTCCTGCAGCAAGCTGTGTACAGTTGACCCTCAAGTGTCCAACCTGATGACAATGATAACATATCCTCAAATCCCGAACCGACACCGTCTACCGACAATCCCTCGCATAGTGTCCCTCCTTTCCGCACTTGCGGCATGTACCACCGGACCGACAAACTCCGGCATGACCCCTTCCACACTTTCCACAGACGTGGCTACCCTGATCTTACATCCTGGAATCAACAGTCTTAGATCATTTCGTCGCCGGCTGCAACAGAACCGGAGCTTGCCTCAGCTCATGCATCTGCAACTCAATCTCTAACTCATGCCGCCTGGCGGCCTCCTGCAACTCTAGCAAGGTCCTGCATCTCTGCGCGGACACAAACTATCTGATGTCTCTCTTTAGCATACTCAGATATCGGGACATCTGAGCCTGCTCCGAAGCGAACTCAGGGCAA
Organism: Lactuca saligna; assembly: GCF_052625555.1. Classification (NCBI taxonomy): domain Eukaryota; kingdom Viridiplantae; phylum Streptophyta; class Magnoliopsida; order Asterales; family Asteraceae; genus Lactuca; species Lactuca saligna. The sequence continues at coordinate 157,724,901 of NC_136425.1, read as the reverse complement.
AACATCGCCCTCTCAGTAAACATCCTAGTGATTTCCATCACAGACTCCGAATCCTGCTTCAGCTCGAGGAACTCCTGAGCCAACCTCTCCCTCTTGACCTGCGAAACATAACGAGTACTGAACATCTCTCTGAACTGATCCCATGAAATCGCAGCCCTCTGCGCATCCGAGTATGACCCCGTGGTCAATCTCCACCAATCCTTTGCCCCGAGCCTAAACAGGTTCAGAGTGCACCTCACCCTCTGATCAGCAGGGCATGAACACGTGAACAAACATCCCTCCACTTCTGATAACCATCCCATAGCAACGATCGGATCCTGAACTCCATCAAAGGTGGGAGGCTTCGTATTATCGAAGTCTCGATACTGAAAACCTCTACTAGCTCCTCCCCTTGCCGCTGCTACAGCTAATGTAGCCGCCGCGGCAGCCGTCTCCGCGAGAGCCGCATAGCGCTCATCAAAATACTCCACCATGGCGGTCTTGATCGACCCAAACAACTCCGGCAGCTCAGCCCGAAACAATGCAGCAACCTCATCATGCAGGATCTCATGAATCCTCGCATCCAACTCGTGCGTACTCATCTGACTGACAACCACGGGCTGTACAGACCCACCCGGAACTCCCTCTCCTGCTCCTGATCCTGACCCGAATCCACTCCCAGCGTGTCCTGAAGTCTCCATACTGAAAATAAACCACCAGAAATCTCAGACACTTCCCACTATCCCAGGAACCAACTCCCAACCCAACCCTAGAGGTCATGGTTTCCCTGATACGCGTATGGGTCCTGTGCTTTCAGTAGTACGGGCCCATACTACCTTCCACACCTACCCATATTTGTATGAAGTACTTCCACAACACCCTAGAGACAAATATACATAACAACGCTCTATCCTCACAACTAGAGGAACACTAGAAATCTCTCACAAGGAAACCCTAGGCTAGCAGGCATCATAAATCAGGCAACACATCAAGAAATCCTGAAGATCCCTAGCCTAACTCTAGCATGCTGTTCTATCAAAGTTCAATAAAACAAATATCATATATGGTACTTGGGGGGTTACTTACTGGCTCCGGCTGATCGTACCTCCGCGTTCTCCTTTACTTATTTTGAAAACCATTTTAATTTTTTTTTGAAAACTCTCCTCGATTTGAGACTGGAGTTACACAAGTGTTCCTCCAATTCGCTCAAACCAAGGCTCTGATACCAACTTGTAACGACCGAAAAATCCAACCAATTTAAATTTTTCAAAAACAATCCACTTTAATAACACTATTACAAAAGGTTTTCAATACATTATTCATCAGAGTATTCCCAGGTTCATTTTATAAACATAAACGCGAGGAACGGTACGATCACGCCTTTGCCTTGCCACTGCTCCCTGAAGAACCTGAAAAACATTAAACCACAACTGTAAGCCCGAAAGCTTAGTGAGATACCCCCAAAATACCAACCTCATATACAATACACATATCACACTATTTCATAACGAATCACAGAACAATCATGCATAACGGGTCTACTGTGGGACTGGTCCGCCATCCGAGTCCGATCAAGTACATCGAGTCTACAATGTGGTTGGTCCGCCCGCACTGGGCCTTCAACTCACCTGGTCCACTCTCTGAGTCTACAGTATGACTGGTCCGCCCGCATCGGGCCTTCAGTCGGCCTGGTCCACTCTCCGAGCCTCGGCACGTCTGGTCCGCCCGCATGGGGCCTATAGCATATCCAGACCGCTCGCTGGGCCTTCGGAACAACCGGTCCGCCCTGAGTATCTTGGCCTACAGCACAAAGCAGGACCGCCTCAACCCATCTCCAGTCCAAACAACCATGTACACATAAACATATAACCATATAACAGTTCACATTCAAACAAGCCGATCTAATAGCTCACATAGCATAACATACTCTAAGCAGGATACCGACCTAACAGGTCATTAGCATAGCATCTCCCTATCTCTCAGGATACCGATCTCAATCAGGTCTCTAACATATACCGTCCTAACTCTCAGGATACAAGCATAACACAACAACAAAATAACAACAACTACCCGGATCTCCATCCGATAAGGGCCGGCCTTGGTGCCTTAGACCCTGTTGATATAGTGAGGATAGCTCACCTCGAAACTGTCGACTGAAAGGATAAGATCCTACTGCTCCAACTCTGACACGAACTCCTCCACTGAACACCAAAACATTCAATTCAATAAATACCCTTAATTACCAAAATATCCCTGGAAGACAATTGGTCAACCTTGGATAAAGTCAAAGTCAACCCCTGACTGACTCTACTCGCCGAGTCAACCCGATGACTCGCCGAGTCCCCTAGTTCAGATCTTCCCTCAATCTGCGACCCAACTCGCCGAGTCACCCCAAGACTCGCCGAGTCCAACAACTCTGAGTCCACTCGCACCCAACTCACCGAGTCATCCCTTGACTCACCGATTCTCGACTCAACCAAAAAATATTGGGACTCTTCGACAAGACTCGCCGAGTCCAAGAACAGACTCGCCGAGTCTAAGGCTATCTTCAACCTACTCGCCGAGTTGTTCTTCCAACTCGCCGAGTTCCAGGCCATCTTCAAGTAACTCGTCGAGTCCACCCATGTGACTCGCCGAGTATCATCGGTCTGAATCAATTCAGAATCACTACAGGCCATGCAATTGATCCAAAACATAGATCTAACCTCCTGCAATCCATCCATCACGTAAAGTGGCAAACTTTACGTGAATCCAAAGAGATCTAGGCCTTATTCACCTTAGAACTAAGGTTTGGGACATGATAGCTCCATTAACAACACAAGAACAAGGGCTTTAATGCTCTTAAGGCCTTCTCCACTCCAGATCTGAGGTAGCAACCTCAGATCTATCCTTCAAACTCAAGATGTCACATAACTAAGCTTCCCACACAACCCCAAAATGAGAATCTAAGAGAACACATCCCAAGAACGAAATATTACCTCTAAAGAATGCCCCAACAACAATGAAACTCGAATCCAAGCAAAGCCCTTTGATCCAAGCCTCTTCTCCTTCAAGATATCTTCAACAACACCTCTCCAAGCTCCAATTTGCTCAACAATGGGGTTCCTCCACGAAATTAGGGTTTCTGGGACTCAAGGGGGGTCAAGGAGGCTGTGGAGGAAACATAATGATCTTTATATAGGGCTCATTCCCTGGATTTAGGGTTTTCTTCGCCCAACACCTACTCGTCGAGTCCATCTTTGGACTCGCCGAGTAGGTCGCTTGACACACGACCAAAGTCGGGACTCTACTCGCCGAGTCCATCCATGGACTCGCCGAGTCGCCCTTCAAGATTTACACTTTTAGCCCTTCAACTCTACTCTTGCTATTCCGAGATGTTACAGTATAGCTTTCAGATATAATCATATTTCTATCCCAAAACCCAGATCTAATACCTTTATTGAACCTTGTTGCATATAAGCCCTATATCTTACCTTATTCATGGATTTTTAAGCCTATAAACTTCTTCAAGAGTCTATGTGCACGTAAATATGGAACCTTCACATGAAAACCAAGCCTTAGGAACCCAGATCTATCAGTTGGATGCGTTGATTTTGAGCAGAATCGTCTGAATAGTAAGTGCATGCATGCAACTCGGCGAGTCATTCTTCGGATTCGGCGAGTCGAGTCGCGAGTCCCCGAAGTTTCCCCTATTGAGTTATGTGAGTGGAACTTGTGAGTGTAAGGAGGACTCAGTGAGTTGATTGGTAGACTCGTTCGTGGAGGGACTCGGCGAGTCAATACCCTGACTCGGCGAGTCCAAGGCATTCTTCATATCTCTAGATCAGACTCAACGAGTTGTTCATACAACTCGGCGAGTCAAAGCCAGAGTGTTCATGCGTTGAAGGAGGACTCGACGAGTTGTTCATACAACTCGGCGAGTCGGATGCAGATTGACTGAGTGATAGCATCAAAGAGGAACTCGTCGAGTCTATGCCAAACTCGACGAGTAGCAGCGAGCAGAAGCAAGGAAGTAAGGGTGAGGACTCGATGAGTTGGTGACCCAACTCGACGATTCAGGTCAATTGTATGTTGACTTTGACCAATAGGATTGACCTTGACCAGGGGAAAAATAGTCATTTTACCCTCAGTATAGTTATCAGTATTTGATTCAGTGTGTTATGGAAAATGTAGCCGGGGAGATACCGGAGCAGCAGCAGACAGTTTCCAGAGCAGTTCATTTACCAGCCAGTTTATGAGGTGGGTTTCCTTCTAGTAGGAACGGGTCTAAGGCCACAATGTCGGCCCGTTTAACTAGCAGAAGTTTCCAAAATTCGGTCCGATGTAGTAGTTAGGATGTTTGATGCCTTCGTGGCTCAGATAGGGTTTATGTGTTATGTGTTCCCGGCTACAGCCCGATGCAATATGCAGTTTATGTTTTCATGCTTGTTGATATGTTTATGCTATGCAATGTTATGCTCAGTCAGTTTCTGGACTTCGGTCTGATGCAGGGGACAAGGTCCCAGTCAGTTCCGGACTTCGGTCCGATGCAGTTTCCGGACTTCTATCCAATGCAGAGGGCAAGGCCCTGGTTAGTTCCGGACTCCGGTCCGATGTAGTTTCCGGACTTCGGTCCGATGCAGTGGGCAATGCCCAGTATGTATTTATATGTTATTGTATGGTATGTGGTAGTTTGGGGGAGCTCACTAAGCTTTGTGCTTACAGTTTCAGTTTTGGTTTCAGGTACTTCTACAAGTAAAGGGAAGTGCTCGGGATGATGGCATCGCACACACCACAACTTCAACTTTATTCCTGGGAGTTCTGTTCAGATACTTAGATATGATTTGATACAGTTTTTGATACGACACTTTTGTTATGGCTTTTGAGATACCCGACGTATGGTTTTTATTATATGACATCCAGCGTTATGACTTTTATTATTATTTAAAACCAAAATATTTGGGTCGTATTTTTGGGATGTTTCACTTATGGAATACGGACCTTAGACGATTTCAAGGTGGGCTTCCACCTCAATTTGTCCACCCCCTTAGTCCATAAGATTCACAACCCAAATTCAATTATCTTATAATTGACAATTACAGTCCCCTTTATTTAAATAATCTCTTTTTGCCACAAAATTAATTCTTAATTAATTCATGACCAATATTAATTAAACAATATGATTTCTCTTTTAATATATTATTCATATAATATATTAATAAACCATAATAAGACCCCTCCCTTTCCATAAATCATCCTGTGTAGTTGGTATGGTAAAGGCAACCCAAAAGGACCATGCAACAACCGAGTCAAGTACATACCAAATATAGTTATGGACTTAGACACTAATCCAATGGGATCTACATTTAGACATGTTAAGATGTTGTATTAAGCTCTTAATGAGGAAATAAGGGAGTCTATGGTTACTTCGTGCGTACTTGGGGTACGCCCATCATACTCGGTCAACGGCCCCATGTATGGTCAAGGGGAGGACTACGCCTAGCGTACCTCCATAGTACACCCAACATACACTTGCTGAGTTGACTCGACTAAGTTAACTTAGCTGGGTTAAATCGGTTGAGTTGACTCAGGTTATTCATGGATTTTAACCAGTTTGACCTTCACTTTGACCAAATTTGTCCTTAAGGGTATTTTTGGATTTAGATGGAGATTGGTCATTTGATTTCGATAGGTGTCAGTTAGAGAGCTAAGATTCGGAGTCCGGACATCATCAGCTTTTATACAATTTGTGAGGTGAGTTTTCCTCACCGTACTTGTAGATCGAAGGCACCAAGGTTGAGCCTTTAGATTTGATATCATGTTATGTATGTTATCGTGTTGTAGTGATCTGTTAGATCTGTATCACTTTCAAAATCTCATATAGCCCCTTATTAATGTCCTAGAACAAGCCTAACACTTATAATGGATTCAATTAGAGAAACTCATGGTGATATATGGTTTATTCAATTTGAAATTTGATTCTAAATCAATTCAATAACAAATTCATTCATCCAAAAACACTCAAATCAACTCATATGAGATTTTACACCATGGATGAAACTTCAAAGCTCCAACTTCCACCACGATCAATTAGGGTTTGATGACATAGAGTTTAAGTGTTAATATGCTAGGATTAGCACTAAATTTAGCTATTAATTACATTAGAGGATATAGTTTTTGGATTTGGATCAATATCCAAAATCTATATACATATTTAACAAAGGGATAAGAGGTTTTCTACTTTCCAAATCCTTAGATGACCACTTGTCTTCAAATCCTAATTCATTCTTCAATAGCTTCACCATGAAGATTTTGAAAATTGTCCATGTGTAATGCCTAGTTCCCGGTATGTATTCCAAATCCTTAGATGACCACTTGTCTTCTAAATTACCATGAAGATTTTGAAAATTGTCCATGTGTAACGCCTAGTTCACAATATGTATTTAAATAAAGATTTATTCATTTTTGTATCAAAACTCGACGAGTTAGAGGCCCCAATATCGTCGAGTAGGAATGGAAATTAGATGCGGGTTGTAAAATCTACTCGACGAGTTGAGATCCCCAACTCGGGTAGTAGGGCTGCTAGAATGAAACCCTAATTTTGGGGTTTTGCACCCTATTTAAGCATCTTAATACCCACATGCTGGCCTGATTTCCAACCTCCAAGTCTCAAACCCTAGATTCAAAAACCCTAATGCATTTGTGAGCTTGTGAGCCATTTTTGAGTGAAACTTTGAAGCTTGTGAAGGAAGGATAAGCTTGGGGATGCAAGGAGAAGTTAGTAGATCCAGAGAATTCATTTCATTCCCATCATTTTCTGGTGAGCAAGTCTCAAACTTGCTTAGTGATTTCTTAGATCTCTTTATTATCATTTTATTGGGTTTTGGATCCAAGAAGCTTGATCGTTGGGATATGGACATCCCAAGTGAGTGTACCAACATATTTTGAACCATGGAGGGCCTTCATGGAATAAATGTGCAATCATTATGGCCATTGAAGCCCCATGCAAGCTCTAGGATGTCATTTTGGACTTTTAAGCTCTAAAAGGCCATGCATGGAGGGAAAGGTGGAAGCTTTACATGTTCATGAAGTGTCTATGGTCCAAATCTCAGTTTATATGACTTTGTTTAGAGTATTGATGGATTTAGAATCAAGATTATGTTGAGCATGGAAACTTGGCGAGTCTGAGGTATGACTCGATGAGTTGAGTCAACTTGGGATATTGACTTTGACTATGACTGGACATTGACTTTGACCATGACCTTGAATTTGACCAACGTTGACCTGTGAAGGGGTCTTGTGTATAGAATGTTATTTAAGGGGTTGTTTTATATAAGGAGTGAATAGATTCAACTATTTCACCTGACATTCGAGGTGAGTTTTCCTCTTGTAGGAATGGGTCAAAGGCACTAATGTAGACCCGTTTATGTAGCTTATGCCGGACTAAGGTCTAATGTCGGGCTATGCCCAATTTAGTTTTATATGTTTCCAGAATTCGGTCCAATGTCGGGGAAAACTCAAGGAATTTTTGTATGCTTGATGTGTTAGTGATTCTTGCATGTGTTTGTTTGTATTTTTCTGGACATCGGTCCGATGTCGGGGCAAGCCTGAGGAATGTTTATATGCTTCCGAATTTCAGTCTGATGCCAGGCGGGGCTCGAGGAATGTTTATATGTTTGTGCTACGTGTTTATGTTTATATGTATTGGTTGATATGCTTATGTATACCGAGCTTTACTCGATGACGGGTGGGGACAGATGCCAGATTTTTGTCTAATGCCTGGCAGGGCCCGATGTTGGACTTCGGTCTGATGTCAGGTTGGGCCCGATGCAGTGGGCTAGGCCCAAGTTATGTATTATGTGTTTATGTATTTATGTGTATGGTATGTGGTAGTTTGGTGTGACTCACTAAGCTTTGTGCTTACAGTTTTCAATTTTGGTTTCAGGTACTTCCGCTAGTAAGGGGAAGAGCTCGAGATGACCGTATAGTAAGCACCACAACGTTCAGCATGCGATGATTTATTCTGATGTTTTGACATATGATTTTGATATATGGATAAATGTTATGAAGTTTTTGAAATACATGAGTTATGATTTTATATGATTAATGATAAATATGGTTTTTATTAATGATTTAAAAATGAAAAATTTTGTCATATTTTTGGGATGTTTCAAGTTGGTAACAGAACCTTGGTTTGAGGGATTCCGGTACACTCTCGAGTGTGTCTGGACTCAAACTGAGGACTTGGTATAAATAATTAAAAAAAAAACCATTTTTATAAAGAGGATTTTTGAAATGAGAAAAAGGGTGTGGTGCATGCAATCAGCTGAGCTCAAGTACTCCCAAATTACACATACAAGTTTATGTTATCATATATTTATGAGAATTACATGCAATATTAGGTCCAAGGATCTAGGAAGTATACCTTATGTGCGTGTTATATGTTTAATAGATTTATGATACTACATGCTAGTACTAATTAGTGAGTAATATGATCGCATGATTAAGATATGTTTAATTATGTTTACTTAATCCTCGAATGTTACTTCCTTTGAGCTTTTAGGAGTTCTAGTCTAAGTAATTTCAGAAGGTTAGGTTTAGCTCTATTCACTACAAGAAAAAGACCCTTTTACGACGCGCAAATCACGACACTCATTGATTAATGTTACGAAAAAGAGAGTGACATTAAAAAAGTGTCATCTCTTCAAAAAATTTAAGGATTTAGGTCACGCATTATTGCGTGCCCTTGACTTAGTGTCAAAAGAAAAAAAATTAAAAACACGGAGGGCACTGTATCTTAAATGCTTGTCCACTATAAGTGTCGCTTTATAATTTTAATGAATGCGCGTTTAGCAGAGAGGGGCAAAAATGAAATCCCAAAAATTTTGAAAACTCGCCTTGTTCTTTTGTGCCTTCTTTTTATCTTTGACATTCGCAATCAATTCTCTCCTCTCCCTCCTCTCCGATCCGCTTCTCCGCTACTCCTAACCTTACTTGTTAATCGTCTCATCGTATCTCTGCTCTCCTGTCACTCTGGTTAGAAAGAAATTTCAAGCCCTAGTCTCCCTCTGAGACAGAGACGAAAAGAGAAGAAACATGAAGAATGCACCTATTGTTGTTACGACTTGTGATGCTTCTCAAAGCTTTTGATAAGAACACCGACTCAGATGCTTCTCAAAACTTTTTATAAGCACCCAACTGAGTTTCCATACCAGAAATCGACCCACGCCATCAATTTAGGGTTTTTTCATCCCTCAAATTACGACCCACATCCTCCCTACATCGATGCTTATTGCTTCATTTCTCACCAGAAATCGAACACTTTACATTCATAGGGCAACAAAATCAACTATTGCTGGAACTTGGGTTTCGGTTCCTACTGAAATCGAAGGGTTTCCGGTCACAGACCATAAATTTGAAATCAAAGGGTTAGGGTCTCGTTTGTCACTGAATGCTCACAGGGCCACGTAAGCTAGGGTTTTGGGCAAAGCTAGAATTGATCATGTCTCATTCCTTCGGAATCACGAAGACGCTGATTGCAATGAAGTGTAGATGCGGTTAACAGAAGACGAGGAGACATGAGAGAAATTAGGAAATTAGTTAGAAACAATAACTAGTCTTCGTTCACGCTCCTCTCCAAGCTAATCGAGTTCCACTTTTTTCTTATCTGACTCGCTTGACCATAGTAATGGTTAGTAAAGTTCCACTTTTTCTTCTTTCTTGCTTCTACTTCATTTAATGGTGTTTGGAACTATGTTTGATTTGTAATTTTTGCTGCTTGGATTATGAAATTGATTCCTCAGGGTATAAGTTGCGATATTCCCTATTAGTAATTAGATTGTCTTTTTTTTTATTATGTCAATTGATTAGTTTCAGTGAAAGTATTAAGTAATCATAATCGAAATAATCCAATGCATCTAACTCTGTGGACTTTTGTTTTATTCATCTAATAGGGAGTTATATGAATTGTGAATCACTGTGAATTATTAGAATTGATATGTGAATCCTTCAATGGTGGATAGAGGAACTCCAGCTGCTTTCCAGATCACATATTCGTCAAATAACAAAGCTCCCACTCCTACTTATTCATTTGTTATAGTTGTACACTGATTATGAGCTTTTGTTGCTTAATTTACCTTTCTCTCTCTGCAGATTGTAGGCATTAGGTTCTTGTGGAAAAATATTATACAGTCAATCACAAAAGTGAGGTCAGGGGATAAGGGACTTGGTTTCATCCTTTCACACACCATGGGGCTAGTTAAAACCCTTAACAATTTATCTTTCCGAAAAGAACCTTACAACTTTGGTCAAAGCATTTGGGAGTGTCGCCCATTAAGGAAGCTTGCTAATGTTGTATGTTTCCATATTTACCCTTTTCTGATTGGATCTTTTTAGTGATGAGTTAATACTTTTTACTTTTTTTGTGTAGACATAAATTATGGGTAACAGAGATAATGTTGATGAGATGTCATGCATAAGTGCAGACATAAATTGAGTGATGTCCCTGATATATACTGATTAGCAGCAAAAACCAAGGTATGTCAGAGGGCATTTTTGTCTTTTCACAAACATAATGTAACATGAACCATGTTTTAACTTTGTTTTTGTTTTTGTTTTTCTTTTTGCGGGGTGTTTTCGTCAATCCAAATTTCATTGAACCATTTGGACTCACTTTAATTGAGGTAACTCTACACAATTTCACCACTTTTATTTGGTTACCAATTTATTTATTTATTTTTTATAAAATAGGTTGTTGTTCATGGGTTACCAGTAGACATACATCGGCTTAGTCTCGTTAAATATTTATTTTCATTTCATGTTTTATTGGCAACTTCTTTACAAATTGCGTAAGTTCATTCGTTTTTAGTGAAGAAAGCGGTGAATCTTGCGGATTTTGATGCGTTTATTTGTAATAGCGGAGCGGATTTGTATTGTTCTTCTTCTCATTCTAAAGATAATCTGTATGTTTTTTATTTATATCATCATTCGCATATTGAGTATCAATGGGGTGGAGAAGGACTTCAGAAGACTTTGGTCAAATGGGCGTCTTCTATAATTGATAAAAAATCTGAGATGAAAAGTGAAAAACATGTTGTTACAGAAGATGAAGAAGTCACAACAAATTAGTGTTACACTTTTAACATTCACAAGCCTGGTTTAGTAAGTTTTTTTTTAAATGAATTCGTATTAATGAAAGTATTTTGCTATAATTGAGTGGTTGAATTTGTATTTGTAGGTGCCACCTGTCAAGGAGCTTCAAAAGTTATTAAGGATTCAAGCTCTTCGTTGTCGTGTTATTTATTGCCAAAATGGAAGGAAAATAAATGTTATTCCAGTTTCTGCATCTCGTTCTCAAGCTCTCAGGTATTTATTAATTTTATTTAAAAGGAATTATCTTTATAAAAACTGCAGAAAGATTAAGTACTTGCATAATTCAGGTATTTACATGTTAGTTGTTCTTTCATAGAAAAAAAAGAAGAAGACATCAAACACATGGCTTAATTGGCTCTCTTTTACTTCAACATTGTTTTTTGTGATTCAAACGACTTTAAGTTCAGCTCTTCAAAACCCTTGCAGCCAACCTCCATTATTAGTATAGTGCACCATGTGGAGGCCAAATACTCAGCTTTGCTTTTTAAGAAGCAACTTGTTGTTTATGTTGAAAAGATATATGGATTTATTTGTAACATCTTGAAGAAAGAATTGTCACACTTTCTTTCCTATTGTATCCAGGTACCATATTTTTGGGAAAAAATTAGCATATTTTTGATATGCTAATTCCATAATTTCCTAATAATGATCAGGCACCAATTGCAGGTATGCTAAATTCTTTAAATAAAAATTTCTTTATTGCCTTCCAAGTGTATAGTTGGTTAACCTTCCTTCTTATGTTCTCAAAAATGGTTACAAGTATGTAGTCGTAAAATGGTTTAAAACAACAGATTTCCAAATTTGTCATTTGTTTAATTACTAATTAGTGGTTTATTTTATTACATGCAATAAACCATTTGTAGAAAGTCACATGATCTGATAGATAAGAGATTATAAAATTATATTGGTTTAATTCAAGTTATAACTTTTGAGTGCTTCAAATCTGATTAGTCAAAAAAATGCTGCCGAATTAAGTTATCTTTCATTATTCTTACTGATAACCAAACCTATTGTTTTTTTCTTAGTCGGTTAGACCTCATAATTTTTTATTACTTTGAATTCCCATAAAAATGCATGTTTTGTTTGGTCACTCAGGTATTGAGTCGACCAGAGCAGTTGAATAAGCAAGCTCGTACACTGAATAAGCAATGTCTACAATCATTGATCAGTGGGACAACAAAGTGGGTGATGGTAACTGTGGATCAACAGTAAGTCCATCCATGTCCACATTCAGATTTTGGAATTATCATCTATATATCTAACTGATTATACAACTTATAATTTATAGAAGTCGATAGGCGCAACAACAATTCAACACAACAGCAGTTAAACTGTTTTCTTTATATTGTTGTTTTGACGATTTTCCCCTTCTTGGATATTTTCTCATAGAGACAATACATGAGTTAAAGTGTTACTTTTCTACCCTACATTCTTCCTGCTTATCTATCTTTTTGTTTTTTTTCTTTCTATCTGCTTCATGGACTGATTTTTATGCTTATATGTGTTTTTGGATTGTCATGTAGGCAGCATCCGAGCTTATAAAGGCTAACTAGTACAAGTTTTCTCTATGACTTTATGCCTATTTCATCCCTTCTATCTTATGCCTCAAGACAACCCTGATGTATTGACCAAAATACCCCTTTTGTGACTTAATGTCTCTTTTTGTGAAGTTATGTTTTATGGTTGTCAGTTGATGTCTATTTAAGTTATTACATATCATATACATCATGACCAAACCAACATATTGTCCAAAGTACCCTGTATGTAAACTTTTTTTTTTTTTTCTGATTTACCAATAAATGCTATGTTTATGTGTAATAGTGTTAGCACATGAATTAAAGTGTTTTTACGGAAATTATCTTAGGGTGCATACATATATGTTTCCTGGAATTTTTTTTTGATAGAGAGGTTAAAGAGCCATGATAGAGAGGTTAAAGATAAAGAAAGAGAAAGACAAAGAAAAAGAAAAAGAAAAAGAAAGGGAAATTAGAGAACCTGATCGTGATCGTGAAAGCAGGTATTTTTTTTTTATGTTCTTGTTCTCTCTTTACTTTCTGCTTGTATTGATAATATGTGCTTTATGCTTTGTGGCAAGTATCTCTCTTTACTTTGACATGAATAATTATTAATACACCAATAACTTGTTTAAACAAACAGAAGAGTGTATGACAATAGAGGCAGCGTGAAATGTTCAAATACCAGTAATGGCCCACCATATTCCGGGTAACAGTTGTTTTCCTTGGGCCAATAGAGACATCAAATGCACCTGCTACAAGCACAACATCCAAGGAGGTTAGTTTCATATCATGTTCCATCACGTGCTGCTAAAATAATGCCTGATATTTGTTATAAAGGGAAAAACTCCAACAAACTATGCCCATTGTTTCATATTAGGTCCTTATGGGTTGGTAATAGCAGGTTTACAGGTTAAGTCAACTTTAAAATATTGACTCTTCTATAGCCACAAAAATACTTGTTCAAGGACCTAATGTGGACAAAAAAAAGTTCCTGACTAATCTGGGACAATAGGTATAGTTTGTCGGAGTTTTTACGACTTTACCCCTGTTATAAATTCAATGGCATGTTGATTATTTTGTATCGTAGATAGATAAAATCTGATGAATACTAGGATATTTATGTCTAGGATTGAACTGCACATGCACTCTTCTGGTAGAATTTACCAGAATTATATGTACAATATATAACAATCTCCCATTTGGTAATGAATTGTTGCTTCCAAAACAAAAAAAAAACTATCATAACAAGTCAAAATCAATTGCTAAAGCAACCATGTGTGAGTTTTACTTGCAAACACAGTTTATTAGACCACAAGAGTAAGCTTCAAATTGATCATAAAGTTGAGTAATATATAGCAGTCTCCTATTTGACTTTTTTTAGATTCTTTATGATTTTTATTTAATTTAATTTTCTATCCAAACCAAATTATCCTTGAAAGGAGTTATTAATGATCCTCATTTTTGGTGCATCTTGTGAAATTGTTCATAGTTGGGCTGTTAATGTTCCTGTTTGTTTTCATTTATGCAGGTAACAATCTTGTTGAAAGGACTTATGAATAAGATGTTAATGGTAACAAGTTTAACACTCGAGTCCATATGATTAGATGTTAATGGTAATGTACAAGTTTAACACATGTGTCTATGTTATACATACAGATTAAATGCAATGGATTGCATTTTTTGTATATGATATTTTATTTTATATTATGGAATCGATTGTATTTTGTGTATATGGTATTTTATTTCTATTATGAGAGATTAAATGCAAATTTAATTTATAAATTAATAAATATATAAATATATTTAAAAAAAAAAAAATTACGATACGCAAAAATGTGTGTCGTCTTCATTTATGACATGACCTTTCTTGACTGGGGCTTCCTTGATACGCATTGCGTGTCATAAACACGCACGTCGTAAGTTTACGACACACAAATGACAGGGCCTTCCTTGATACGCATTGCGTGTCATAACCGCGCGTCATAAATGTGTGTCGTAAATGCGCGTCGTCTATAGACGACGCGCAAAAGCGCATCGTCTCTCTTTATGACAGGGCCTTCCTTGACGCACATTTGCGCGTCGTCTGAGCATTTTACGACACGCAATGAGCATCGTAAAAGGCCTTTTTTGTAGTAGTGATTTCGTAGCTCTGGCTTAAGTCCAACCGTTATAAGGCAGGACCTCTCATTTAAAGAATTATCTAGTCTTAGTGATACGTAATAGTATTCACGAGCTAGTTAGGGGAGATAACAAGAACTTCTTATGCAGCTGATGGCAGAGAGTGGGTTGGTGATTACCCTACGACCATCCTAGGATGAGATTAACATGAGTACATCAGTAGCAGTAGAAGGGACTTGGTGGATTCAAGGTAGTTCTTGAGGAAAGTACGAATAGGTGGAAGGTAGTATGGTCTCGTACTACTGAGAGTAGAGGATCTGTACTCAAATCAAGGAAGGTTGAGATGAATCCAAAAAACTTGCAGTATATGTGATCCCTCGAGATATATTGAGTATTTTGACATTTGTTATGGTATGTTGTTTCAGTATGGTGACACTACGCACTAGACCAGTCGACAGTTTAGGCGCCGGTGAGTGATTGGGCTCGGGCTCTGGAGATGGGCAACTAGACAACCAAATAAGGGAATCCATCTGATCTGAGATCATGCGCAATATCATTAACCAGACTCATGTGATCTTCAGTACGATCAAGGAGGGTATCCTGGAGCTTTTGGATGAGAGATTGAGTGCATTCCTAGTAGAGGTTGAGACCATGATGGGGTCGCACACACTGACATTCAGGGAGTTCCGAGATTACAGAGCTCCAAACTATCATGGGGCTCGGGACCCCATTGCTAGCATCAGGTGGTTGGCAGATGTCGCCAATGCCTTCCGTACCAGTAGATGTCCCAAGGGGGAAAAATGTTGGGTTTTGAGCATTCTAACACTCCAATGGTGTACATGCAACCCTAGAAACCTTGGATCTATGTTTTCTCTAAAATACAAGCAAATTTTATTTCCAAGGTTTACAACCTAACTAGCATGTGTACTTGTAATACAAAACATTAAGTAGAATAACATACCTTTCTTTTGTGTTTGATTGCTTGGAGTTTTAGATCCTAGCACCAATAGTGTGGATACCTCAATTGGTGTCACAATCAACCTAAAAAAACTTGGAAATACTTGAGAGAATATGATGCTTTCTAAAATTGTCCCACCCTTGTTTCTCACACACACTAGTGCCAATTCTAGAACCAAGGACCTCTTTATAGACTATGGAGCATTAGCACCCTAATACCCATGTCTCTTCATTTACCAAGGATCCATGGGTTAAAAGTTCCATGGACTATCCATGGACTTCTATATACGCTTAGCCCATACTAAATAAATCTTAGCCTAATCCATATATATATGTAAGAGTCCATATTTAATTAGACTCTTTTGATCAATAAATTAATTCCAAAATCAATTCTATATCAACACTAATTAAATAATATGATTTCATATTAATACATTATAACCTATAATATATTAATAGAACACAAACATCTTATTCTAAAAAGTATATCCATACAAATTGTTAGGTGAAGTGCAACTCAAATTGACCATGCCGGGTAGGGTCAAGTTCATACCAGATATAGTTATAGACTTAGACACCTTATCCAACAGTCTTCCACTTGGATAAGTCTGATAACTATCATTGCAAGTATAAGTTCAGGAACCAACCAGCAATCGTAGCTCTTTAAAACTTTGTTGAACTATGAAGCGCCATTTTAGATAAGTGATCATATAATCCTCTGTTCTCAAGATATCAGGCGGACAAATACATGGAACAATGTCGTACTTTTGGTGCAGCAGTTGTTTCTCGAGCTCTGATTTGTTTGACATAGAACTGAATTGAACACATCAACTAGGTTCTGGTCAGGCCTGACACATAAGTCAAAACCAAATCATCGAGGGGCCCATATATCGCTTTTGTTTCTAGAAGGAATAAATAAACATCGACTCTTATGCTTGTACTAACTACTAGTTGAATTATGCACAAAAGTACTTTTTATGAAATCAAGTTACCGATGCGTTTTCGTACAATCAATGGATAACCAACTCATAGTCAATAACTGACATCTCTAGGTTTGAAGATATACATGATATTACCGTCTCTCGATCACTCGAGATAAATTCCATGAAGTGATACAAGTGAGTGTGGATTTAATCCAATACTCACGCCTTACTATCGAGCATTCATGAATGTTGTAGCAACCATTTCCATGTCTAATGAACCTTAGACAAATCTTACAAGCCAAATTTATGACATTATTAATTCAATACCTACTTCCAATATACTACCGACGGTGGAGAGTTTTGAATACAACAATTATTCTAGAAGTCAAAACATGCAAAATTGAAACAATAGTAAACGATTAACATAAGATAGTAACACCTTCCTTATAAATAAACGACAACTTTTATTTAATCATCAAATATCAATTACATTTTACAAGTTTCAAAAATAGCTATATAGTTATTAAAATTAATATCCTCTCTCAGTCTGATGCTCCTAACATGATGTAAATGTCTAACCCTAGTCAATACCTTCATGAGGGGATCCGCGTGATTCTCTTCTGACAATACCCTCTTTACCACAAGGAGTACTTTTCTATCTTGTGTCTTATGAAGTGATATTTTCTATCAATGTGCCATGATCCACCATGATCTCTTGGTTCCCTGGCTAAGGAAACCACACTATTATTGTCATAGAAAATCTCCATAGGCTCCTGTATAGCTTGTACAACTCCAAGGTCTCCAATGAAGTTCTTCAGCCATATCGCCTCCTTTACCACTTCACTTGCTGCTATGTACTCTGATTCATAAGTAGAATCAGCTACTATCTCCTGCTTGGAACTTTTCCAAGTAATTGCTCCTCCATTTAGGGTAAAGACCCAGCCCAACTGAGAGCGGAAATTATCCCGATCAGTATAGAAGCTAGCATCACTATACCCCACTACTCTCAAGTCATCACTTCCACCGAGGGTAAGGACCTAGTCCCTAGTCCTTTGTAGGTACTTGAGAATATCCTTCACCACAGTCTAGTGTGCCATGCACGGATTCCCTTGACATTTTCTGACCATGCTCAAAGCAAAGGCCACATCAGGGTGAGTATAAGTCATAGCATACATGATCGAGCCAATAGTGGAAGCATGTTGTAGTCGACTCATCGCAGCTATCTTAGCCTCTGTACTCGGACTCTGAGTCTTACTCAATCTGGCATTGTGTTGGATCGGTAAGTCTCATTTATTGGAATTATCCATGTTGAACCTCTTCAACACCTTATCCAAGTAGGTACTCTAACTAAGTCCAATTAGTCTTTTACTCCCGTATCTCAGTATTCTTATCCCAAGAATATAGGCAGCTTCTCCAAAGTCCTTCATAGCAAAACACTTCCCAAGCCAGGACTTAACCTCCTGCAAAGTTGGGATGTCATTTCCTATGAGTAGTATGTCATCCACATATAGTACCAAGAAACTAACTATACTCCCACTAGCCCTAACATGTACACAAGACTCATCCTCGCTCCTTGAAAAGCCAAAGTCTTTTGACTTTCTCATCGAAGCAAAGATTCCATCTACGAGATGCTTGTTTCAATCCATAAATGGATTTCTCAAGCTTACACACCCTATTAGGGTACTTTGCATCAAGAAAACCCTTTGGCTAAGCCATGTAAACATCCTAAGACAACTTCCCATTAAGGAAAACGGTTTTGACATCCATTTGTAATATTTCATAATCACGAAATGTAGCTATGGCCAACAAAACTCTAATAGACTGAATCTTCGCTACTGGTGAGAAGGTCTCATCATAGTCAACTCCCGGAGTTTGAGTAAAGCCCTTAGACACCAGTCGCACTTTGTAGGTGTGAACCTTCCCATCCATGTTGGTCTTCTTCTTGAAGATTTATTTGCACCCAACTATCTTACGACCAGGTACATTGTCAACCAAGTTCCAAACTTCATTGTCATACATGGACTGAATCTCGTAGTCCATAGCCTCCTTCCATTTAGTTCGGGGCCTGTCATGGCTTCCCTGCAATTATTAGGTTCATCCAAATCTATTTGTGTACTATCACTGATAAATGTATCACCTTCATTAGTGATGTGATAACCCTAATAAAAACCAGGTGTGTTCCTAGCTCTAGTGGAAAGCCTCAGAGGTACGGACTCATCTATTGGCTCAACAGGAGTTTCCTCCTCAGGTTGGTCGCTAGTGTTTGAGGTTCCTTCACCGCTTGACTCTTGAAGCTCTTCAAGGTCAATTTTCCTCCCACTCTATCCTTGGCTTATAAATTCTCTCTCATGAAAAACTCCTCTCCTTTCCATAAAGACCACATTCTCACTGGGTCTGTAGAAGAGGTGACCAAAGGATTTCTGTGGATAGTCGATGAAAATACACTTCTCACTTCGAGGTTCGAGCTTGTCGTGCGACTTGCGCCTCACGAAAGCCTTGCAACCCCAAATATTGATGTGGTCTAAATTAGGAACTTTCCCAGTCCACATCTCGTGAGGTGTTTTGGCAAGCTTTTTGGAAGGGACTAGATCAAGGATATGGGCGACACTCTCTAAGGCATACCCCCAGAATGAGATTGGTAACGAAGCCTGACTCATCATGGAATGAACCATGTCCAACAAGGTTCAATTGTGCCTCTCAGCCACACCAGTCAGTTGTGGTGTCCTAGGAGGTGTCAATTGTGAGACGATCCGATATTCCTTAAGATAGTCAAGGAACTCAATACTATGATATTCTCCTCTCCGATCGGATTGAAGCATCTTGATGTTCCTACCCAGTTGATTCTCCACTTCCTGCTTTTTAACTTTTCAAAGGTTTCTGACTTATGCTTGATTAAGTAGATGTATCCATATCTACTATAATCACTAGTAAAAGTCAAATAGTAGTGATTAGCATCCCTAGTGGTGATTTTGAAGTGTCCACACACATCTGTGTGTATGAGGTCCAACAAACCTTCACCCCTCTCACAAGTACCAGTGAAGGGTGGCATTGTCATTTTTCCAAGTAAACAAGACTCGCAACTATCATCTGATTTTAGGTCAAATGATTCAACAACTCCAGCCTTTTGGAGTTGGCCTATGCGCTTCTTGTTGAGATGTGCAAGACGACAATGCCACAAGGATGATTTATCCAAGGTAATCGAAGAATCAATATAAAAAATGAATTATTTCCTAAGTTGTCTTTAATTGATATAGTTTCATATACAGCATCACAAGGTAATGCTTTAAAATAAAACACATCATTATAAAAAGCATCAATAACACAAACTTTATTATCAAATGACAATGTAAATCCTTGCTTGTACAAACTACGAAAGTAAATAATATTTCTTGCCATTTCTGACGAGTAACAACATTTATTCAAATATGAAGTTAACCCATTAAGCAATAAAGAATAAACTCCAATCTTGGTCACATGTGATGCTTTCCTATTGCCCATGATTAAGTTTATTTTCTCATGCTCCACTTCTTCACTACTTCTTAGGCCCTGCAAATTAGTATAAATTTGAATACCACAACCTATATCAAGCACCCAAGAGTTATTATGTAATGCGTTTTTAGACAATATGGCATAAATACCTGCATATGTGGGTTTAACTTTCCCAATCTTTACATCTTGCAAGTACTTAGGGCAGTTTCGCTTCCAGTGCCCGTTTTCGTTGCAGTAGAAGCATTGTGCTTCCTTTGGGTTTGAAAAAGAGCCATTAAGAGACTTTCCCTTGGTACCCTTTGAAGGGTTCTTCCTCTTCTTCCTGTTTCCCTGCCCAATTGCCAGAACAGGGGTTGTTGTAGGAGTACAGGAAGAAGTAACAACTGATTTACCTTTAAGGCCACTTTCAACAGTCCTTAAAAGTCCTTGAAGTTTGTTAAGCATGACTTCCTCCTTGTTCATATGATAAGTCATACGAAACTGATCATAACTTGGAGGTAAGGAATGGAGAATGATATTAATCGCCATGTCCTCAGGAAAGTCCACATTAAGCTTCCGCAACCGGTCCATGAACCTTTGAATTTTCTGCAAGTGGCTGGTGATAGGTTCACCATCCTTCATCCTGGCTGTTATCATGGAGGAGCTGATTTCATACCTCTCTTGACACATGCTCTGATGGTACCTTTCCATCAGATTCTAGTGCATCTCATAGGGTAGAAATCTTCATAGGATTTCTTGAGTTCATGAGTCATAGTAGCCAACATTATGCGGGACTCTTTAGTAGAATCCCTCTCATGTGCAGCAAACTACACAATCTCCATAGGATTAGCAGTCGACTCGTTGATAACCTTAAGCTCGTTGTCAAGGAAATATTCCTTGTCCTCATAGCGGGTAATCATTCTGATGTTCCTAATCCATTCATTGAAATTAGAACCATCAAAAGTGACTTTCCTACACAAGTTCATGAGGGAAAAAGAGCATGTAGGGTTTGAGCCAGCAACGGTGTTGGAAGACATTTGAAAGAAAAGAAAGACAAGTTTTAATTAGATAAGCAGTCCTTAATAAGTCACCCTAATGAAATATTAAGGCTAGGATTCTACAAACTATTTCGTAACTTGGAAGTGGGATGCCGTAATCCAAGCTATAAAATATTTGAAGGTAGGTAAATGACGATTTACAAATTTCCACCATTAAAAACAAAATAAATTATTAAGTTTTAATTGGATTTACAACTCCTAGAACTTTTGTGATACATTAAAGTATTAAACTTTCAATGGCACGTTTAAATCTTAATTTTGCCCTTCAAGTTTGTGGCTGGGATGCCGAGGATCACAAACAAGGTGTGAATAACCATGCAAATTGACTTGGTACCCTTAATTTTATCACCCAATCGATGTGCCAGTTAACCACATGCGCTCCACCGATCTATGCTAAAACATAAGTCACCCTTTGCCACTCTTACTAGTCACTGTTAGTGTGTCGGTTAACCACACACGCTTCACTAACGACTTTTAAGGTACAAAGTGTAATTTCATGGGTTAGCACCTATTTCACATTTTCCTAAAGTAACTAAGATTGGCAATTAATAAAGGTTTAGTTACTTTTTAATTTCATTATACTTTTAATGAGGATTAAGGTCCTATCCTACCCGTTCGGCTAACAACCCTCCACCAATCAAGGAAGCGGTGGATGAGAGTGGACACCCATTAAACCGTCATTTTATAGGTAGTAACCTTATAACCCCCTTATAGACCAGCTTCGTGAATGAGGCCTACTAACGGTAATATTGACTTATTCTTATACATATATATAATAATTAAACTTTTAATTTTATAAAAGTATAAGGGTTGCATTTTAAACTTTTAAAACTCTAAGGTTCAATTTGGAATTAATGTATTAATGTGTGAGACTTTACAAATTCCAAACTTGAGGGTAGGTTTTGAAACTATTCAAGACTTTTCAACTTCATAACTTGTGAGTTAATGTTTATTAAAATGAGTGACATTTCATTTTATGTTACCTATGTGTTTTAATATGGACTTTAAAAGAGTGACTTTTGGTAATCCATATCTTGAGGAAAAATTATGGATTCCATTAAAATACATAATTGATCAAGAATTAATCATTAAACAATTCAACAAATAATTCCTATCATCTATTAATAACTCATAAGAACATGAACATTCATATCAAAATTTCAAGAATCATATTAACACATATAAAACATGGAATTTTGATATTAGCCATTGTAAATGGAGTAGCATAACCATTACACCATCTAAAACAAGTTTTAAAACACCAAAAATAGTTTAGGTAATGTTTCTAGTCCATTTCTAGCAGCAAAACTCAAAAATCTGCATTCAAGGGATACTACTCATCGAGTGAAAGAACCTACTCGAGATGTACGATGAATTATCACATGAACTCGTCGAGCCCCCCATGGACCCGGCGAGTTCATGCATCAAATAGCAGATTTTTCAACAAGTTTGCATCAAGTATCAAGAAAACAAGTCTAGGCTCTGATACCACTGTTGGGTCTTGAGCATTCTAAAACTCCTATGGTATACATGCAACCCTAGAAAACTTCGATCTATGTTTTCTCTAAAATACATGCAAATTTGATTTCCAAGGTTTACAACCTAACTAGAATGTTACGGGGTACTTGTAATACAAAACTTTAAGTAGAATAACATACCTTTCTTTTGTGGTTCATTGCTTGGAGTTTTAGAGCCTAGCACCAATAGCGTAGATGCCTCAAGTGATGTCACAAATTATCCAAAAAAACTTGGAAATACTTGAGAGAATATGATGCTTTCTAAAATCGGCCCACCCTTGTTTCTCACACACACTAGTGCCAATTCTAGAACCAAGGACCACTTTATATACTATGGAGGATTAGGGTTACACCTTAATACCTATAACTCTTCATTTACCTAGGATCCATGGGTTAAAAGCTCCATGGACATGCATATACTCTTAGCCCAATCCATATATATATGTAAGAGTCCATATTTAATTAGCCTCTTTTGATCATTAAATTAATTCCAAAATTAATTCTAGATCAACACTAATTAAATAATATGATTTCATATTGATATATTATAACTTATAATAATATATTAATAGAACATAAACATCTTATTATCAAAAGTATATCCGTACAAATTGTTAGGTGAAGTGCAACCCAAATAGACCATGTCGGGTCGGGTCAAGTTCATACCAAATATAGTTATGGACTTAGACACCTTATCCAACAACAAGGTCTGACTTGCTTCCTGTCTTCTGAAGGACAGGGAACGTAACTGGTGGGAGGAGGTTAGGCATGCTATAGGTGATGTTGCCCTTGACACTACGACCTGGAGTGACTTTACGAGCAGGTTCAGGGCCAGTTTGCACCTGTGATTGAGGTGCACCAGCTTGCTAGGGAGTTCCAGGATCTCAAGCGGACGACTGAGATGATAACTGAGATCACCACCATGTTTAGGGAGAGGGACCTTCTCGTTCCACGGTACATGGAAGATGAGAAGATGGAAAAGGACCGATACCATGAGATGTTGTGGAGTGATATTTGCCAGTTTGTGAGATGATCTAGTTGCAAGACGCAAGAAGATATGATTGCTAGGGCGAGAGAGAGAGAGAGAGAGAGAGAGAGAGAGAGAGAGAAAGAGAGAGAGAGAGAGAGAGAGAGAGAGAGAGAGAGAGAGAGTTGGATTTGGAGATGGAGAAGAAGATGAAATCAAAAGGGGATTCAGTCAAGGAGTACGGGCAAGAAGCCCAAGGTATTAGATCACAGACCCAGGATCTAGCAGGGCCTCGACCATTATGGAAAATACGGAAAGTTACACGAGGGGACATGCAAGGCGGTGAGTTCAGGCTGCTTTAAGTGTGCCCGAACTGTTCATGTGAGAAGAGATTGTATAGCTACTACTACCACCACGACAATGTCAGATCTGATTTGCTTTCAGTGCAATCAGAAGGACACAAGTGGTCCTAGTGCCCAATTTTAGCAGTAGCAGTGTAGGTGATAGCACCCACTCTTTCTACATTGAGGATTACAAACGGTCTTCAGGGCCGGCCAGAGGCGCCTGTGGAGAAGAGCAGGGCATTTTAGTTGACAATCCAAGGAGGCACATGTAGCTCCTGACGTGGTGACGGGTATGTATCTTCTCCTTATCTCTTTATTTATATTGATTATCGCATATTTTTATGTGTTTTGTTGTAGGATCGTTTTTAGTGAACGATATATCAGCTTTGGTACTGTTTGATTCGGGTGCTACCCGATCTTTTGTGTCACTCTCACTCAACAAGTGATTCGTAGTGGCTCCAGGGGAAATAGATTGCCCACCTAACGTAGAGATAGCAGATGATAGGACCGTTCGGGTCGCGAGGGTTCACCGAGGATGTACACTCTAGTTGTTCGATGAACAGTTTTATGTGGATCTAGTCCCTATTCCCCTGCGAGGGAATAAGGTTATAGTTGGTATGGACTAGTTGATCCCCAATGGGGAAGTGATCGACCGCGAGCAATAGCTAGTGATGGTTCAGACTCCTAGTGGGGGAGGGTTAGTGATTCAGGGTGAGAGGCCGCAGGGTGGACTGACCCTATGTTCAACACCGAGAGCAAGGTGCTACCTTCAGCTGGGTTGCACAAGTTATGTTGCCTATGTCATGGATACCTGGGATAAGGGTAAGGTGATAGTGGATGATGTAACAATTGTGCGAGAGTACCCAGACGTATTCCCGGAGGATTTGCCTGGGATACCTCCGGAGAGACAGGTTGAGTTTAGGATTGACCTGTTCCCTGGTGTGGCTCCGATATCCAAGGCACCATATAAGTTGGCTCCTCCCGAGATGTAAGAGTTATCTACACAGTTGCAGGAGCTACTAGATAAGGGATTCATCAAGCCGAGCAGTTCGCCATGGGGAGCTCCAATCCTATTTGTGAAGAACGACAGGTCACAGCGCATGTGTATAAACTACCAGGAGTTGAATAAGGTAACGGTAAAGAACCGTTATCCCCTCCCGAGGATTGATGATTTGTTTGACCAGCTACAGTGTGAATCTTCGTTCTCCAAGATTAAACTGTGACCGGGTTATCACCAGATGTGCGTTAGAGACGATGATGTACAAAAGACTACTTTTAGGACTTGTTATTGTCTCTATTAGTTTGTGGTGATGCCGTTTGGGCTCACCAATGCTCTTTCCGCGTTCATGGATCTCAGGAATCGCGCATACAAACCAATGTTGGATCGGTCTGTGATAGTCTTCATCGATGATATATTGGCTTATTCCAAGGCTCAGGGGCAGCATGATGAGCGTCTGAGGGAGGTGCTGGAGACTTTGAGGAGGGAAAGATTTTTTTGCAATGTTCTCTAAGTGTGGGTTCTGTTTGTGCGAAGTGCAGTTTCTAGGACATCTTGTCAACCAGAAGGGTATTCTAGTCAATCCGTCCAAGATAGAGGTCGTGATGCAGTGGGAGGTTCCAAGGTCACCAACTGAGATTCAGAGTTTTCTTGGTTTAGCAGGTTACTATCGGAAATTCCATTGGGGGCCTGAGCAACTGGCATCCTTCGAGACTCTTAGACAACAGTTATGTGAGGCACTAATTCCGACTTTGCAAGAGGGCGTCGACGACTTCATGGTTTACTATGATGCTTCAATCATGGGCATGGGTGTGGTTTCGATGCAGCAAGGTCACATGATAGCTTACGCTTCGAGGAAGTTGAAGCCTCATGAGGCGAACTATCCGACACATGATTTAGAGCTGGGGGTTGTGGTTTTCGCACTCAATATTTGGCGACAGTACCTCTATGGGGTTCGTTGTACTATTTACGCGGACCACAAGAGCTTGAGGTACCTTATGGATCAGCCGAATCTAAACACAACATTGGTGGTTAGATGTGGTGAAGGACTATGACTGTTAGATCCTTTACCACCCGGGAAAGGCCAATGTGGTGGTCGATGCCCTGAGATGTAAGGCAGTGGCAGTACCAATTCGAGACATATGTCTGAGGATGACAATGAGTACTCTATTGCAATAGCATATCCAGGAGGCGCATGTCGAGGGCCTAAAGGAGGAGCGCCGAAAGTTCAAGCGGATCGTAGTCCAAGTGGCCTCATTTGATTATGACATCCGTTGGTTGTTGACCCTACATATGAGAGTTTGGGTTCCATACTGGTGCGGTGTATGGAAGGTTCTGATGAAGGAGGCTCACAAGTCGAGGTCCTCCATCCATCCTTGGGCGACGAAGATGTATCGGGATCATCACCCTAATTATTGGTGGCCTTGCATGAAGCGGGACGTAGCGTGGTATGTGGAGCAGTGCTTGACGTGTAGGAAGGTCAAGGTTGAGCATTAGCGACCTCACGTCAAGATGCAGTCATTGGATATTCCCGTGTGGAAATGGGAAGACATCACCATCGATTTCATCACCAAGCTTCCCAGTACCGCACGTAGAGTGCCAATTCCGATCCAGGAGAGTATATTGGCTGAGAAGCTAGTTGAGATCTATGTTAGAGAGGTGGTGGCACGTCATGGAGTGCCAATTCCGGTTGTGTCGGACCGAGATGTTCGTTTTACTTCTAGATTTTTGAAGCAATTTCTCGATGAGATAGGTACTCGTCTCCACTTCAGCACCGCTTTCCACCCCCAAATGGATCGACAGAGCGAGAGGATGATTCAAACTCTCAAGGACATGTTGCGCACATACGTTTTGGATTTTGGTGGCAGTTAGGATACATATCTTCCGTTAGCGGAGTTTTTGTATAACAACAGTTACCACACCAACATAAACCGACCTCCCTTCGAGATGCTCTACGGGAGGAAGTGTAAGACCCTAATCTGTTAGTGCGAGGTCATACAGAGGGTCATGAGGAGTACTAAGGTAGTACTCAAGACCACTGAGAGGATCCAGCAGCTCCGGAGAAGGCTCCAGACTGCTCAGAGTCGGTAGAAAAGCTATGCCAACAAGCACCTTTTAGATTTAGAGTTTCAGGTGGGCAACATGTTCATCCTGAAGGTGTCACCTTGGAAAGGTATTATTCGATTCAGAAAGCGAGGCAAGCTGGGCCCCCAATACATTGGTATGTTCAGGGTTTTGGCTCAGGTGGGCCGGGTCGCTTACTGTTTGGATCATCTAGCAGAGCTCAGCTAGATCCACAACACTTTCCATGTTTCTCATATACGAAAGTGCTTAGTAGATGACTCAACGGTTGTGCCTTTAGAGGATATTCAGGTTGATGATAGTCTGAATTGCATCAAGAGACTAGTAGCTATCCTGGATAGGAATACCAAGGAGCTGAGGAGCAAGAGGGTTGAGTTAGTGAAGGTGTATTGGTAGAACTGTAAGGGCTCGGAATGGACTTGGGGGCTCAAGGAGGAGATGAGGGACAACTACCTAGAGTTGTTTCCTAATGCAACATACTTTGAGGACGAAGTCTAAGACAAGTGGGGGAGAATTTTAATGCCCAGTTATCGGTATGTATATAAATAAAGATTTATTCATTTTTGTTTAAAAACTCGACGAGTTGGAGGCCCCAAACTCGGCGAGTTGGAATGGAAATTGGACGCGAGTTGTAAAGTCTACTCGAAGATTAGGGTTGCCAGAATAAAACCCTAATTTCGGGGTTTTTCACCCTATTTATGCATCTTAATCCCCACATGTTGGCCTCATTTCCAGCCTCACGGTCCCAAACCCCCTAGATTCATAAACCATAATGTAGTTATGAGCTTGTGAGCCATTTTATGGTTCCTAGTACTTATTTAAATTCAAGTATTTTGGTATTCTACTATGATACTCGACGAGTTGGAGGCCCAACTCGTCGAGTAGCCTAGACATTATGCTAGGGGTTTTAGTGATCTACTCAACAAGTCGGGCGACCAACTCGATGAGTAGGAGCTATCTGGACAAAACCCTAATATTTAGGGTTTGCACCTTATTTAAACACTTTGTCTCGTCCCAAACCAGCTTTCATCACCCCTCCTAACTCAGAGAAGCCCTAGATTGAAACCGTAACCTTGTTTGAGTGATCTTGAGCCATTTTTGTGTATCTTGTGGTGGTTTGAAGTTTCAAGAAGAGAAGGAAGCTTGGAAGATCAAGAGAAGACTAGTAGATCCAGAGGTTTTGATTTATTTCCATCCCATTCAAGGTAAAAAGCTTCAACCTTGACTTCTCAATTGATAGATCTCCTCTAGGGCTTAGATCTTATCATTTTGGGGCATTTCTAAGGCCATATTTGGATTGAGTGTGTGTCATGGAGTTACACTTCAGATCTTGAGCCATTGAAGGTTCCCATGGCATAAAGGTGCCAACTTTATGGCTATGGGAAGCCCATGCATCTTATAAACCCCTTTTTATGGACTTCGGAACCAAAAACCCTATGCATGGACATCAAGTTCATAGCTTTACGTATGAAATGGACATAAAGTTCTACCATTTTGATGCATTAAGACCCATTATAATCAACTGTATATTTTGGACAAAGATGAACTTGGCGAGTCACTTGGGTAACTCGATGAGTCGGATTGCAGTTTCCCCAAAAAGTCTTCTGGTAATGCTCTTTGATTGAGTGGAAGGAACACTCATCCTGTTAGGGGTTTGTCATAGAATTCAAGATCAAAGGACTCTGCGAGTGGATGAACAGACTTGGCGAGACCAAGGCAATGTCCCAACCATATGAAGACGGACTCGACGAGTTTAAGGAGAACTCGACGAGTCATAGACTGAACAACTTCATACGGATGAAGATGGACTCAACGAGTTCAAGAAGGATTTGACGAGTCGGTTGAAGAAGGTCTAATGTGTTGTTTATGGCAAACTTGTCGAGCACTTGCTAGACTTGACGAGTTGGTGAACCAACTCAGCGACTCTGGTCAGCCAGATGTTGATTTTGACCAAAAGTTGACTTTGACCAAGGTTTTGACTTTGACCTTAACATGGACTTGAGTGACCCTTGTGAGGGTTATGAGTACAAATTGATAACTTAGAAAGTTTCCGTATGGGGATTGAGGAGTCAGGGAGAGTTGATTTTCATACTGAGGATAGTGAAGACATTACATGACATTGAGGTGAGTTACCTTCCAATAGAAGTGGGTCTAAGGCACCAAGGCCGACCCACCAGTAGTTGACTATAGTTTAGATAGTTGTCTTTGTGATAATTGTTTTCTTGCTACTACCTGATATGTTTATGTGCTAGCATGATATGTTATATGTGGTAGTGGTAGTAGGAGGGGAATAGTCCCCCGATTCGGTCGTTAGGACCGAAGGGTAGGTCGGACACCCCATATATGTCTGACAATATGTTTATGATATGTTATTATGTGATGGTAGTAGGGGTGAAATAGTCCCCGTGACCGGGTGAGATAGATCGGAGGGTTGGCAGGCACCCCAGAATGGCCTAACACAGGTATGTCAGCACCCCAGAACGGCTTGATATGGGTAGGTGAAGACCCCATAATGGCTTGACATGGGTAGGTCGGGAACCCCAGAATTACCTGATAGAATGTATGATTGTATGGTATGTGGTATGATGGGGGAACTGTTGGATTAGTGTCTAAGTCCATAACTATTTTGGTATGTACTTGACCCGATGGTGCATGGTCCTTTTGGGTTGCCTTCACCAAAGCAACTTGATTGGAGAAATAAATAAAGAGAGAGAGGTTATTATGATTTATTAATATGTTATAAGAATAATATATTAAAGGAGAAATCATATTTGTTTAATTAATATTGGTCAATAATTAATTAGGAATTAATTTTGTGATCAAGTGTAATTAATTAAAATAGAGGGGCTGAATTGTAATTATGTGATAGTTACAAAATATGGTAATGGTTATCCTAAATATGGGTTGAACGAATTCAAGGAGATAAGGATCCTTGAAATCGTCCAAAAGATAAAGTATAAGGGTTTTCAAGGCTTATCTTATGTTTGCTTTGTGGATAAGCAACTAGATAAGGATAATGACTGAAACCCTATCTCTACACCTATATAAAGACCCTAAGGCCTTATAATTCATCTACTTGTTCCCAAGGAGTCCTAAGGACGTATTCTAACCTCTCTCCTCTCTCTTTATACCTTCTCCATTTGCTCTTGGTGTTTGTAAGCCATTAGAGGAGTGACACTTGTGACTCTAAGCATTCCAAAGTTAATTCAAGGTGGAATTAGGATTGTTATTGCTACATAACAATCAAGGTATGTTCGTAAACCTTATTATATGTTGATATCGATTTCCATATGCTAATATTAGGGTTTATAGTCTTGGATTCAAAGCATGTACAATAGAGAAACCTAGATCCAAGCATTAGGCTTTATATGAGCACATAGGATGTCTTATGACCAAAACCCATCAGTGGTATCAGAGCCATTGGTTTGGTTTCAATTGTATGAACTTGATATATTAGGGTTTATTGCCAATAAACCCTAGGAGGCTAGGGATTTTGGAGATTAGGGTTTGCAAACCCTAATTTGCAAGACTTTGAATAAGATCTTCAAATCCTTTCCTTAAACCCCTAAATTTCGAAATCTAGGGTTTGTTATAATCCCTTGATTTTCGAAATTTACCTCCTCCCCAAGATAAGATCCTAATTTTTAGGGATTTGGATTATCCCATATCTTGTAATTATCCTCTAATTGTTATATATGGTAATTCAAGATCTTGCATTATCCATCCATATTTTCGAAATCTATATAGATATTTAAGGGATTAGGATAACTTAAATGTCTAAATGGTAATTATCCTCATTATTTAGATAATCCCTTATGATTTAATAATTAAATTAATAGTCTAATTCAAGATAATTATTAAATCAAGAGTTTTAATATTTAAAATTTTAATTTAAATGTCATAAATTCGAAATTTTAAGATAGATTAAAACTAAATTGTTTTGAAATATTTCAAAACTTGCCCTCAAGTTTTGGAATTTAAAAGTTGATTAAAAGTTTAATTAGGAATGTTAAATTCTAAAACCCTAGTAATGTTTTGAAAAGTTCAAATCACACCCTATTGGTTTTATTAATCAATTAAGGTGTATAATTAAAGGAAGTTTAATAAATCCATAAAAGTTTAGGTTTACAATTTAATTGAATTAAAAGTATAATTGTTAAATTTGATCACCTAATATTTTTAAAAGTGTAAAATGCACCCTATACTATATATAACATTAAAAGTCTAACATTATATATATATGTATGAGTAAAAGTCAGTCTTACCGTTAGTAGGCCTCATTCACGAAGCTGGTCTATAATGGGTGTTTAAGGAAATTGCCTATAATATGGCGATTGAATGGGTATCCACTCTTACCCACCGCACTCTTGACTAGTGGAGGGTCATTAGCCGAATGGGTAGGATAGGACGAAACCTTCCATTATAAGTATAATGAAATACAAAGTAACTAAATGTTTTTCTAATTTCCAATCTTAGTTACTTAGGCAAAAGTGAATTGATGCAATTCCATGAAATTACACTTTGTGCCCTTGCTAAGACGTTAGTGGAGCGTGTGTGGTTTACCGGCACACTAAATGGTTCTAAGAAAAGGTAGCAAAGGGTGACTCAATGTTTGTCATAGTTCGGTGGAGCGTGTGTGGTTTACCGGCACATTGAATAGGTGATTGTAACAAGTGAGGGCACCGTGTAAGTTTGCATGGTTATTCACACCCGCTTTGTGATCCTCGGCATCCCAGTCACAAACAAGAGGGGCATATCGAGATTTAAACATGCCATTGAAAGTTCAATGAATCTCAAAGGATCTAGGAATTTTCATAGATTTAAAACTTAAATTTCTTTTTCGTTTTTCGTGGTGGAAATTAGTGAATCGTCATTCACTTACCTTCAAATATTCTGCAATTAGGGTTACGGCATCCCTCTCCCGAGTTGTGGAATATTGTGTTGGGTCCTAGCCTTAGTATTTCATTTGGGTGATTTACTAAGGACTCAATCTATCAACTAACTTGAATTTCGTTTTCTCCCGTTTTCTAGATGTCAAAGTTCGACAACTATGGTCTTCCTAAATCCCGTGGACCAAGCTTTCCACATGAAGATGATATTCCTCGATTCGATCAAGGAACAAGAAATCATGCTTCACTTCCTCCTCCTCCTCCTATTATTCTCCCTAACCCACAAGATTGTAAAATTGAAAGGTTCAATATCACTCAAGCCCTTTTGGAAAGTAAACATAAAGAAGGAAAGTCGGTGTGTGCACACGTCTTAGGGATGAAGTCACACATTGATAGGTTAAGAATGATGGGATCCGTTGTCCGTGAAGAGATGGCTATTGATTGGGTTCTTCAGTCACTTCCTAACTCGTATAGTGAGTTTGTAAGAGAGTACTATATGATGAACCACGACGTGACCCTTATTGATCTCACCTATATGCTTATTTCTGCTGAATCAGCAATGATTTGGCGCAATAGAAAAGCAAAGTTGATTGGTGAATCTGCCTTCGAGACCTCTATGGATACAGACAATGGCAACGAAAGACATGCTATGATCGAAAAGTTTGATCATAAGAGAAAAGCGATGTCTGAAGTAGTTCCATGTCCTGTTCCAAAAGAGTCAATTTGCTTTTATTGCCAAGAGAAGGGGCATTGGAGACGAAGTTGCCCTATTTACCTAAGAGATCTAAGAGATGGGAGAGTCAAAAGTATGACTACGCTTCAGGTAAAATCCACTACCTAACTCCGCTAAGTTCCTATTCATTGATTCTTAATACATGATATGATAAGATTGCATCGGAATGTTTTGCAGGATCGGTGAAAAGAAAGGAAGCTTAATAAGAGAGCAAGATGAATCTAATCACAAGAGATGGATCTCGATCGCATGGACTTGAAGATTGGATTTTGAGCTCAGATAGTTATGATAGAGTTGTTAGAAATTTTCCTTTTACATAGTTTTCAATAGATTTTGCATTGTAAGTACAAATGTTTTTCCGCTACTTTTATAAATAAAATAAATTTTGTTTGACTTATTTATTTATTTATTTACTTCCTTGCAATGAAATCGTTATGAAAATTGATGTTTGCATATTTCTACAATGAATGGATATGATTCTTAGTTATGTCATTTATGGAAATGTCGAGACTTTACCAAATAGGGAGAGTTTCTCATCGCCCAAATTTCAATTGGACTGAAATTTGGAATCACGCAACTTGGTTGCATGATGAATGAGAAATTTCATATTTGGAAATTAGACAGATTCATTGACAAAGTGTCAAGTGAAGGACTAGGAGATCAAGTACACAAAGTTGTGTGTTGATCAAGTTCACCATAAGAGTAACAAAGATATTCGTCATGATTTACTAAAAGTTTAGTAAATATGATTATACTTGCAAGATTAAGTGTAATTCTTAGTTGATTGAAAAAGTTTAAATCAATAGCAGAATGAATAAGAAGAATCAAGAAGGCAGAGAGATAAAAGTTTCTCCATTCTAAGAAGAAGGGAGAGTACCTTTTATGCTTTATGATAGGAACCATATCTCAATTGATCCTCTAAGCGAGTCTTGGTACAATTGTATGTCCAAGAAGAGGAATCAAGGATTGTAGAAATGGTTAAATCAAGAAGTCTATCATACTTCGTTCCAATAACAAGTCTTAAAGTTAAGATTGTGACAATGAGTGAAAAGTGTTAAAGGTTTATAACATTCATCAAATGCGGAAAGTTGTGATGTCTTGAATAAGACAAAGACCAACTAGGACCAATTTATGAAGTGTTTTTGATACAAGCTACACTAACTCTTGAAAATTTGTTTGTCAAGAAATGTTTATTGACAAAAGAATCTTATATGTCAAGTAGTCAGTG
The DNA here is from genome assembly GCF_052625555.1 of Lactuca saligna. Classification (NCBI taxonomy): domain Eukaryota; kingdom Viridiplantae; phylum Streptophyta; class Magnoliopsida; order Asterales; family Asteraceae; genus Lactuca; species Lactuca saligna. The sequence goes on along the minus strand of NC_136425.1, from coordinate 157,690,994 downwards.
GGAGTCTTAATGGTCTTGAAAGGTTTCAAGAACAAATCAAATAAACCTTATCAATCATCACTAGCACACGAGTTAAGGTTTACAATCTATCGTGTTGACATTATTTTTTTCTGTGCCGTTCCAATTGAGTTAATTATGCATATGAGTCCTATGAGTTCTCATTTTGAACACATAAAAGGCAAGTCACCTTAATCAATGAAAGGTACATTGATAGGAAAGGGTGAGCTGCTTAGCTACTTTGAAGACATGGTGGGCAGCTGTGCTACCATAAGGCAAGAAATCAAGATTAAGAAAGTTCGGTCCATATGAGTTTGAATTTGTCTTAAACTTTGGTTTTAATAAATTCACATGGATAGGAACATATACACCATTGAAATCTAAGTGTCATAAGATTTCCTCCTTCATGAAAATGATTGTGAGAAAATGCTTTCACTAAGAAAGATTTTAAGAAGATAGTGATTGTAAAGTTGCATTCTCAAATTCAATTATGGTTAAAGTATCCCTTTCCATGATTTGAATTGTGAGGTTTGGCAATTAGTCTTAATAGTTTAGACACACATATGAACTATCTAAAGCAAAGGTGTATAAGCTTAAGAGGCCTTGATAAAAGATTATCAAAGCATTAAGTATTAGAAACATGGACTTAAGAAATTCAATAGGTATTGTTTTCTGAAAGTTAAGATGTTTGTGAATACATGTCGAAGCTAGTGGGAGCATAAGTGTTATGTTTTATAGTAATCATCATGATAGTGGGAGCATAAAAGTTATGATTGTATGATTATTATGGAAAGTATTGCAAGTTGGCAATATTAATTATAGAAAAACAAGAGTTATACCTTGCAAAGTCGTAAGGGTTGTAAAGTGGTTTTGCTATAATTAAAGGAGAGAATATTATGCTTCATTTCAAATCTAAAGGCTTAGGTTGAGAAATGTTAATAAACTTAGCCAAAGGTACATAGTGTGTTCTTAAAATTTCGATTATGATTATGGAATTCCTTTTCACAATTCGAATTTTGAGAACATAGCAAATAAAACATTATGCGTCGTGTCCCATACGCTTCGGGTATAGGATCGATTGCAAATGCTTTAATGTTTGACCATTCTAAAATTTTCCAAATGTCTAGCACATTTAGAGGGAAAAGGGACTAGAATTGGTTTTGACTAAAATAATTAAACAACTATCAAAGGACAATCCAAAGTTCGACGAGGATTGGTCGCTTGTGAGTAGTTGGAAGTATAGTATTGGAAAATATGGAAATGTTTCCATATTGGATGGACCATATCGACATCATTACAAATAGAAAAGATTCTATTAAGAATGAGTTGTCATGAGGAAAATACGGAAGCGTGTTCAATTAGGAAGTAAATATTGAAAATCTATGTCTAGATTAGAAATTTTTATGCAAAAAGATGTTCAAAGGAATGTACTTTGAGTGAGAGACATCATATCTAAGTAATTGTCTTGTAACAATCTCCGATAGAGGACTTTGTAATATCATTGACAATAGTCTTTGTGACTTTGGTGCAGTGACATTATGAAAGAATCATTTGCATAGAATGTTAGAATCTAGCATATTCTATAAGTAGCAAGAATTTGATATTCTTTCACTTATGAAAATGGATTTGGAGTTGTGAAATGAGAATGATTGGAAATGTGTGCAATTTGTCTATTTCACAAAAGTAAGAACCATAGGTAAACATTGTGTGCATGCTAGGAGCATGGGACAAGTGTAATAATTCAAGTAAGAAGTTGATTACCCGAAACGACAAATAATGAGTAATCGATATGGTGATAAATAAAACGTGTTTTATTTATGCTCAAAGGGTTGAGGCCATATGGGATTAGTATTATTCTTGTGTTTCACCTTGCATGTTTTGACTTCCAGAATAATTGAGTTTATTAAGAATAATCAAATTATTCAAACGGGCCACAGTCGTTCATATGTTGGAAGTAGATATGAATGAAGACTGTCGTGAATTGGTGTGTGGATTGTCTAGAAGAGTATTAGACATAAGCAAATGTTTGCTGCAATATTCATGAGTGCTTATGAGTATGATTTGAGCATTGGATTAAACCCACGCTCACTTGGATCACTCCATGAATTGTATCACGAGTGATTGGTGAGACGATAACATCTTATATTCTTGAAACCGAGTTGTGTGAGTTGTATCTTGCTAATCGGTTGCACATTGATAATATGTAAACGCACTGGTAACTTGGTGTTATAAAACATAATGTTGTGTGTGATTTGGTTAGTGAGTGCAAGAAAGCATTGTATCAAAGTTTATCCGTTCCTTTTATCCAAGGTAGGATAATAGCGATATCTTTTAGGCCCCTCGATGGTTTAGTGATGACAAACGTAAATGCTCGGCCGGGCTAGGGTTAATTTGATTTGTTCAATTAGTCTTTCGTCATAAATCAGAAATCGAGAAGTAGTACAAAGAGAATGATTTGAAATCATATCTCATACGATATCTAGAATGGAGGAATATATGATCCCTTATCTAAGGACACGCATATCTGATAGGATCAGAGTTGACAGCGGCTTTGGAAAGCTACGATTGCAGATCAGGATCTGAAGTCATACGCAGAATAGTTATTAGACTTATCCAATTGGGAGACTATTGGATTAGTGTCTAAGTCCATAACTATTTTGGTATGTACTTGACCCGATGGTGCATGGTCCTTTTGGGTTGCCTTCACCAAAGCAACTTGATTGGAGAAATAAATAAAGAGAGAGAGGTTATTATGATTTATTAATATGTTATAAGAATAATATATTAAAGGAGAAATCATATTTGTTTAATTAATATTGGTCAATAATTAATTAGGAATTAATTTTGTGATCAAGTGTAACTAATTAAAATAGAGGGGCTGAATTGTAATTATGTGATAGTTACAAAATATGGTAATGGTTATCCTAAATATGGGTTGAACGAATTCAAGGAGATAAGGATCCTTGAAATCGTCCAAAAGATAAAGGATAAGGGTTTTCAAGGCTTATCTTATGTTTGCTTTGTGGATAAGCAACTAGATAAGGATAATGACTGAAACCCTATCTCTACACCTATATAAAGACCCTAAGGCCTTATAATTCATCTACTTGTTCCCAAGGAGTCCTAAGGACGAATTCTAACCTCTCACCTCTCTCTTTATACCTTCTCCATTTGCTCTTGGTGTTTGTAAGCCATTAGAGGAGTGACACTTGTGACTCTAAGCATTCCAAAGTCAATTCAAGGTGGAATTAGGATTGTTATTGCTACATAACAATCAAGGTATGTTCGTAAACCTTATTATATGTTGATATCGATTTCCATATGCTAATATTAGGGTTTATAGTCTTGGATTCAAAGCATGTACAATAGAGAAACCTAGATCCAAGCATTAGGCTTTGTATGAGCACATAGGATGTCTTATGACCAAAACCCATCAGGAACTCACTAAGCTTCATGCTTACCGTTTTCAGTTTTAGTTTCAGGTACCTCTTCAGCTAAGGGGAAGGAGTCGGCAGGGTAGCAGCGCCTCGCACACACATGATTTCCGCTATAAGAACGCTGAGATTGTACTATGATATTTTACTATTTAATGTTATGGTTTTTGAGACTTGTGATATGTGATTGATGTTTTGAAATGATAACAATGATGTTTCCGTAAACTTTTTTCATAAGTAATATAATTAAACAAAAAGATTTGGGTCTAGATTTTGGGATGTTACATTTTTAATGAAAATTTGTGTGTGTTGAAGTTGTGAAGGAAGGAGAAGCTTGGGGATTCAAGGAGAAGCTAGTAGATCCAGAGACTCCATTTCATTCTCATCATTTTCTGGTAAGGAAGTCTCAAACTTGCTTAGTAACTTCTTAGATATCTTTATTATCTTTTTATTGGTTTTTTAGTCTAAGAAGCTCGGTCTTTGGGATATGGACATCCCAAGTGAGTCTACCATCAGATCTAGAACCATGGAGGACCTTCATGGCATAAAGGTGTAAACATTATGGCCATTGAAGCCCCATGCAAGTTGTATGATGTCATTTTGGCCTTTTAAGCTCCAAAAGGTCATGCATGGAGGGAAAGGTGGAAGCCTTACGTGTTCATGTAGTGTCTAGGGTCCAGATCTCAGTTTATATGCCTTGGTTTAGAGTATTGATGACTTTAGAATCAAGATGTAGTTCCTAAAGAGTTAGGGTTTGAACTAAACCCATTAAGTAAAGGTATTAATAGCTAAAGTTGGAAACTTTACCCTTAAACGGACATTTCTAGAGTAAATGTGAAGTATGATGCTCGGATTTAAAGAATAAGGGCTTAACCCATTGAGATGGTTTAACAAACTATAGAACTCGTCGAGTCCATAAACGAACTCGACAAGTTGATTCGAAATGTCACGACCCCATAGAAGGAAAAAATCAATGAGTTTAGGATGGGCTCAGTGAGTTAGAATGATTTGTCTCGACTCTGTTTTGGGCACAACTCTATGAGTCTAGGAGCGAGTCGACAGTTGACTCGTTTTATCACAATTATGTTGAGCATGGAAACTCGACGAGTCAGATGGATGAGTCGATGAGTTGAGTCAACTCAAGATGTTGACTTTGACTTTGATTGGATGTTGACTTTGACCTTGACCTTTACTTTGACCAAGGTTGACCCATGAAGGGGTCTTGTGTATAGAATGTTATCTAAGGGGTTATTTCTGTATAGGGAGTGAGTAGAGCCGGTTGCAGGAGCAGAGACATTCAATTATTCACCCAACATTCAAGGTAAGCTGTCCTTCTGTAGGAATGGCTCGAACGCACCAATGTCGACCCATTTATGTAGCATATGCTAGACTAAGGTCCGATACTGGGATGTACCCAATGTAGGTTTATATGTTTCCAGACTTCAGTCCAATGTCGGGTCAAGCCCAATGAATGTTTGTATGCTTGATGTCTTAGTGATTCTAGCATGTGTCTGTTTGTATATTTTCAAATTTCAGTCCGATGTCGGGGCAAGCTCGAGGAATGTTTATATGCTTTTAGATTTCGGTCCGATGTCGGGCGGGGCCCGATGAATGTTTATATGTTTATGCTATGTGTTTATGTTTATATGTATTTGTTTATATGCTTATGTGTACCGAGCTTTGCTCGATGCCTGGCGGGGCTCGCTGTCGAACTTTCGTCCGATGTCAGGCGAGGACCGATGTAATGGCCTAGGCCCAAGTTATGTGTTATGTGTTTATGTGATTATGTGTATGGTATGTGGCAGTTTGGGGAGACTCATTAAGCTTCGTGCTTACAGTTTTCCATTTTAGTTTGAGGTACTTCCACTAGTAAGAGGAAGAGCTTGGGATAATTGTGTTGGATTAGATGTCTAAGCCCATAACTATTATTGGTATGTATTCGACCCGAGAGTAGCATGGTCCATTTGGGTTGCATGGCATCTAACAATTGGATATACAAATGATAAAAGTTTGTTTATGATTTATATTAATATATTATAAGTTCTATTATATTAATATGAAATCGTATTATTTAATTATTATTGATCAAGAATTAATTTGGAATTAATTTTGTGATCAAAAGAGACTAATTAAATACATGGGGATTGATTATGTAAATCATTCATTCTTATATATATGGGCTTGTGATCCACTGTCCTTCATGTTGGGCTTAACCATGGATATTCCATGGAGGTTAAAACCCATGGATCATGAAAGAAATGGAAAGTCATGGGTTTACATGGTGTAACCCTAATGAGCCAGACTATATAAAGGACCCCATGATTCAGGAAATGGTGACTAGTGCATACACAAAAGAGGGCAGCCGAATTTCATAAAGAGTGAGCCAAATAACCTTGTTAAGTTATTCCAATTGTTGGTTGTGTTCTGTGAACCATTTGAGGTGCAACACTTGGGGCACTAAGCTCCATTAAAAGCTATGACATCTAACTAGACTTTTGTAGTATAGTTGCTTCATAATATACTAGTTAGCATGATGCTTTGGAATTTTGAATGTATGCATGTATAATAGAGAAAAAATAGATCCAAAGCACATAGGGTTCCTTGTACACCATAGGAGTGTTAGAATGCTAAAATCCCAACAGTGATATTAGAGCCTCAGGTTGTTTTCAATTCTACTTGATGCTACTTGCTTGAAAATGCTGTAAAAATCGATTTTCTGCTATTCTGGACAGTAGAATTGTCGAGTCCACTGATGGACTCACCGAGTCCATGCACAAACTCATCAAACTCACCGAGTTTGTTCTTGCACTCAACGAGTTGGAGCCCCTGACAGCATATCTTCGAGTTTTGAGGCTGGAATTGGACTACAATCATTACCCTAAGCTGTTTTTTAACCTATAAACCTATTTTTAATGTGGTAATAATCATTCTAATCCAATTCAAAAGATAATTGTCAAAGTTTTCATGCTTTGTATTAGTTTAATGGTTAGGCTAATTACATGAAAATTGTTTGATTTGAATTGTCTTGTTCATATGAGTTTAATGTAGATCATAGTTTTTCTTGACATGCTTGTTACTTGAATTGATGATTTTAATGATTTTTAATGGATTCCATAACTTGTCCTCAAGTCATGGAAAACCAAAAGTTTTTGTGTTAAATCTTCATTAAAGTTATAGGTTACATAATTAAAGAGTCTTTTCTCATAAATAGTTTTATGAACTCCATAACATGTCCTCAAGTTACAGATGTTCAAGAGTCTCTTCATTAAAGTCTTTAAAACCTATGTTAAACTCATATGTTATGGATTCCAAAAGTTTTTTGAATTGTTCAAAACTTGCCCTTAAGTTTTGGAATTTGTAAATGTGGAGTCTTCTTTAGATACGTTTAGTTCCAAACCCTAGAATTTTAATAGTTTAAAAGTCACCCCTTATACTATTATAATATTAATAGTTAATATTTATATATGTGTATAAGAGTAAAAGTCAGTCTTACCGTTAGTAGGCCTCATTCACTAAGTCAGTCTATAAGGAGGGTATAAGGTCAATGCCGATAAAATAACAGTTTAATGGGTGTCCACTCTCATCAACCGCTTCCTTGACTGTTGGAGGGTCGTTAGCCGAACGGGTAGGATAGGACTATAATTCTATCTTCATTAAAAGTATAATGATAAATACTACGTTACTAAACACTATTAAATTCCCAATCTTAGTTACTTTAGGAAAATGTGAATTTGGTGCTAACCCATGAAATTGCACTTTGCACCTTGTTAATTCGTTAGTGGAGCATGTCTGGTTAACTAGCACACTAATCCGAGGCTGGCAATGTGCGGGAAAGGGTAGTTTGATGTTAATCATAGATCAATGTAACGTGTGTGGTTAACCGACACATTGATTAGGAGGTTGTAACATTAAGTGTACCAAGTTAATTTGCATGGTTATTCACACCTTCTTTGTGGTCCTTGGCATCCCAGTCAAAAACTTGAAGGGCACAATCGAGATTTAAGCATGCCATTGAATAATTCAATGAATCTCAAAGGATCTAGGAGTTTCAATCCAATTAAAACAATTTTGGTTTTCATGGTGGAAATTGGGAAATTGTCATTTACCTACCTTCAAATATTTTGTTGCTTGGATTACGACATCCCTCTTCCAAGTTATAAAATATTGTGTTGGGTCCTAGCCTTAATATTTCATATTGGTTGTTATATTAAGGACTTAAATCAATTAACTTGAATTTCTCCCACATAGATGTCTAGTTCAGACAATTATAATCTTCCCAAATCTCTTGGAACAAGTTTTCTCCATCTCCTCCAATAATTCTTCCTAACCCACAATTTTAAAGACTTGAATAGTTCAAGGTTACTCAAGCCGTATTGGCAAGTCTGTGTGTACTGACATCTTAGAGATGAAGTCACATATTGACAGGCTGGGAGAGTTAGGTGTCAAAGTCTCAAGAAAGATGGTTGTTGACTGGGTTGTTCAATCACTTTCCTTCCTAAGTTACACAGTGAGTTCTTTAAGGACTACTATGTAACAGACTATGACACGACCCTTAATGATCTTATCTATTTTCTTGTTGATGCTAAATCAACAATGATTCGAAGCACTGGTAAAGCAAATTTGATTGGAAGATCTTCCAAAACATACTTGGACATGAACAATGGTAACATTGGAAGTCCAAAAAAGCTTTCTCTTCCCAATGGAAAGGGATCAGCCATTGTCAACTCATTTGACCTATGGTAAAGAGAAAGACTAAGTCTGAGATAGTCCCGTGTACCATTCCCAAAGAGTTCATATGCCAAGAGAAGAGGCATTGGTTGCAAAGCTGTCCTATTTACCTGAAAGATCATAAGGATGGTAAAGTCAAAAGGTTTGACTCTACTTCGGGTAAAGTCCACTATCTAACTCTATTAAGTTCTTATTTGGAGATTCTTAATACATGATGTGACTAGTTCGCATTTTGATGTTTCGTAGAATCAAAGAAAAGAGAGGAAGCTTAAAAGAAGAGTAAGTTGATTCTGATCACGAAGATGGATTTCGATCGCATGGTTCGATGATCAAAATTTTAAGCTACTGTTTAAGAGTTATGATAGATTGCTTAGGAATAGATAACAACATAGTTTCATTTGTAGATGCATTGTAAGGAAAAGTTTTTCCGCAAAGTTTTATAAAATAAAGGAAAATTTAGATTTTACATTATTTTTATGGTTCCTTACAATGGCATTTGTGAAAATTGTTGTTTATATGATTCCATTGATAACAATATTGAAAAATAAATTTGATTCTTTCGTTTGTGGTAGTGTCATAATTTTCCAAATAAGGAAAGATTCTCATCACCTAAGTTTCAGTTGGATAGAAACTTGGAATCATGCAACCAGTATTGTATGATGAATGAGAATTTTCATCTTTGCGAAAATAATACTAATTCCTTGTTCACATGTATAAGCGAGTCAAGTGAAGGACAAAGGGATCGGGTACACTTGGTTATGCGCTGGTCAGGTCCACCACAAAGATCGATAAGGCTATTCATCACGATTTACTAAAAGTTAGTAAATATAGTTATACTTACAAGTTTAAGTGTAATTCTAAAACATTGGAAAAGTTTCAGTGTATGGCAGGACGGATGAGAAGAATCAAATTAGGCAGAAAGATAAACGTTCCTCCAATCTGAAAAGATGGGAGAGTACTTGAGTATCTTGTTTTATGATTATCTTAGTGATTATGAAACCATATCATAGTTGATTATCTAAGGACATCTTAGTGCTTTTGTTTGGCTAAGAAGAGGAATCTTGAATTGTTGAAATGGTTAAAATCAAGAAGATTAATCATACTTCATTCCAAAACAAGTCTTAGAGTTATACTCCAAGATTGTAACTTGAGTGACATATCTTAAGGAGGTTTATAACACTTGTCACATGTAGAGTAAAATTTTTTCTACTCTTGTACATTTAAAATGGGTAAGTTGTGATGTTTTGGATAAAACAAAGATCAACTAAGACCAGTTGTGTGAAGTGTTCATCTTGATAAGAATCCACACTAACTCTTGAATATTTGTTTTGTCAACGAATCGTTCTTGACAAGAGAATCTTATATGTCAAGAGGACAGTATGAGTATTAAAGATCTTGAAAAAGTTCCAAGAACTAATCAAGAAAAAAACCAGTTGTTTATCAGCAACACACGACTTAAGGCTTTTAACCTATTCTGTTGACATTTTCTTGTTTCTGTACCCATTCTAGTTAAGGTTGACTATGCATGTGAGTTCTACGAGATCTCAATTGATTGCATAACAACTTGGAAGACATGGTAGGCCCTTATGCTGCCAAGTGGCAGAAATTAAGATTGAACAAGTTCAGTACATAAGAGTTTGGATTTGTCACTAACCTTGTCTTATGATTATGGTTTGCCAAATTCACATGGATAGGAACACATACACCATAAAATCTAAGTGTCATAAGTTTTCTCTCTGATTCATGAAAATGATGGTGAGGAAACGCTTCTACTAAGTAGATTTTAAGTAGATAGCAATTGTGATATTTGCATTCTCAAAGTTGTTAGTGGAACATGTGTGGTTAACCGGCACACTAAGATGGACTTGTGAGAATGGAAAAAGGTCTAAACATTATGATTACGACATCCTTCTTCATAATTGTTTAAACACACATGTGAGCTATCTAAGGAAAGGTGTATAATTTTGAGAAGCCTTGATAAAGTCTTATCCAAGCAACTCTTATCATAAATATGAACTTTGGTAAGAAAATCTATAAAGTATTGATTTATAGAAGTCCAGCTGATTTCTGGGTACATGCCAAAGCTAGTGGTAGCATAATTGTTATGCTAGTAATTATTATGCTAGTGGGACCATAATTAATTATCAGAAATGCTGCAAGTTAGCAATGTTAATTATAGAAAACAAAACTTTCAATTGGTAAAAATTATTTTGCTATAATTACGGGAGAGGAAATTATACTTCATTTCAATTCTAAAAGCTTAGATTGAGATTTTAATCATCTTTAGTCAAGAATATATATATATATATATATATATATATATATATATATATATATATATATATATATAAATTTTATGTTGAAATGGTTGGACATAAGGAAATTCTATATATATTGCTTTCTCAAAATTTGATTATGATGACGTCATCCCTCTTCATAGTCGAATTATGAAAACATGGAAAATAAAAAAATTGTAGCAAAAGATTGGCCTAGGATCATGTCTTTATGTGAGACATCATCGTGTCCCATATGCTTCAGGTATAGGATCGATTACATGTGCTATAATATTTATACTTTCTAAATTTTCCAAATGCTTAGGGAATTAAAATTGGAAAAATGTCTAGAATTGGATATGATTAAAATGATTAAGCATTGTCAAGGATAATCTATGGTTTACCAAAGATTGGTTGCTCATGGACAGTTGGAAGTATGGTGTAAATTTTTGGAAAGTACCATATTGATATATTATGAAAAGATGCAACTCTTATTCAAAAACGGTAGTCAGAATGGTAATATGGAAATGTTTTATAGGTGGAAGTTATTCATTAGATCTGCGTAAGATTAGAAAACTTAATGAAAGAAGGATGTTCAAAGGAATGTACTTTGAATTTGAGACTTCGTTTCTATGGAATTGATCTCCATCGGAATACTTTGTAATGTCTGTTGACAAGTCTTTGTGACTTTCTGCACAGTCATTACAAGAGGATCAATGCATATAGGTTTAGAGTATAACAGATTTCAATAAACGGTAAGAATTTGGAATTCTTACATTTACGATAAGGATTTAGGATTGTGAAATGAGAATCATTGGAACTATGTTCAATTGATCTATTCCACAAAGTAAGGATCATATACAAACATAGTGTGTATACTTGGAGTATGGCATAGCTATTGTTTAGACAAACATAGTGTGCATGCTTGGAGCATGACATGACTATTGTTTCAATTCAAGTATTAAGTTGATTATTTGAAACATTATGCAATGAATAATGTGTAATCACTATGGTGATTAAATAAAAGGTTTTTTATTTATATTCATAAGTTCTAAGACCATATTGGACTCGATTATTCTTGTGTTTCACTTTGCATGTTTTGACTTCCCGAATAACTAGGATATTCAAAATCTCCACAGTCAATCATACTTTGGAAGTAGGTATGAATCAAGATTGTCATGAATTGGGATTTTAGATGTCTAAATTGTTTAGCCATAGCAAAAGTTGTTGCATCATTCATGAGTGCTCCTGGAATGAGATTCGAGTATTGGACTAAACCCACGCTCATTTGAATCACTTCTTGGATTTTATCACGAGTGATCATGAGACGATAATATCTTATATTATTCAAACGGAGACGTGTGTGTTGTAGTTGCGCGTCGGTTGCATATTGATATATGTAAACACAACCAATAACTTGGTTGTTATAAAACATATCGTAGTGTGTAATTTGATGAGTAAGTACAAGCGAACATTTGGGTCGAATTTTATCCATTCCATTTACCCTTGGAGGGATAAAAGCGATATCTGTGGGCCCATCGATGATTTAGTGATGATAAACGTAAGTGCTCGGCCGAGCCTAGACTGATTTGATTTGTTCAATTAGTCAGTCGTCATAAATCAGAACTCGGGAAACAAAAATGGATAGAGAGAATGATTAAAATCCATGTCTCAGTCCATATCATGTCTAGAATGGAGGAATATATGATCCCTTATCTAATGGACATGCCATTGACTGGGTCAGAGTTCGACAGCGGCTTTAAGAGCTACGATTTCTAGTCGGGATCTTCGAGTTAAACGTGATAATAGTTTTAGATTTATCCAAGTGGGAGACTGTTGGATTAGATGTCTAAGCCCATAACTATTATTGGTATGCATTCGACCCAAGAGTAGCATGGTCCATTTAGGTTGCATGGCATCGGAACAATTGGATAGACAAATGAGAAAAGGTTATTTATGATTTATATTAATATATTATAAGTTCTAATATATTAATATGAAATCATATTATTTAATTAGTATTGATCAATAATTAATTTGGAATTAATTTTGTGATCAAAAGAGACAAATTAAATATATGGGGATTGATTATGTAAATCATTCATTCTTATATATGTGGGCTTGTAATCCATTGTCGTTCATGTTGGGCTTAACCCATGGATACTCCATGGAGGTTAAAACCCATAGATGATGAAGGAAATGAAAAGTCATGGGTTTAAATGGTGTAACACTAATGAGCCACACTATATAAAGGACCCCATGGTTCATGAAATGGTGACTAGTGCATACACAAAAAGGGCAGCCAAATTTCATAAAGGGTGAACCAAATAACCTTCTCTTAAGTTATTCCAATTGTTGGTGGTGTTGTGTGAAGCATTTGAGGTGCAACACTTGCGGTACTAAGCTCTTAAGGGTTCAAGACTTCAAGCTCCATCAAAAGGTATGTTATCTAACTAGACTTTTGTAGTATAATTGCTTCATAATATGCTAGTTGGGATGATGCTTTGGAATTTTGAATGTATGCATGTATAATAGAAAAAACATAGATATAAAGCACATAGGGTTGCATGTACACCATATGAGTGTTAGAATGCTCAAAACCTAACAGACTGCATAGCACACACCATAGTGTTCAGTCTGGAATGATTTACTCTCATGTTTTGACATATGGTTTTGATATATGGACAGATGTTATGACATTTTTGAGATACACGACTTATGATTTTATATGATGAATGATACTTATGGTTTTTATTAATGATTTAAAAATGAAAATTTTAAACTATATTTTTGGGATGTTTCACCATGAAATCCCCTCTCTTCTCCGAATCGTGTATCTGTCCTCAAATGGAGAGAACCCTACCCACCAGCTTAAGTACTTCGACTTATTTGTGCATTGGATCCCTGACTTGTTGTGTTTTCTGTTGAATGTACACCACTTGAGTAGTCTTTTAATAAACCTTTGTATTTTCACACATTTTCCCCATATCATTCATCCACTTTTTAATATGGACTTAACTATGTCAAAGTACTCCTCAAAATATGCCTAACTAACAATATTT